>NC_137675.1:68115737-68615737 GCF_963989245.1 Nansenia antarctica
CCCTTGAGTCCCTCTTTGAGAAGCATGATGTGCACTGTGCACACACTGTCGTCTCTAGAGTCTACTCTAGACCAATATACCCTCTTTCTAGGAAATAAACTTAAATGTGTATTTTACATACATATGTGAATATTAATGTTTAAATGAGACAAATGTGTCAATGTAGTTTTCATTCAACTGTAAAGGACAGGAGGGGTAGAGGTATTTAACTGAAAAAAGCAAATTACACTAATCTGCCTCGAAGTGTAGCATGACCATCATATTAAATAATTAAATCACTGGCAAGCTTTTAATTTCTACCCATGATCTAGTACATGCTCTTGTCAGTAACCTTCAGAGGTAATATCTCACGGTCCAGATTTGATCAGCTCAACCAATTATATATATACACATACAAAAAAAAAATTAATAGAAAAAAACAAATCTTGCTTCCATTTGCTTAAATATGAAATTGGATCATGAGGTTTTCTAGTACAGGCTCAATAGAAATATTTAGGAGGGCAGGCATGATACTCAATGTGAAATTTAGAAGAATTATATTGTGTTTTGGATGGCTGTAAAAAAAACACTCATGCTTTCCTAGACACATCAGGGCGATGTTCACCGGCATTGCTGGGCCATAAATAGCTCTCTTTTATGGTGCCAAAAGGATATGCCAAAAAGTGCATGTGTAAAAAAATAAATAAACCTCTTGATAATCTCAAATAAATTGACAAACATATAGCTGCAGTTGTTAAACACTGAAGAGAGCTAGAGTATATGAACATGCTGAATCAACTCTGGTGTTCACAGGCTTTGCTGGATCCACTCCAATCTTCCCAGGCTTTCCTCACAGTAGTTCCATTTTTTCCATGTTCTTACTGCATTCAAGTAAAACCTTATTCAGTTTCCTTACTGTATACCAACAGTAGGGCTACTGTACAGAACTGTATGCATGAACACAGACTTCTTATAAACATTTTTATTTACTCTAAACACTTGGAGCAAAACAACTTCAGAGTCTGATAGGCTTTGACTTTTCCCAAACCCGTTACCAGAAACATCAGCAGAATAATTCTAACATATTGAATACATTACAGTAGGAATACAAAGTAATAGAAGTGACTCTCCCACCTCATACAGTCTTTTCTGACTAGCGTGAACTCTTGCAAAAATAATGGGAAATCCATTGTGCTAACATACTCCATGTTATATCCAATGCTGCCAAATGAGATAGTGAAGGGTGCATCAGAACGGTGAGTGTTTTAAGGACAGAACAATGGCACATAACATTCACTTTTAAAAAGAAAAAAGAAAAGAAAAAGAAGAAAGAAAAATGTCCAGCAGAAAATAGGTGTGCAATGGAATGCACTTGGAGCAAAACAACTTAACAGAGTCTGATAGGCTTTGACTTTTCCCAAACCTGTTACCAGAAACATCAGCAGAATAATTCTAACATATTGAATACATTACAGTAGGAATACAAAGTAATAGAAGTGACTCTCCCACCTCATAGTCTTTTCTGACTAGCGTGAACTCTTGCAAAAATAATGGGAAATCCATTGTGCTAACATACTCCATGTTATATCCAATACTGCCAAATGAGATAGTGAAGGGTGCATCAGAACGGTGAGTGTTTTAAGGACAGAACAATGGCACATAACATTCACTTTTAAAAAGAAAAAAGAAAAGAAAAAGAAGAAAGAAAAATGTCCAGCAGAAAATAGGTGTGCAATGGACAGTTTTGGAAATAGACAAAAATGGGGCAGGGAGAAAAATCCGTAGCAAAACAATCTTCGATCATGAGTCTTGAAACTCATAGAGAAAACTTTTTGGCTTGTGCTCGAACCTTTTTTTCATAATCTACTCTGTTTTGGCTGAAAGAGAAGAGATTGATGAATGTTATGAGGAATAGGAAATGTTACGACACCATTTTCAACCGACAGCCTGACGACTGTACATCAACATGTGTCAACAAGCTCATGAGAATGCTTTGCCTACAGAAGTTTTTTCTTCTTTTTTAAACTGACATTTTACAAATACTCGACCGAATTCAATTGAACTGAGGCATACAGTATTAATTACTTACCAGTAAATTGTATATGCCTCTGCTTGTGCAGGATCCTGGATATTTGGTTCATTTAGGAGCTCTTGGATTCCTAACAAGATCTGTCAATAAAAGCAAAGCAGAATGGCAACTCTGCACTGTGTGTGTGTGTGTGTGTGTGTGTGTGTCTCTGTCTGAACAACCTGAACACATGCTGCCCTCTGCAGCCAAACACTTATCAGTGCAACCTCCAGTTTAATTAACACAAACAGCCCAAACATCAATCCAGCTCAAATCTTTGCATTGATTCTGTACAGTATATCACCATTTGTGGTCAGACACAAAAAAAGGATCAAGCTACTAACTTGTTTGATAGTGATGGCTGGCCTCCAGTCTTTGTCCTCCTCTAAAATCGATAGACACACAGTACCAGACGGATATACATTTGGATGGAACAAGGGGGGCTCAAATTTGCCTGCCAGAGAGAAATATGAGATGCTAGGATAATCAAGAATGTAATTAACACGTTATGTTTGCAGTTCATTACAAAAAGGTTACGTACACTTTGGAGGTGATGAGGGATAGTCATCCTTGAAGAGCATTCTCAATTTAAACACGCCCCCCTCCCATGGGGTCTAGAGAGAAATGCAAACAATTGATTAACACTTTACATTAAAATGAAACCTATTGTGCCCTTTTTCCACAAGTTAATGTAGGTCTCTGGGGCCCCCAAAACAAAATCATTGAGGTTTTTTGCTGAAAATACCACTCAGATTTTAATTCTAGCATGCCTCTAAACGCATCTATTTCAGTCCTTTTCTGGACGGATCGGGAAATCATCAGTGGTTCGCCATGTGGCAGCACAGCGGAAAAACAGTTCCCGGGGGAATAAAATGAAAAAACAAATATCCCAGTGTTCCCTACAAAACAAGGAATCCAAAACCATTTAAATGGTAACGATCTGAGTTTCCCTTGGAATGTACGGTGGGGGAAATGTTCAACACAGCGCACGATGAGACCCCAATCAGCGTAGGCGGGGGCAGCCAATCTGAATGGCTTGTTTCATCGCAGGTTTTTTTATATATGCAGCTGTCCGAACTGCTTTATTTCAGTTTCCGTGTTAGTAGGGTCATCAGAGACCCAAATGTTCAGCACAAGCACTGAAAGTGAGTTTTTAATAATATGGGACCCTTAAAAGGTTGACTCAGTGACACGGCTTCGTGGGGCAACTACTGAGAGATTTTTTCGTAAAGCAAGAAAGTTCACTCTGTAACCTTTATGTCACACTGCTATCATGCTGCACTGCCATGGTCGTGCACCAGTGGATTCGCTCGCGAGATGTCTTGCTTGGGTGAACTTCCAGTGGTAATTACGCCAGATCACTGAATATACCAATACAGTATTATTTTAGGGGTTTATAAAGCATATATTTTAAATTCATCATCATATGGCCTATTTGGTTTAATAATAAGAATCAGTCAAAATGTAAGTGTAACCCGTTTATTATAAAGTGTATGCACATCAGAATCACATACCGTACTTAAAATAACGTTAGGGATTATAAAACTATCAACCAATAATAAATGCTTTAGAACACAGAAAATGAATGTTACGGAAACTAAAGTTCCACACAACTTTGTCACTCCTTTGGTATGGGAATAATCTGTTCATTGTGAATCCATTTAGTGCACTGATGGGGCTTTCACACCGGCAAAGAACCGTGCCGGTTCGCGTTCGGGAACCTCCGAATGTTGGCGCTGTCTGGCGAACGACAGCGCCAACTTTCGGAGGTTTCCGAACGCGCACCGGCACGGTTCTTTGCCGGTGCGAAAGCCCTATGAGAGAGTATTACATCTGTAGGCTACTTTTCAGGGAAGTTTACCTGAAATCCATTTTCGATCCATAATGCATACTAGGGCTGTTACGATTATTCGACGTCATCGACGTCATCGATTACGTCAATACGTCGGTTGCCGTAAAATGCGTCGGTTAGTCGTAAAAAACAACATGGCTGCGACCAGTGCAAACACGGAGGCAGAGCTGGCCTACTCGAGCTGGCGGCTAAAAGACTTCGCCCACGATCGTCCAAAGTATGGGAGTACTTTACAAAAAAAGAAACCAATGGCAATGTGGTGGTCTGTAAACTGTGCAAAAATGAATTGGCCTATCACAGCAGTACGACTGCAATGAACGAGCACCTCAAGCGAAAGCATCCTGGAGCGCTTTGTGAAGACAGCCGCAAGCTAGCACCGTAAGTCAGCGTTGTATTTCTGTTCACTTTTCCGGCCGTGTATCAGTGAAAAATGGATAGCTACTAGCTGGGTAGCTACGGTAGCCTTACTAGCCTATTGTTATTGTGGTGCTCGCACCTACTGTACGTTATCTAGCTCGTAGCTCGCATGCTACGTTAGCATCAATTTAGCTAATCATAACATAGCAGCGAGAGTAACGTTAGCTATGTAGCTGGCTAGCTACGGTAGCCTTACTAGCCTATTGTTATTGTGGTGCTCGCACCTACTGTACGTTATCTAGCTCGTAGCTCGCATGCTACGTTAGCATCAATTTAGCTATTCATAACATAGCAGCGAGAGTAAAGTTAGCTAGCCATGTAGCTACTAGCTAGCTATGTGTTGTGGTGATGGACAGACTTCTAAATGGCCATGTTGGCTAAACATAGCAGTGAGGTGGACATTAAGGGGCCTACACATGATAAGAAATGTGTGCTTTTTTTATTTTCAGGAAGCAAAGCAGTGTGGAAAACTTTTTCCACAAAAAGAGCACAACTCCATGCACACCCCAGATGGCTGCTCAGCTTTCTAACAGCATCTTACAGATGATCGTCAAGGACATGAGACCTGTTGCTATTGTGGAGGGTCAAGGCTTTCGTGAGATGATCAACACATTTGAAGTTAACTTTTATATTTTATAATATTATATTTTATGTTGAGATTGTTATTGTTAAAGATTGTTACTGAGAGTATACGGTATTCCGGTTAGAATGTCACTTTTTTACAGAATTTACTGCATTCCTTGCACTTTTCCTTTTACTTGAAGTTAACTTTTATATTTTATAATATAATATTTTATGTTGGACTGTAAGAAAGAGAGGATCTTTTTTGTTGTGTGGAATATTGCCCTGCAGTGCAAGAATAATTGAATAAAATACTGAAATGTTGATAAGAGAAGTTTTTGACATTTATTTGGGGAAAATTAAGTGATACATTAATCGAACAGCAAAAAAATAATCGTTAGACTAACCGTTAAATTAGTCGTTAGAATAACCGACTAATCGACAAAATAATCGTTAGATTAATCGTTAGAAAAATAGTCGTTTGGGACAGCCCTAATGCATACCATCTAGAACTAACATCATTTCGTGTGCAGCTGCATCATGGCTATCGAAACATGAGGTCTGTGTTTGTCCTAAAAAACTCCACATTAAAATACTATGGGCCGGTTTCACAGACAAGGCTTAAGCCTAGTCCTAGACTAAAAAACATCTTCAATGGAGATTTTACATTGAAAGTGTGATTTAGTCCAGGACTAGGCTTAAGCCTTGTCTCTGAAACCGGCCCTAGGAGTTTTTGCACTCTGACCCTGCTCTACCAGTGATTGCCAGAGAGCAGCATACACTAGGTCAGGGGTGGCCAACCAGTCGGAGACTAAAGGGCTCTGCACACAGCGTGCGATTTCTGTTGCGCGTCAACATTCCATTTTGAAGTTTGAATGGAAGTCTATGAGAACATCGCATTTCAACACACACGGCCCCGATTTTAATCGCACAGCGAACATTCGATTCCATTCATTTTGAATGGGAAAAAGCACAAATTTGACAGTGCGACAAAACTCGCACGCCGTGTGCTTTGTCCCATTCAAAATGAATGGAATCGAATTTTCGCCGTGCGATTAAAATCGGGGCCGTGTGTGTTGAAATGCGATGTTCTCATAGACTTCCATTCAAACTTCAAAATGGAATGTTGACGCGCAACAGAAATCGCACGCTGTGTGCAGAGCCCTTAAGAGCCACAAAAAATTGTTGGGGTACCAGAAAGAGCCACATCATACATGCGGGCTCACAAAAGCGCTCATTCACACACACGCAATACATTTCCAATAGGCTATGAGACCAGTGGTGTCATTTCAGCAAATGGCAAGGTATGGCAAGGTCTGAGTGGGGGGGTTGAAGGGGGTGGACTCACCAAAATAGTCAATTTTTGGCGAGTTGTTTCTATACAATTTACTTGTGACATTAAGGTAATGAATAAAGGAGACAACTACAGTATGCAGGTAGTAGCCTACATCTTTCCTAGCAGGCAGACTGGTTCAATCTCCTTAGAAACAAACCATAACAGATTTAGCTATTCTCAACTCTACATTAACTGCACTGTTAAAACACTAGATTTAGTCCTCACCTGTGTCCCTGTCACCTGTGTCCCTGTACTTGTCTCTGCTGCCCTTTGACCAAAAGAGGTCTTTATGTCCATTTTCCTTTTTCCCCTGGCATATTTGTGTTACCAGCTCACCTAGTAAAAGTGAGACGATTGATGATAATATCAAAAACATGCTTGCACACACATATAACTTACTCACACACAAGTCAGTGTTACTGGCCTCAATGTGGTACAATTATTACTGAAATTATTGAGAATAGACATTGTTGACATACGTAAACTAGCTCTTGTAATCTGCAAACTCACTAAAATAACATTAGAACATGTTTGTACTGACAGAACATTAATATGTTACATTTGAACCAACAGTATGTAAATGGAATTTATACAGTTTGTTTAACACACCTGAATGAACGAGAATCGTGGACAAGGTATTTAACATAAAGTTACTCGTGGCTTGTTTATTGAGGAACCGATGTCCCGCTCCAGTGTTGCCAGATAGGCCTACTTTTGGTCACTCTGGACGGGTGGATTCGGCAGCTTTTAGACTGGTTGGGCTTGAAATCCCGTCTGGCAACCCTGTGCTCCACTACAGCGCCTGGCTAGTGGGGTGAGATGGAGCCGGGAGGTTTTGAGTTACCGTTGTGTGTAGTGGATAAAATCACCAAAATGACTAAACGTGTTTCAGATTTTAAAAAATGTTAAGCCAGGTATGGCGAGTGCCATGAATTGCCATACCAAAACGATGCCTACTGAGACACCGAGCGAACCACGCACTTTTAATGAATGGATTAAAGAGCCGCACAGAGACCGGCAAAGAGCCACATGCGGCTCGTGAGCCGCGGGTTGGCCACCCCTGCACTAGGTCTTGCGATGTTCAACAGAAGGACCTTGTGTGGGAGGGAGAGGAATCTTGTGACTTGTAGGAATCTAATCAAATGGGCAATTTTGAACATCAGGACTGATGAGGGCATTTGAGCGAGGTATCTTGACTGAGATCATCTTAAAACAGGATGTGTCAATGTGTCTGCTATTGACTAATGAAAACAAATGCACTGAATTACGGGGTAAAATTCCGCTTCACGGAAATGAAAGTTCTCACGCCTCAGCTCTCGCTACAAACAAACATCCTTACCAACTTCTTTCCTGGGATGGCACACTCCCAATTCATCAAGTTCATTGTTCCATCTGGGTTTTTTGTTGGCACAGCAACAAAGCCCTGGTAGTGGTGGAGGACAAATTTTTTCACAGATTTATCAAGTGACTTTAGGACAGCCCAGGAAAGGATGGATGAAATGGCTAGGTTGAAAACAAACTCCAATGAAAACAATCACTATTGACGTGAAAGTGAGAGAACATTGAGTTCCCCTCCAAAAAATCATTTAATACTCACAAATGGGTGGTCTTTTCTCCAGGCCTTTCTTTCCTGTGCAAGGCGGCTTAAGGCTATACCAGACATGACTTCTTGCTCCCTAAAACAAAATATTTTAAACTAGTATGAGAACTTTTTGGCAATTACATCATCAAGAGTAATTTCCTGCAAACTTATGTTGACTGATGACTTGTTAAACCAGGGTGTGCACCAGTTTTACTACGCTTCAACCAGGTGTGTACTCATGCACTTCTTGTGCTTTTACAGTAAATACATTGGACTGGTAACAGTATGGCTGGAGCGTTAGCACTGTATTCCTTACACCAATCAATTCCTTTTAAATCCACAAGGGGGAGTGCACACTACAGGCAAAGGGTGTAGAATTTAATTTGAGTGCTTTGAGTTAAAAAAAATAATAATATATATATATATATATCGATTAGAAATCGAATTTCTATACATTGATTAGAAAAAACGGTCTAAGCTCATTAGGCATGTATAAGTTGCCAATGGATGCTGGCCAGTCTAGAGCTGGCAGGAGCATCTGTGATCATGCCTACCAATCCTCTGGGCTTCCACTCAGACCCTAGCGTGCCAGATATCAATGTTCCCTAAGCACCAGTCACAAGTATATAGTTGACCACTAACCCGTGTGGTCGGCTACATAACTGACTACAGTATAGGCCACTAAGGCAGATGTCGTAGATTGACATCTTTTTCCGGGAGTATCCCCCGTACCTGAATACTAGCCTAGTCCTAGAGTTCACTTTACTCCTTTGCTTCTTGTCCTGGCCCAGGGACATTATCCGCACTGACTGTGTCTTTCCCAACCAGCATCACATTGTTGCATGTGCCCAATGCAATGGTTCCATATTCAGCACCTAGCTAGAAATGTTATGAGATTAGGTAACATCAGAACCATAAATAAAGTCAAGTTGTAATGTATGACTCCTGGTAACATTCATCGGCGAAAAATGACTAAAGGTTCAGGCGTCAGAATTGTCTAACTTTGTCAGGTTTGTTTAATCTGACTTGCTAGCTTAGCTTGCTGGCTATATCAAACAACCAAACAAACACGCGGAAACTCACACCGTCTCCCCACAAAGACTAATATCAATTGCAAATAATAAACACTTACCTCCGTTCTGGTTTAAATCTGTGTATTTCTAAAATAACTCGAGTTTTAATATCAAATTGACTCAAACGTGGGCCAAGTCTTGGCTAAACTAAACAAGTTTCCCTCCTGAAACACACAGAAATGTCAGCAGGCTAAATAGGACCCGCTGATTACTAGCTATTGCCTGAAACCAATAGGCACTAATTACTCGATTGGCTTGTTCTCAAGCTGTTACTAATTGAGAGCGTTTGCAATTAAATTAACAATGTAACACATGACATGGAATAAAAAAGGAAGCTAACATTATATACCATTTACCAAAACCATAAATAAATAAATAAATAAATAAATAAATGAATAAAATAAACATGGGATATTTCTGAAACCATTGTGTAATAATCTATAAGGGAAAATTCGGGATTCATTCGGAAAATAAAATATTCTGTGTCATTTGTGATAGAGATGACTTTACAGGCAATGCGTTTGACACCAATTCATTTAAAGAGATCGCGCATTCCAATTTAGGGACTACGTGTAAAAAGGTGGTTGGATGGGACTATAACACAATACATTTGGGCATTGATATCATCGTTATTATCTGAGTTCGATATGAAAATGAATTCAATAATGAATGAGAAGTATGAATGGTAAAATGCACAGTTCTTTCTTATTCACATATACCTGGCACATGCCAACGGTCCCTTTACGACACTCCCATTCAAGCAGAGCTTGCAATAATCGTTCTGGCAGCAGAGGGCGTACGTCAAGGACGGTACTAGTGAATGGGGTTGTTTACACATTATGACTAAATTAAACCACAAACATTAATGTAATGTTTTCACAATGTACTTATTACCACCCCTAGCTACACTGTACAGTATATTCTTTGATGAATATTCTTCCAAGTTGGGAGACAAGCATGTTGTGAAGCAGATGGAATTGTAATAACCATGGACAAGCGCTCCTCTCAATTCTATTCAAATGTGTATTCACTGTCTAATCATTGAGTAATTTAGTTGTGTAGTGTCTGAGTGGTATTTTCAGTGCTTTAACCCAACTCCTACATATTGCTGCTGATCTCTTCCTATACAGTGTGATCTCAATCAACACGAGAACGTGGACAATGCAAATGTTTAAACCATTACCATTTATTAAATTCATCAGGTCTATTCATCATATACATTTTCCCATAGTCAAAACTTGCTATTATTATAATATAGTATGTATGTACAGCATAAAAATACAGATATAAAACATTTTAGAGGATACCAATATGTAGGAACAGCAGTGATACAGTGAAGCAAATAACAATTCAGTCCGTTTCTGTTGATTCTTAAAATACATTTAGCAGATTAATGGAAAACTGGAACAACATTCCATTAGAAACCCACAGCAGCCTCATAGGAAAGAGCACATTTGTCTCTTAATAATTGGCAATCTAAAAAATAACTAACATAAACTTGAAAGCTCTCAGCGGGGTGAAGTGGTGTCCTGCAGAGCTGAGGACGAGGTAGAAGGCATCAGGCCATGCATGCAATGGCTGATACAACACCTGTGAATCTGCAGTCGAAGGACACCACTCAGATGCAACACTAGACACATGGCTCACGCTGTTCAGAGTTTCTTCACTACCACTGCAAGGTGAACACAAACAGCGAGCCCTCAGGTGTAAGGGCATCTGTGCTACACCAATTGCACATGCACAGTGGGGCCTCAGGGGAAAAAGAGGCACATATCACCACAAGACACCAACTCAGTGACCAGGAAATTAAACCGTCCCCTGAACATATTCAAAAACTCTGAACTGGTAGATACTGTACATGGCTGACAGTAACTATATGGGATATGTAAACATACAGATAAAATATACAGATGTTTAAACCAGCCTAATTAGAGGGTGGTGTCATGATGCCAGGGTAAATAAACATCAAGATCAAGATTATAAAATACTAGACATGTAAACTTTACCTTGATTAGGTAAACAAGACCTCTGCAGATTATAGCTTGTATTCCACTATTAAAAGCCCTTAGTGTGTGTGTGTGTGTGTGTGTGTGTAAAACATAACATGCACTGATATAACACATCTGAATATTCTTAGACTCCTTGCTCTACTTATATACAAAGCCTTATAGATACAAATGTAGACTACCAAAGTAATTTACTTATCCCTGACCACAGAAATTCTGATTTAAGTTGAAATTCAGACATGGATTTGGTCATTGAACAAAGGCAACATTTCGAAAAAATGTTTTCATGTATTGACAATATGTTAATGTGATCAATTAGATGCTAATCTTTCTGTGAGTTAATACCAAGGTTAAGAAAATTGATTATTATTTCCAATATATTAGCTCAGAGCTTTAATGTACCTTGCATGTCTGCAAAGTGCTACAGTCTGGAGCCACAGTTCAGTGTATATGGGCATGGTAAATAGCAATGTCGAAGCTCAAAATAGTCAAACCGCAGAATCTTACATTATGTGTATAATAACAATACACACAAAAAGATGCATGCACACTATAACCATTTTCTGAATCATGCAGGACAACACAGCTTCTCTTTTACACTTAAAATGGAAAGGTTTTCCTTGACTATGCTAGCCAATAACAGTCAGTGTCATAATAATTAATGATAGCATCAGTTGAAAAACAATCCCAAAAATAACAAAAAAAAACTACTTTTTGTGGAAAAACTAGAGGTAAAAAGAAAAAAGGTACAAAATCTGAACAAAGACATCTTTACCAAAAAATAAAAGGTCAACATCCACATATTAACACTTACAGTACATCTCAATGTGAACACATAAGCCTGACGAAAGGTTCTAAGTAGTGTTATATAATATAACATATTCCAGTTCCAAAGCCAAACAGGCAACCCATCCAATATGCCCTGTGATGGAAGACAAATGTTAGTCCTTTAAGGTTGTGCATTCCCAAACCAACCACATAACCCTCTATGACATAGAATAACCTTGTCAACAAAAAACTTTGACAATGTGCAGGTTGAAGGGATATATGGGAAGGAAATATAAATAAGCTCAGTTTAAAGATATGTAAAAACAAAAAGAACTGTAATATAATACACACATAACAATATGAATCTATGCAACTCCATATAATTACAGAATCTCAAATCTCAATTAGTCTTTAAATACATTTGTCATGTGGTTTAACCATTGAGGTTGGACTTTTCTTATGACAAGGACTGGCAAAATGCAAATGTATAGATGTTTGACCGCAGTTCCTACCAGACCATGTATTGCTAATGCATCTTCCAAAACAAAACACTATTGGAGACCCTGAGTAATGTATGGACCCGTTGTAAATGTAATGGCCCATTTTGCTCAAGTTATTCCAAATTGCATGCATATTTCCTGCCTGTTTGAGTGGTAAGGTCATTCTTTCTTCCTGTGCTCAAATCTAAGGTCCCTCAGAATGTGATGAGGTTTTGTGTGTTTGTATCTGAACATCATGGCAAGACAAAATACTAAGGTATGCACTCTTCACATTCGAGAGCCTTGTTCCTGAAGAATCTGCAAAAGAAAATGAAGAGCCAGATGAGATTTCTTACATCTAACATACACATATTTGACACAATGTCTGCTTTGCACAAATTTATGCACAGAGGGGTTTACTACATCAAACAGGCAAAAAGACACTTATTTTCCTTCAGAGCAGGGACTACAGATGTAGATGTTTCCATAGACTGTAGAATCTGGTTACAGGAGGAGGCCATTAAATATTTAAGCAGTTTCAATGATTATCAGAGCATTGCTCTAGATAATAATTAGTGGGATGCTCTAGTTTTGATAATGACTTGACAGGCAAGAGGGGCTACAGGGGTCTAAGCAAAGTCTCACCCATATGACCTTACATTGAAAGGTAGATATATTCAGTGGCATATCACACTTAAAAATCCTTGAGCTTGTTCTCTGCTGGTCATGCAGCATGCAAAGAGAGGACAATGCAGTAATTTTCCAAGCTACGTGACAGTACAGCAGCTTTGTCCTACTATATAGGTCCAATCAAGTAGTGACAGGCATACGCATACACATCACAACGTTCACACAGCAAGCACAAAAAACCCACATAACACACAACACATGCTCTCAACTAGGAGTAAATCACAAATGGTTGGGAAATAGTCAGTACACTACGTTGATGAAGGTTAATTGAATAAACGCTCCCAAATACTTGTAGTAGCAGAGCAGTGATAACTCACCTTGGCCTTTTCACTTGGCTCGCTACTTGTGCCATATGATTGGTTATGCAGCTCTTTCGAGACAACACACAGGAACTCTGCCTGGTCTTCGTTTCCATAGTTATATGAGGAGCCAATACTGACCAACTGAGAGGAGAGAAGGGGGGAGAAAAGAGGAAGACCAATCAGTAATGATTTTGAGCACACAATCAGGACCATGCACACATGAGAAGATTATCTCTCCTAAAGTTTGCATAACAAAAACATTAAACAACATACAGAAGACCTTATGGTATGAGCCATGAGGGTGATTGAGAAGTCAAGGTAAAAAAATGAAACAAGACTACTTATCTAAAAAGCATGAGAACTTTGAGCTGTTAGGTTCATGAATGATATAGTAATCATTGCATTGTGAAGCCCAGAATGAAAAGCTGCCATTTAAAGTCATAGTCAATACGTATGTAAAATAGAAATAGATAATAGAAATATACCGAAAGTAGGTACCTATGTCCGTATTTTCATAAAGCAACCGGGAGCAGAATGCCTAACATTCTGTCACCTTGCTGGTTCCCAAAAAAGGAAGCATGAGATTAGCAGTAGCAGCATCCCACTCAGAGTTATCTCTCAGGGGAAGACCCGAACACCATGCAGACTCGGGAGTGGGGGCTAGCCTACTAACAGAGTTACACCCAGAACATGGTGATCTAACTACCAAAACAGCAACATCCCCTTTCTCTGGTGCTCCATTAAACATCACATACAATCAAACTATTGCGACCTGGCCTCTGGCAGAAGCCATAAAAGTTTCCATTTGCTCTAGAAATAGCTTTTGTCAGTCTCTTCTCACATGGTTAGACACATTTTAGACTTTCACAAAGGAAACTGCTCGGTAGACAAAGAAAGTAGCCTATGTTGAATGACTGTATTTTCATCACTCCAATGTTTCTTTATGTTAGTGTAATGCAGAATTTCTATGAAAGGTGAAGTAAAAAATCTCAGCAATATTAGGGGGTACAGGGTGAACTCAACATCAAAATTGGACTTGCTCACAGAATATGTTGCAAGACATTAGAGAATGAGATAACACACCTTTGATTTAGGGGTAGTGGTGATTTAGGGGTAGTGGTCTAGTGGATAGTGAACTGGACTGGTGATCGGAAGGTTGTGAGTTCATATCCCATCTGAAACACCACCACTAGTGTGCCCTTGAGTAAGGCACTTAGCTAAATGGCAAGTTCATTTACTCAATATTCAACATAGAGTTAAGGTGAAGTAAAAAATCTCAGCAATATTTCAAAAGATTGAGTTGAAATTCTAGCATATTTTAGAAATTGATGTCTTATCTTATTGACCACTAATACAGAAATGTTGACATTGCATGTGTTGAGGGACATGATGGACCAATTAGGCCTGGACCAATTAGGCCAGAAATAGTAGTTATTGTATTCAACCAGGTATCAACCTCTGGTTGTCTAATTACCTGCTCAAACTTCCAGCCATCTGACATGGTGGAGACCATTTGTGTTAGCTCCTCTTCTTGGCACTGCAAGACTCTGTAGACATGCTTGACAGGGAGCTGTGGAGAAAGGAATCAACCATGTAAACTGAACCTAGAATACAAAACCTGCCGAAACTACATAAATAACCCTGCCTCTGTTGAAAGAATATCAACCCTTTATAACACACATATAACACACACAGACCAGGGTTTCCGTTAACCGGTAATTACCGGTCTTTGTCCGGTAAAATTTGTTGAAGTCCGACAAATTTAAAACTCGTCGGTCATATTGTCCGGTGAAAATAATTCCCTCTAAGCACAATTTGAATACAATTCGCTAAAGTTCACATTCTGATTCCTTCTATTTTAAAAAAGACGAATATATAGGCTATGTATTTCTTTTATTATTATATGATTTGACGCCGGCATGATGATGACTCCTAATGTGTAGGCTAGCGGCTGCCTATGCGAAACAGCGGCGGCAGGGTTGCCAGATGGGATTGACAATACAGCCTAACCAGTCTATTACCGCTAAACCCAGTAGCCCATTCGGCAACCCTGCGCAGCGGGCCACTGCGCAAACGATATAATACGCAAACGTTGCAGCTCAAAGTGCACCATAGCGAGCGATTAAATTAATGTAAACATGGCAAAACAAAGTAAGCTTAGCAATTACTTCATGAAACCAAGCAACAATGAGTCTGAGGAGAAGTCTGGCTCTGAAGAGATGGAGGCGGCTGACGCCGTCGCACCGGTTGCGCGAACAATTGCAGGCCCTCCGCCGGGAGTTCCTCCGGGACAACGCGTGCGTGTCCGACGCCCGGCTGGAGGAGCTGCTGGCCCGGGCGCTGGAGGTAGGTAACCAGTAACTACGGCGTGTCCGTGCTGGGGAACTCCAGCGAACCCAACTGGGATTTCATCTCCTCCCTGTTTTTCACCAGCACCGTGCTGACCACCACGGGTGAGTGCGTGTGTGTGTGTGTGTGTGTGTGTGTGTGTGTGTGTGAGAGACAGCGAGTGAGAGAGAGAGAAAAAACCTAATTAAAATGTCATCGTATCCCAACCTGCCTGTCAATTGTTTATCAATAAACAGTTATGTTCTCCTCAGTCATACTCCCGAGTCCGATTAAGTATGATTTGACAGGCAGCTAAACTAAATGCCTTCCCAACCAGCGAGACCTGGTTATAGAAATGACGTTGTTTTATTGATTAAAAAAGGGTAAAACTGGAAAGAGAAAATAGAAAACTCACATTAATCCCAAACAATTTAACAAACTTCAGTTAACGTAATGTGGAGTCCGTTCATTGATCGATGCAGTCTGTTCAGTTCCCAGTGTGGCGCGCGTTCAGCGCTGGACATATATGCATAGCGCGCATGCAAATCATGTTATATTATTATATATTATATAGCTCGCATCTAATCGTATCGGATGAGAAATAGACATTAAATGGCATATATAGGCCGCTACACAACAGTAATCACCGCGACAAACAGCTATATTATATTTTAATATGATGACCGGAATATCTGACGTTTGTCCGGTAAATCGAAATCTTCCCGGACACGTTGTCCGGCGGCAATTTTTTCTAACGGAAACCCTGACACAGACACAAAGGGATGCAAGTACGACTCTTTATATTTGTATAGTTTACTATATTTTACACATTTCTTTCTCTAAAGAAACCCTTAGTCAGTCCTTCTCAAACTGTTGTTTGAGAGACATTCACAGATGAAAAAGCAGCAGGGCAGCAAGTGCTCCGATACATCCATACACACACACACCAAGTGTAGAGCATAGAGTCCTAGAGGCTAATCTGTGCCAATTTCTGACCTCATCTCCCTGGCAAGGATAAGGCTACTCTGGACTAATGTATTCAACATGACCTGGAAATCCCACCATCTTAAGTGGAGCCAATGCCCAAAGTCATCACAGGATTAGCCTTGTAATCAGAGAGGATCCTTGAAGGATTGCTGGTCAAGGATGTGCCTCCAGTAATCATGAGGTCAGTAGAACTCTATTGTCAGGGTTGACAACCTATCTTAGGCAAACTTTTTGAGTTAAATCTCAGGGTCGAAAAACAAATCCATAAATGTTAAACCAAACCTACTTACCTGAGCTGTTTTGCAATCCTTCTCTCTGACTTTGTCTTTGACAAGCTTGATCAAGGAGGTGATATTGTAGAATTCAGCCTCCTCGAGCACACCTTAAAAAAGTGTTGGAACAAAATAGAAACAGCAACAAATATGAATGGTGAAACTCTTATGACATGTCTAAACATATCCAAGAATACCCCTCAACATTCTAATCATACCTTCCTCTGCCAGGCCTTTATTGAGCACCAGTTTCCCATGCCTCAGGTAGTTGAGCACTGGACCAAAGTATGTTGGGTCTCTGTCTATCAAATAGGCACCTGTTTCATCCTGTATGTCAACACAAAAAAGAGAAATTCATTATAGAGGTCATTATGGATCTCATCCCAACATATCAACAGGGTTCATGCATGACGGGCTACATCAAGAAAAGAAAGAGACAGACGAATTGATGATGATAATAAGCAGCACAACATTCAGGGGTAAAGATGGCATAAAGATGGCATATTTTTACAGGCAAGGAAGGGCAACAGAGCCAGATGGGAATGGCTGCCCTGCCCAGATAATGATGCGATAAACACTGAGCTAGCCCGTGGATTGAATAGTTGAAGATATAGAGGGAACAGGAAGTGTCCAGAGCTTGGAGGAGCAAGAGATGAGCGGTTACACATTGCTCAAAACCCCCTAAGGGCCAACGTGGGGCGACTGACATTTAGCAGGTCTCATTATCCCCTCAGAATCCCCACGGCGGCCTAGCTCCAATGCTCACAAGGCCATCATTAGCAACAATCCATACACAGACTCAGCTCATCATGCCCTGTACACATTACACTGGACACATGCCATTCCCAGTCCTATAGAGCCTCAGTCACATCTAGAATGGTCTAATCTTATTCAACACTAAAGAATTGACTTATGGGTTGCATATAAAGGCTTAGTTGATTAACGTACTAGAATACGTAGCCTAAGTATTCTCTACTGGGATTCTGTGAAGGGTCCAAAGGCTCTGTATGAGCCAACGTGATTTGTAAGCTATTTTGCCACATTTAAATGCTTTCTGTTAAATGATGCATGACCTTTAAGAATCAAATCTAAATCAAATGTGAAAATATGTGATAGGGGTTGGTGCGCAGGGGATATTAATTTGCAGGGGATATTAATTTGCAGGCTATCTTAAGAACAAGTCCAATTTGATAACCAAAAGAGTGAACCTCTTTCCATTACAGCTCTGCGTCAGGAACATTGCACTTGCTTTCTATCAACATCATTATTTGAGGGGCATAGAGCTCTGATGCAGCATCCCAATTCTATAACGTTTTCCAAATCCACGTTTTAAGTGCATTTTACATTACGTCACAGCACTCCTTTTCTCTGAATTGTGGACCTAGGCACTCCCCAAATGGTTTCAAAAGGAATGTGTAATGGTGTAAAAGATGTGGTGAAAACTCCCTAAAGCCTGCTATGGTATACGTTTACATTAATGTGGGGGGAGTGTACACTTCAAGGACATTGATAACTTGGCTGCAGCAAGAAAAGCAAATCAATAATACCTTTCAGTCAACTTTGCCTGACTGAATTGTCTACTTTGTAAATTTCAAGAAACATTGCTTTGCTGTCACATCAACACCTAGGGTCACTGAATGAATGAATGAATGGTCTTTATTGTCATTAATATAGTACAGGTACCATACAACGAAATTTGGGAGGGGGGGCTCCCCTGGTGCTAGGAAATAAAAAAGAATACTAAAAACAAAAAGGGAAAAGAGCTGGTTTACATAAATAAAGGCTATATCCACTATACTATACAATACAAATAAAACACTGTGCTGTACTCTATGCTATGCTATAAATATCCTAACATTCCTAACACTGGTAAAGTAAGGTGGTCTTTCTAAGGGGGTATGGCTCATTTGTTGAGCGAGAACGTGCCATGGGACATCTAGAGGCTCAAATGAAACATTAATTAGCCGATACATATCAGCCTCCAAGAGCGGTGATTTCCAGAGGCAAATGTCTTCGTAGCTTGAGTTGAACAACATGGAACTGATAGCGACCTTTCTAGCGCTCGCAAGTTCTCCAGTTAGTTAGTGAGCTGTTAAGGTTTCTTTGCAATCGCCACCCTTGCTTTCCAATATATAAATAATGTAGAGAGCTATAACAACACTATAGCTTTACCTAAACTAGAAAGCTAACGGTTAGCTGGCTAATAACGGTTACCTTGTCAGAGTCCAGGTCTGGGTCGGCCTGGCACAACCGGTAGAGGAACGACTTGGGGTCTCGGCACAGCGTCTGCCGCGTAGTGAGGAAGTATGTTCCACCGACATTCAGACGGACCCATTTGGACGCCCCGGTCCCAGGGGACGGCTGCGTTCTCTCTCCTGGAGACGGGGCGAGACACCTTCGGCTGTCTGAGCCGCTGAAGTCAGGGCTCTTCTCCGCCATCCCAGCTCCAGTCGCACTCCTACTTCTTGCTCTGATAACAGGCTAGCTAACCAGCTACGGTTGCAGGAACTGATCTGCTGTTGGCAGGAAGTGTTTTTCAAGCTTGAAAGTAGTGGGGTTCCAGCCAGTGGTTCCAGCTCGCCTATAATTGATCCAGTTCCAGATGTGAGAACTGGGATGTTGCGCAGTGGGACTGCGATACAGGAGACCTGGAACGCAACCAGTTACTCCGCCCTTCTTCCAACTTTCTTCGGACTATTTTTTTTTCTAGTTCTATTATTTTGTCAACGATAAGAAATACATTCTAACTTTAATACTTCCGGTTACATTTTTGCGACCGAAAATAAAAGTGCGAGGTAATATTTTATCTTATTTTTGCTAAAAGACAATAGTATCAAACCAAAACGATCTACAATTTCGAAAGTATTATTTATTAGCATATGGTGCATTTATGTCATTTTACTCATACCTATATTTTGTATAAATTGACTGTATACAAATGTTTCTTGAACATTGCAACTCATCTTTAGTACCAATCTAGTCGGCAACACTTCTCGAATATGGTTCAAGTGAGTTTCAATCACGAGTTGTAAAAAAAACCATCATCAACATTATTTTAAAATGCGTAATCAAGTTCAACGCTTTTATTTTGAAGATATCCTTATTTACATATACCGAAACACCACTGTGTATAATTTTGTATTATATATTTGTATATAATAAGTCAATAAAATTCTATATATTTGTATATATTATAATTATATTTCTTTCTTGACCAATCAGGATTTGAGGGGAGGAGTATGTTGCTATAGTAATCTCAAACATGATCCACTGCCAGCAGTGAGCTGGAGAAATTTGGCTAGCTATCATAGATTGCTATGTTCAACCCTGTAGTGCCGAGAGACGGGAGTCGGAGGCGGCGTATCAAATGTCACAGCTAGACGTTTATTGACAGACATGAACGAGTCTCAACCACACGCTTCAAGCAGTAACTATAACGATAGTTATGGAGATAGACTCCAGTTCTATGAGTGGAGCGGAAATTAAAAATTAAAAAACAATGCAACAAACTATGCAATCAGGTAATTACCATGACCAAATCTGCTAAGAAAAAATACCTCGATAACAAAATCGAAGAAAACTTAAACAAACCACGTGACCTTTGGAAGCTACTTAATAGCCAACTAGGTTGCAGTCAAAAACTCAAAACCAGGTCTACAAACATCAGCATAAAATCTGGAGATTCTCTCTTTACAGACAAGCTGGATGTGGCTAAGTGCTTAAACACTTTCTTTACAACCATAGCCACTAAATTAGTTAACAATCTACCACCCCACTCAGGGCGTTATGGTGTAGAGCACATACGTGCGTTCTACAATAAACTGGGTGTACGCAAAGATGATTTTAAACTCTCCATGGTGTCAAACGATGAGGTGTTTAAAAAACTGGGCGCTCTACACTCAGAAAAGGCCACGGGCCACGACAATATTCCAGCCAGATTTCTAAAAGACTCAGCTGCCTCCATTACCCCAATCATCACCCACATAATAAACCTCTCCATCAAATCAAGGACCCCAATTGAAATAAGCCAGTGGCTTTCTTGGGTTTTTATCCTGTTAGTTGACCTTGTATGTAATATGTACTTTCATGTACCTACTTCTGCAAATCTTCTAATAAAGTTTTCAATCAATCAATCAAAAAACACGTCGCCCTTGACTTTAAAATAGCAAGGGTAACCCCACTGTATAAAAAAGGAAGCAAATTAGACCCAGGCAACTACCGACCTGTTTCTATTCTTAATTCCATCTCGAAACTTATGGAAAAAATAGTTTATGAACAGGTTGATAGGTACCTTACCGAAAAAAATCTGATGTATGAATTTCAATCAGGATTCAGAACATCCCATTCCACTGACACATGCCTTCTCTATTTGAACGACCACATCAACCATGAGGTGGACTCGGGCAAGTACTGCGGCATGGTCATGCTGGACCTCCAGAAGGCCTTCGACACAGTAGATCACCACATATTGTTAGATAAACTGAAAGCAATTGGGTTCGATAGAACATCGGTGAGCTGGATGCAATCCTACTTAGAGGGGAGGGAACAGGTGGTTAGTGTGAACGGAACACTGTCCCCCCCCCTCCCAGTGACCTGCGGCGTTCCACAAGGAAGCATATTGGGACCTTTACTGTTCCTAATATATGTGAATGACATGTCATCAGCATGTGATTGCAATTTGTTCCTGTTCGCGGATGACTCGGCTCTGCTGGTCTCTGACAGGGACATATTGCAGGTGGAAAAAGCGCTAAGCACTGAACTGAGTAGAATCTGCATCTGGCTAGCTGACAATAAACTATCAATACACCTAGGTAAAACTGAAACCATCCTATACGGATCCCCATCTAAACTCAGAAAGGCTGTAAATTACAAAATAAAAGTGGGTAACATTACTATCACAAGAAAAGAGGATATTACATACCTGGGCTCCATCTTAGAGGCAAATCTTTCCGGAGATAAAATGGCAGCAAAAGTAATCAAAAAAGTTAACCATAGAACTAGATTCTTGTACAGGATATCCTCACTTGTCAGTAAAAACACACTGAGGACCCTATCAGGAGCTCTCATTCAATGTCACTTCGACTATGCCGTAACATCATGGTACTATAGAACCACAAAGGCCCAAAAAACAAGACTCCAGACAGCCCAAAATAAACTGGTTAGGCTTCTGCTAGGCCTCAACCCTAGGACACATCTAACCGCTGCTCATTTTTTGAGCCTTGATTGGCTACGAGTAGTTGACAGAGTGCAGCAGCTTGCACTGGGCCTGGTCTTCAAGATACGCTACACCACAAAGACACCCAAGTACCTGTCAACATACTTCCAAAAAGTGAACAACGTCCACACATACAATACCAGAGGAAGCTCCACGAACCACGTTCAACCGCGTTGCACCACAAACAAGGGGTTAAACCCGTTTGCAAACTATGCAGTAAAAATGTGGAACGCCCTTCCTATAATCTTAAAGGAGTGCAAAACACTGCCCACCTTCAAAACCACTCTCAAAAAACATTTACAGGAGGCTGCAATCCGTAACTGGACCCTCTAAATCAAAAATCAAATTAAAAGACTACACCCCCACCAGGACTACCCTCTGTGGTTTTGTTGTTATGTCTCCCACACCCCCCCCCCCCCCCCACCCGAAATACCCTCTGCACATACTAGTTGTTTTGTCCCACCCCCCTACCTGGTCTACACTCTGAGCAAACGCAATGTTATTATGTCGCCCCCCCCCCCCTCCCCCCCGCCTAAATCTACTGGTGTTTTTGTACCCCCCCCCCACCATGACCACACACTGTACATACTTGTTGTTTTGTCCCCCCGCCCGAACTACCCATTGTACATATTATATGTCTGTCCCCCTGCCCGAACTACCCACTGTACATACTTTGTGTTTTGTCCCCCGCCCCCACCTGTGGTGTATGTCCCCACCTGTCCTACCCGCTGTACATACCTTATGTTTTGTTGTATTGTTCTTCCCTTGTTGGATGTATGTTTATCTTGTAGATAGTACTAGTTATTTGTCTGTATTATCTTGTAGATAGTACTAGTTTTTTTTGTCTGTCTTACATGTAACGATGAATTGAGAATCAAGGACCCCAATTGAAATAAGCCAGTGGCTTTCTTGGGTTTTTATCCTGTTAGTTGACCTTGTATGTAATATGTACTTTCATGTACCTACTTCTGCAAATCTTCTAATAAAGTTTTCAATCAATCAATCAAAACTCTGCTCCTATTGGTTTACCCGCTACCTAAAGTAGCCAATGACTGAATTTTTCAATGCCTGCGCCCGCCTGGGGTGCTATATAAAGGGGTGTACTTCGCTCCATCATTCTCCCAATGAACAAGAACTATCGTATCATTCTCCCAAACATACAAACAGCCGGGTTTGAACGAGTCGAAGTGGGCCAGCAGCCCTATGGAGTCTATCTCCATAACTATCGTTCTATATCGTGGAGCTTTGCCCCATAGGGGAGCTCTGCTCCTATTGGTTTAGGCGGAGCGAGCGAGGCCAAATGTACCCCCACTGAGACTATTAATCCGAAAACAATCTCAGCGGCACCCGGAGCTGACCACTGATGTTGGTTCAAGACAACCTTAAAAAGTTGGCCCAACCCACACGAGTCTGCTCCACTGATCTAGCCCTTACGTGAGCACGCAGGGTTGTAGATCTAACGGAACATGTCCTGGAGGAGGGTCCCCTCCCCAGGCACATCCGTAATCATCCTGACAGCACTTGAATAGCATCCCCAACCAGGGTAATCCAAGTGCCATCCCCACTACATCAGTCCTCAGCAAACTGAGGACAGAGTGAGAAAAGGATGAGGAAGAAATATCACTTACCTAACCCTTACGTTGGGTTGTTGATCTAACAGACATGTCCTGGAGGAGGGTCCCTCCCCAGGCACATCCGTATTCATCCTGACAGCACTTGAATAGAATCCCCATGACCAGGGTAATCCAAGTGCCCTTCCCACAACATCAGTCATCAGCAAAACTGAGGACAGAATGAGAAAGGATTGAGGAAGAATATCACTGACCTAACCCTTACGTGAGCATGTAGGGTTGTAGATCTAACGGAACATGTCCTGGAGGAGGGTCCCCTCCCCAGGCACATCCGTAATCATCCTGACAGCACTTGAATAGAATCCCCAACCAGGGTAATCCAAGTGCTTTCCCCACTACATCAGTCATCAGCAAAACTGAGGACAGAATGAGAAAAGGATGCGGAAGAAATATCACTGATCTAACCCTTACGTGAGCACGTAAGGTTGTTGATCTAACGCAGCGTTTCCCAAACTGTGGGTCGCGACCCCTAGTGGGGCGCGGGGGTACTGCAGGGGGGGCGCAGAAATAATGGGAGGGGAAAAAAATGCACACACAAGAGCTGTAAACAAACACTGCTTGCTTAAGGTTACCATCAGGGGTGTTGTGGGCGTTGGATGATAAAAATGAGAACCTGAATGGAGCGCAGGCCATAAACTGTAACAAAGAGGCAGCGAGGGGGCTCCATTCACGTCATTGACGCGCGCTCCATTCACGTCATTGACGCGCGCACTCCCTCCTCCAGCTATCTAGCAGCAACAACAACAATGGATAAGTTTATGAAAGAGCCAGAAGCTAAACGAAAAGCGAAGGAGCCCATGACAAACGTCCCAAAGCCAAAGTCAAGAAAGTATGACGATACATACCTCTCCCTGGGCTTCACGTCTAATGTGGTCGGTGCGGAGGAACGACCACTGTGTGTCCTCTGTCTCAAAACTTTAGCGGCAGAAAGCATGAAGCCTAGCAAGTTGAAACGTCACTTGGAGACCACACACCCGACTGATGTGAAGAAGCCCCTCGATTTCTTCAAGAGAAAACTCCAAGAATACCGTGGTCAGCAGAGCCGTTTCGTTAAAACAGCATCTGTTACGTCTAATGCTCAACTTGCCTCCTACAAAGTGGCATATCGTATCGCCCAGTCTAAAAAACCACACACCATCGCTGAGGAGTTAATACTCCCTGCTGCAATAGATATGGTTTCACATATGATAGACGAGGCAACAGCCCAAAAACTCAAAGCTATCCCCCTGTCAAACAACACTATTGCGAGACGCATCAATGACATCTCAGAAGACATGAAAGAGCAGCTTGTTGAGAAAATAAAAGACCAACGCTTTGCGCTCCAGGTAGACGAGGCCACAGATAGTAACAAGGACTGTCTGTTAATAGCGTATGTCAGATACATTGATGCGGAGGGTTTGAGCGAGGATTTGCTATTTTGCAACTATGTCCCAAACAGAGCAACAGCTGATGAACTGTTCAAAATCATAGACAAATACCTGAGTGAAGCCGATCTGAAATGGGAGGACTGTGTGGGGATATGCACCGACGGTGCCCAGGCCATGGCAGGAAAACGGGGAGGGCTCCAGACGCTCATCAAGCGCGTTGCACCGAAAGCAGTGTGGACTCACTGCATAATACACAGGGAGGCACTCGCGTCAAAGCAGCTGAGTCCAGAGTTGAATGACGTTTTGTCTCATGTTATCACCACCGTCAATTACATAAAAACAAGACCACTGAAAGCTCGCATTTTTTCCGCTTTGTGCGAGGAGATGGGCTCCGAGCACACAGCCGTGCTATTTCACAGCGAGTCGCGTTGGCTCTCTCGCGGAAAGGTGCTGTCCAGGGTGCTATCGCTGAAAGATGAGATCCGAATCTACTTGGAGGAGGAAGGGAACGAACTTGCCAGCAAGTTTAATGATGAAGACTTCCTCATGAAATTGGCCTACCTAAGCGACATGTTTGAGAAGCTCAATGAATTGAATCTACAGTTGCAGGGCAACAACACACACCTTCCACATCTGGCAGACAGGATACAATCTTTCACACGGAAACTGGACATGTGGGGCAGGAGACTTGAACAGGGGGACATCGACTCATTTGGGAATCTGAAGGCATTCATCGAGACCAATGAGCTGCAGAGCACAGTGGTTCCATGTATGAGAGAGCACATCTCAGCCCTGAAACAAAGCTTCCAGAAATACTTCTCTGTGGATGACAGTGCCAAATACGACTGGATTAGAGATCCATTTGTTGCACCACCACCTGCCATGTTCAGCACTGCGGAAGAGGAACAGTACATCGACATGACTTCAGAGTCAACCATGAGGCTGCAGTTCACATCCACGACTTTGGCTGGGTTTTGGATTGGAGTGGAGAAGGACTACCCTCTCATTGGACAGAAAGCTGTGGGAATACTGCTGCCTTTTGCAACATCGTACCTGTGTGAGATAGGCTTTTCTGCTGTTGCTGCTATCAAAAGCAAATACAGGTCGAAGTTGAACATTGAGAATGAACTGAGAGTGGCAGTCTCAAAACAACAACCCCGCTTTGAGAAGATTTGCAAGGCAAAGCAAGCACACACAAGTCATTGATCGTAATTGTGATAGAAATGTGAGGAGTAAGAATAGTGATGCAGTAGAAATTAGTTAATGTTGATATGTTGAATATTTCAGTGGCACAGGATCATTTGCCAAGCACTTATGTTCCTTTTCAAACCATAATAAAATATAAAACTATAGTTGGATATACTGTATGTGTCTTGTTATTATTAGAAGAGAAAATGTAATGTTTTTACAACTTTATACAATTAATTATATCAATCTAGGTGGGAACCGGGTTAGGGGGGGCTCGAAAATATTTCCAATTACCCAAGGGGGGCCTGATTGAAAAAGTTTGGGAACCTAACGGAACATGTCCTGGAGGAGGGTCCCCTCCCCAGGCACATCCGTATTCATCCTGACAGCACTTGAATAGAATCCCCATGACCAGGGTAATCCAAGTGCCTTCCCCACTACATCAGTCATCAGCAAAACTGAGGACAGAATGAGAAAAGGATGAGGAAGAAATATCTTTCAAGTAATACCGTACAAAAGGTGATGGCGACGACCAAGACGCCGCCTCACATATCTCCTCTACTCCCACTCCCCTGAGAATGGCCACTGATGTGGCCATGCCCCTGGTGGAATGAGCCCGAATGCCAGTCGGCACGGGCTGCCCCTTCGATTCGTATGCGAGGCTAATAGCCTCGCAAATCCAATGGGACAGCCTCTGCTTCGAGAGTGGTGCCCCGGCTTTCTGTCCGCCGTAGCAGATCAGAAGCTGGGGAGAAGATCTCAGTCCTGCCGTGCGCTTCACATATTGTGCCAACGCGCGCACCGGACATAGACAATGTAAACGCCTCTCCCTCTCTCCGTCGTGAGGAGGAGGAAAAAAGGCGCTCAGAGCACAGCTCTGAACCCTAAACCCACGATTAACCTTAGGGATAAAAGCCGGGTTAGGGCGTAACACAGCTTTTGTTTCGTCATCAGATATGATCAAACAATCTGCCCGTGTCGAGAGAGCACATAAATCACTCACTCGCTTAGCCGTAGTCAAGGCGAGGAGTAGACTCGTCTTGAGAGACAATAAACGCAACGACACAGTGTCAATGGGTTCGAATGGGGGCACGCACAGCGCCTCTAGCACAATCGACAGGTCCCATTTTGGCATTAGAGTCCTATGAGGGCGTCTAAGCCTACACACTCCAGTCAAAAAACGCTTAACCAGCGAATGACTGAACAGTGTCGTTGTCGCAAAACCCTCATGACAAGCTGAGATGGCAGCCGCGTAAACTTTAATAGTTCCCGCCGCCAATCCCTTGTCAAACAGCGACTGTAAGAAGCACAAGAACGTTTCGACCCGACAGCAGACTGGGTCAACGTCCTGTCCCTCACACCACTGTGTAAACACTCGCCAGCGCGCCGCATATCCCTTTGCAGTGGATTGCGCGCGCGCACTCTGAATGGTCTGAATGACCGCGTCTGTCAGACCCCTGCGTTCTAACAAATCCCTCTCAGTAACCAGGCCATGAGGGGGCCCCCCATCATAGGCGGCCCCCTCACCAAGCCTCTGGCTTGAGAGAGTGCATCTTGTCGATGAGGTATGGGCCATGGGCCCTCTACCAACATCTCCATCAGTTCCGGAAACCACGGGGCTCTGGGACGGTCCGGGGCTACAAGAATTAACTCTAGCCTCTCTGACCTCACTCGTGCCAACAGTGGGAGGATAGATGTCAGGGGTGGGAACGCGTATAACAGGACCCTCGGCCATGGGTGGTGTGCGAATGCATTGACTCCCAATGGCGGGTTGTCCTGTTCGCGCAGGGAGAACCAAAGGCGACACTGCGCATTCGTCCGGGACGCAAACAGATCCACTTCTGCTTGCCCGAACCGTGCCCAAATCAGAGACACAATGGAGGGTGCTAACCTCCAGTCGTCGTCCCTCGGGCCTCCCCGTGATAACAGATCTGCTCCTTCGTTGAGCAGACCTGGAATGTGGAGAGCTTTTAGCGAACTCAGGTGTGTGACAGCCCACAGCTATATATCTGTCGCTAGGCGATGAAGTGACGCTGAGCGTACTCCCCCTTGACGATTGATGTATGCTACTGTTGTCCTGTTGTCGGATCTGACTAACACGTCCAGATCCTTTAACACCGGGGCAAAATGAAGTAGCGTCAACTTCACCGCCTCGAGTTCCAGCAGGTTGATGTGACGCGTCTCTAACGGTCCCCATCTTCCTGCCACCGAACCTGCCTGACACACTCCTCCCCACCCAGTCAACGACGCGTCCGTGAAGACTGGGTAGTGGGATGCCGGTCTGCCCATGGCGACTCCGCGCGGGTCTCTCCAGTAGCTCAGGTCGGTCTTGACCGATCTCGGTATTACAATCAACTTGCGACGGTGTCTCACTGGATCCAGTCGCAGTCGTGCGAACCACCTCTGCAGTCTGCGCATGTGTAATAGGCCTAAGGGGACCACTACATGGGCTGCAGACATCAGTCCTAGTAAGGACATCATTGACAGAGCGGTGATTGTATTTGTCACTCGACACACCCGGAGAGCTGACGTCAGTGTCGCTCTCCGTGGTGCCGATAAACTGGCCCTCATCTTGGCAGTATCCAACTGAATGCCTAGATAGGAAAACTGTTGAGCCGGCCACGGAGCACTCTTTGTCCAGTTGACAGCTAACCCCAGCTGAGTGAGGTGCTGCACCAGTGAGGTTGCGTCCCGAATGGCTCGATTTGGGCATTGGGCCAAGACCAGTAGGTCGTCGAGATATGCTAATATGCGTATCCCGTTTCGCCTCAGTGGTTCGAGTGCTGTCTGCACGCATTTGGAGAAAGTTCGAGGAGCAAGCGCGTACCCGAAGGGCAGGCGCGTGTACTCGTAAACCTTCCCTTGGAAGGCAAAACGTAGAAATTTCCTGTGCCTCTCTGTGATTGGCACATGAAAATACGCGTCCCTCAGGTCTATGCTGATTCCGTAGTCGCCTTTCTGTATACAAGACAGAAGGCGCCTCGTCGTCAACATACGAAAGGGGCGTTTCGCCACTCTCTCGTTGAGGACCCTTAAATCTAGTATGGGTCTCATGCCTCCGGATTTCTTTGGGACAAGGAAATACGGGGAGTACCACCCCATGTCCCACTGGTCCCTCGGAACCATTGTCACTGCGCCCTTTGTTAGGAGATTCGTAATCTCCTCCTGGAGCGCACGTGTTTTTATCGGGCAGGACAAAACAGTCTCTCTCACGCCCCTGAAGGGCGGAGGAGGCTGAATGAACTGTAGTGCATATCCCCTCCTCAATGTCCTGTCCAGCCAGCCCGACAGAATACCTGCCCCTTCTAGCCATTCTGCATAACGCAACGACAGCGGCTGGGCCGTCTGTTGTGGTGCAGTCGACAGAAAAAGCTTGAATTTCTGTATGACCCCAGCCGCCGCTGCACACCGAGGAGGTGGCACAGCCCAAGGTGGGGTCATTTCGAAAGGGATGGGCTGCCGTCTGTAAAGAGTGTTTGCTATGTGTAACAATGCCCTTTATTGACGCAGGTTTATTATGCCTGATAATCAAAGAACCGGCCGCACGCTCATGAGCTGGGCCAGATCCTGATAGACATGGAGGGGTTATTGATGTAAATAACGGTCCCTCTATACGGCTACAGACAGGGGTGTTTAACCCCGTTTGTGTCGTGATAGGGGTAATTCTGTTAGGCAGAGAGCTGGCCACACGCTGGTACGCTGGGCCAGTCTCCGCTTCGTTTCTAACCGGTAGCGATTGGACCATGCTCCGACAAGGCAGGCGGGTCTCCGCTCCGGTAGATAACATGGGAAAATCACCTTTACTGAAAAAGTAAGGTGGGGATTTTCCTTCTTTTACCTCTTTATGAGGTAGCAGCCATGAAGAGGAAACCGGTGGTGGGGTCATTACCGACCCCTCCGCCAGTGAAACCAGGCCACGCTGCCGTGGGGGGCCGTAGCGGGCCCTCCCAGTGATCAGCGGCGGGGGCTGGGGATGCCGAGTGGGGCATGGCTCCGTCTGTAGAGGTGGAGCCAGTGCCGCATCACACCGAAACCTCCGTTTCGCAGCCGTTGACGGTCTAGTCGTCACCACGGCGGAAGAAGAAGAGGTGGAGGGTCGCTGGAGGGGGAGGTGGCTGGCAAGGTGCCTCTTAGCCTCCTCCATCGCGGCCAGGCGCACCGTCAAGGTGTCCATGGCGGGACCGAATAGCCCTTGTCTCTCTATTGGAGCATTCAGTAGGGCCATCCGGTCCGCCCCGGTCATGGTGGTGAGAGACAGCCACATCTGTCGCTGCTGCACCACCGCGTTTGCCATCAGGCGACCCCCACAAACCGCGACGCCCTGGGCCAGGTACATCGTCGCGGCACTGAGCTTGCTCAGAAGCACCGCCTCCGCTGCAGACAAACCGTTGGGTCGGTCTGTGGTGATCTTCGCAATGGCGGCGTCAAACACGGCGATGTTATTCGCCGCTGCCGCCGCCTGCGCACCGAGAGCGTAGCTCTTGTCTACCAGGGTGGCGTTAAACCTGTCATGCTGGTTGGGCGGCATAGGTTTTTTTAGGCACCGACCAGGCGCTGGACCCCGGTACCAAGTAGGCGGCTAGCGCTGGTTCGAGCGGCGGGGAGCCGTTGGTCATCCCCTCCGCGAGCCCCTCCACTCTGGTAAAGGGCAAGAACGCCTTCACCGGCGCCCTGCCTGTGAGTGGTTCTCCCCACTTGTCCTCCACGAACTTATCTAAGCCCGGGAGGACAGCGTTAGGAGGTTGGTCCTGTCGCTTCGCCCTTTTCCCGTAAAACAGGTCCTTCTCCCAGAAGGACTCCGTTGGGGGAGGGGAGGCGGGACGGGGAATTGCCAACACGCCTGCCGCAGCTTCCAGGAGGCCCTGGAAGTCGTGGTGGAGTGATGGGGGGGCGAGGGCGGGGAGCACGTGCTCTACCTGCCGCTCGCTCTCATCAGAGCTTTCTGATTCTGACACCGGCACCGACCACTCAGCTGGGTGAGGGCAGCGTGATGTCAGGGCCGGCTGAGCGGGCGGGACCATCCCTACTTGGGGAGGTGCCTGCCCAGAACGCCGTTCTTGCTTGTCCTCCGCTGCTAGAAAATCGCAGCGGCAGGTGTCCCGGAGGAACTTCTTCGTGGTCGGCGGCGGACGATCCATCGCTGAAGGGAAAAGTCTCCTCCGCTGAGAAGTGTCCTCCGCTGCTTGGAAGTCGCAGCGGCAGGCGTCCCGGAGGAACTTCTCCATAGGCGGCGGACGATCCATCTTGAAGGGAAAAGTCTGGCGGGTCCTCCAGTCTTAGTAGTCGTCCTTCTCAGTCTTCAGATATAAACCCGTGCTGAACTTTTTGGGAGAATGATGGAGCGAAGTACACCCCTTTATATAGCACCCCAGGCGGGCGCAGGCATTGAAAAATTCAGTCATTGGCTACTTTAGGTAGCGGGTAAACCAATAGGAGCAGAGCTCCCCTATGGGGCGGAGCTCCACGATATAGAACTGACGTAACAACTTGGGTACCACGCACTTAACTCTCCGTGCGGAACAATACTCCCAACCCATAGTTCCGTGGGTGAATAATGTCAACCCACCACAACCCAAGCAATCCAGCACCTTCAAATAGGCCGGCATGTTTTTGGATATTCAGTACGGAACTGGCAGCATGAAAGGAATGCTGGCCTATGACACTGTTGAGGTACTGTCATCCAACCAAAACATTGCATTTACTTGTGACACATTGTATTATAAATAAGTCCATTGGTAACCAAGTTGTATTGTTGTTGAGGAAACCACAATTTAAATAAAATAATAGGTATTGTGAGGTCCTGTGGCCAGCCCTAATGGCCAGCCCTAAGGGCCAACTCTATGCAGCAGTGGTGTAGATTAGGTTGTATAGTGTTGACTGGTGTCTCTCTGTTCCAGCTAGTACCTCTAGCTCGCGGATCAAGATTAGTGGGGGTAATATGTGCAAAATGTTAGGGTAATCGTTCACTTTTTCATAAAAGCACGAAACGTACGGTACACTTGTACAGTTTGTTGTCCTGAACATTTTCAGACGTGGAGCCCTCGAAAAAACTTCTCCTAGTAGCCGTGGCGGCCATTTTCCTTTCCGCCATAGCCGAATTTTTGCTTCATATCTCCTGAACCAAACATGATAACACCGAACAGATGATGTCTACCCCTATGTTTTGAAAGTCAAGGATTACAATGATACCATATACAACATCATAAAGTGTTCAGGTGGCCATGGCGGCCATTTTCCTTTCCGCCATAGCCGAATAATGTTTTTAGGACTTTTATTCTGAAACCTTTTTTTAGGACTTTTATTCTTAAACTTTTTTTTTAGGACTTTTATTCTGAAACTTTTTTTAGGACTTTTATTCTGAAACTTTTCTTTTTAGGACTTTTATTCTGAAAACGTTTACCAGTACGGTACGGTTCGGTACGGCACGCATTTGTATCCTACCCGTACCAGAAACGCTTATGGAGCCTTTTGTGGTTCCGTCAGAGGATGAACTGGACCCTGAGCTGATTCTGCAGTCAGAGAAATTCCAGTAGGATCTGTTTGTGATGGAGCGGACTGTTCTGGAAAACATTTATCAGCCCGAGCTAGCTGCACATAGACAGCTCCCAACATTGGACGGTATAGTAAACATTACATCATGCGTTTTTTGCAGTTAACTTCTTTTATAACACTTTCTGGTAAGCAAGTTTAACATGGGACAATACACATTGCATTTGCATGTCTATTATAAAAATGTTAGAATTTGTTGGATGTGAAAGACCCTGACAGTGTGCAGAAGCTCAAAGCGAAGGTGGCCAGGAGGGAGGAGACCAGCGCCTCTGGTACTTCACCCGTGAGCTGGCGGCAGGACGCAACGTCAGCAGCATGGCCTGGAACAAGAGGAACCCAGTATGCACGCACGCACTCACGCACACACACACACACACACACACACACACACACACACACACACACACACACACACACACACACACACACACACACACACACACACACACACACACACACATGCACCTCATTACTGCTCTGTGTCACTGTCAGTTCTTCTCCTGCTTCACTGTATCATTCATTCATTAATGTTTTCATTAATTAATTCATTCATTCATTCATTCATTCACATTGGACATTTTGTTTAAACATGGTGTTTCATTTTAAGGACCTTCTGGCTGTGGGGTATGGACAGTTTGACTTCAAAGACCAGAAATCAGGCTTGGTCTGCTACTGGTCTCTAAAGAACCCCATGGTATTTCATTCATTCACACGCTAATTCTAGCGTCTTGTCTGAGTGGTCTGTGGTCTGTTGACTAAGCTAATGCTAGTATCTTGTCTGATTTTTCTGCAGTGGCCTGAGAGGATCTTCCACTGTGAGTGTGGAGTCACGGCTCTGGACTTCTCCGCTAGCAACACCAGCCAGCTAGCCGTGGGGATGCATGACGGCAGCATAGCCACCTACAACGTGGAGTTCAAGGAGAGGGCACCTGTCATAGACAGCAGGTGGGTCTGGGTCCTCAGAGAGAGAGACGGAGAGAGGGAGAGGAGGAAGGAGGGGGGGGGAGAGACAGGAGAGGGAGATAGAGAGAGAAAGGGGAGGCAGGGAGGGAGAGAGAGAGAGATAGAAAGAGAGGAAAGGAGGGAGAGTGGAAGGGAGGAAACAGCAGATCTTGTGCACAGCATCAAAACATTCATTGTGTTTCATGTGCACATCCTATGTCCACCAGTGTTTTTTTCTTTCTTCCTTATTCTCAGTTCTACATTACCTCTTATGGACAGCTGATGGAGCTGTTTACTCACAGACAGCCACTCATTTTGTGTAGCAAACATCCACCAACATTCCTGGAAACAGGATGCATACTGGGAAAGGGAAAGGCCAAACGTGATATAGTAAAGAAAACAACCGCAGACTTCCCAGCCAAAACAAACATTTAACAAGCCTTTGGCAGTAACATCACACCACCGTTGTTTCCACAGCCTTTCTCTGATAGTAGCTGGTTAGTATGCGAAATCTAATTCGGACGCATTTCCACCAGAATTCCCCACAATCTAACTGTTGTTGCTGTTGTTGTTATGACTGGCTACACATCCTGGGATGTCTGAGGCTGTGACTTATTGTCTTCTTGTCCTCTATTTATGATCTCCATGTCTAGTATACTGTATACTGAAATGTCCTCTGGCACTGATGATCCCTTATAGACAAGACATGTAGAGTTGCCACAAATTACAATAGAGGCTGGTGGAGGCAGAAACCAAAGTACGGTCTCATTGTAATACATGGAATGGAATCAGGAATGGTATCAAACATGTACTGTAAAAAAGTACAGTATATGTTGATCAAGCTGGTTGAGGTCAAAATCGGAGGATGTGCTCGACATTGTAATCCATCCATTCCATGCATTACAAGCCTGTACTCCATTTCTCCGATGTGGATGTTGTTGTGTCCCCAACCCTGTGCCCCTGTGCAGTGAGTGAGCCCACCAGCACACCAGCCCTGTGTGGCAGGTGAAGTGGATTGACCATGAAAGGGGTCCATCAGGGGAGGACAAGGGGGAGACCCTCATGTCTGTCTCTGTGGACGGAAGGATCAGCAAATGGTTCCTGCATAAAGGCCTGGACTGCATCGGTAACTTATACTTTGACTTTGATTTAGATTGAAGTCTGTCCTGACTTTCAGGGTAAAAAACCATGTGATTTTGTCATTTGGGTGAACTATCCCTTTACTACTGTTGTTTGGCCTGTGCTTTCAGGACTCCATCTATCTGGCATCTATCTGGCAGGCACAGAGGAGGGTCACATCCACAAGTGCTCCTGTTCCTACAACGAACAGTTCCTGGAGACATACAGAGCACACAAGGTAGGAGAGTTGTTGTTGTGCCATACTACATTACATATATTAGTGTACAACCTGTCATTGATGTTCAACAACACTCAAATGTATTTACATTTTTCGAAAGAAAAGACTGAACATTAAATCGGATACAGACTTGTTGACCAATTGACCAGACTATGTCACATATTGGTTTCCAATGCAACCCAAAAGGTATATCATTATATACACTTATATGTGTCCTCTATGCCCTTGTAGAATAAGAGAACAGATGCAAGTTTGACAATACATCTTACGATACTGTACTAATGTTAATGTTAATGTTAATTTTATTTATAATGCGGCCCCCATCCAACTTTTACATCGGCCCGGGGCGCAGCCCGGGTAAAGGAACAGATAAAGACAAAGACAAGGAACACAGAAAGCAATCAGACACAGACGACTTAAACGTAAATCTCAGGCATACAATTCACAACAAATAGGGAGTAGACTTAGGGAATATCATTTAGGAAGAGGTGGGTTTTTAACTTGGCTCTAAAGGAGTCCAGAGTGGGGGCAAACTTGATGGCAGAAGGGAGCGCGTTCCACAGGGTCGGTGCTATCACCGGCACGGTCACCCATCCTCTTGAGGTTGGTACGTGGGACCCTCAGGCTGAGTTGGGCGTCGGACCTGAGCCTGGGTCTGGGCCTTGAGGAGGTAGACTGGTCCAGGAGGTCCTTGATGTAGGGTGGGGCGAGACTGTTGAGAGCTTTAAAAACAAAGGTGCCGATTTTGAACTTCACTCTCTTCTTCACTGGGAGCCAGTACTAGTGTTTACCTCTTCTGGTCCTCCTATAGAGTGGCTATTTGAGGGATGAGTACAGATCTCTTTGGACGCAAATGTGGTGATGATACCATTTGAGGTGTCATTTATAATGCAGTAATCATTACAGAGGCACTGTGGGTCACTAGATGAGGGACTATGTGGCTAGAGGCTCTGTGGATCACTAGATGAGGGACTGTGTGGCCAGCTACTATCAGATCTGTGCATTAAGTCTTCACATCCAGAGTCACCCTCACTGGTGACTGTAGAGTCCTGAGGCAGAGAGGGGAATACCTCTCCAAAATCAAGCTCAAAAGCATAGCAGGGGAGCTGAGTGTAAGGGACGTCCCCTTGACAATTAGTATTTGGTATTTGACTGGAAACCCAGTTCATGACTGAGGGGCCAACATAAGGAGTGGGACTTTGTACAAGTGTCCAAGCCATTTCTGAGAGGTTCTGGTCTTCTGTAATAGGTTTGGACTCAACAATTAAAGTATCACTTGTCCAGATCTCTTCTGTCTTGTATGTTGAAGTCAGATTGCCTGCAGAGGCAAGCCAGTCCTATAGAGACAATACAATTAATAAGCTATCTCTCAAGGAGGCTATGGTGACCTTGGGAAGAAACAATGAATGATAGACTCTACCTTGAAACTTCCCTTATAATCTTTGAAGAGCGGTTGGAAGAAAGGGGCTGGGGATGGCACTCGGGAGATTGCTTTTATCTTCATTCTATGGAACGAAATATTGTATTCGGCATTGGTTATTTTCCTACTCTCTCAAAACTAATTCAAATTATATTTTTCATTAACTGCAGTTACCTTGTGGCAGGGTTGTAAAACAAAATCAACAGAACTCCAGCAACAACACAGACTGGGCATGCCAACTGGCCCAGGAGAAGAAATATGTTTGGCTCTGCTGTGGGGGACAAAAAATATATAGGTTTTTGCAACAACAAAATGTGAGAGAGGGACATTTGTGACAGGGATCTGTGAGTGGCTGTGTTAACTGATTGAGTCTTATGTTTCATGTTTGATGATAGATTATGTAGAAATGCAACAGTCAATTCAAATACAATATGACACAATAATTTTGAATAGAGGACACAAAATGATCAAGGGATTTTGAATTGAAAACAAAATAAAATATTTTGTCTTCAGAGCATGTATACCTTTTCTAGTCCTCCAATGCACCGTTGTACTCCACTGACTCCACTGACTCCACTGTCCATCTTCATAATTTTTTCGAGTTCTCACTTTCAAGACATATTCTGTATCTGGATTAAGTTCAGATGCTTTGATGAAAAATCTTTTTTCAAAGGCCTGATATAACACCTGAGAAAAGCACAAGAATCAAGTTACCTTGGAGTAATATAATACATTATTGACATGAGAAAGACCTTGAAGTATGAAGCTGATTACACTAGACTTTACCTCCTTATCAGTGGCATATTTGTGGAGGGAGAGTTCGTAATGGAGGTCTCTCACGTACGGATGATTTTCATACCCACTCTCCCAGGTACAGACGCCTGATGTCCTCTCAATGGTAAGGTTAGTTGGAGCATTCAGTTTAACTAATCACAAAGGGTTTGTCAAAAACATAAATGAGCACGTTTTCTATAGTCATACAAGTTTAACCGTTGATTAAACTTATTTTAATTAGACCGATTTCAACAGATAATCATCAATCACAGAGTGCAATTCAGTATGATCCTCACAAGACGCTTACTATTTTTTGATGGTTTGAAGTCTGTTTTGTTTGTATTGTATGATTGGCAACCGATATCATAACAAAGACATACTCTGAAACAGTCAACATCCATGAATGATGCTCTATTATCAAATTTAGCCACAAATGTACAAACATAACTGTTGTTTGACATCTTCACAAGTGGACATGAATGGTTGTTCAATGGTATCCTGTGGGGAAAAAAGAAGAAGGTTTTTGTGATTTAAATGATATTGCACTAGTGTCTTCAGAATGTGAACATACATTTTCTTTAGATTTTCATGATGTCTTTTTCATCTCTCCATCTCTGTCTTGGATGCAATAAAAATGCTGAGAGGTAATTTTGCATTATCAGCACATTAAAATAGAAAATGCTGACCTTTTCAAGGTAAATTCCAACCAGTAGTTAGTGTTGTTAACACTTGAAGGCTCTCCAATTGTTAAAGTACAGGTAATTGTTAACCAATAGTCAGTCATACAGGTAAGTCCATCTATTGGAGCTGGAACAAGCGGGAGGAAAAGACAGCCTTTGATCACATCTCATGTCCACTACACAGTATTTAAGAAGACCTGAACAAGAATTCTAAGCATCTTGGACAGTACTAAAGGACTATATTGAATATTGCACAGTACCTCCAGCAGTGCAGTCCCCTGGTAATGGTACGAATTCCCATAATGCAAAAAGTGCCATTAGAAGCTCAATAGTAACTTGCATCTGGGGGCATGAACAATAAATAATCACTGCATTAAGAACCACACAGGCTGGATGCTCTGATCTAATTTTTATTAAATGACATCCCTTATAGTAGTTTATATGACATGAGAATTTCTTCTAATACCAGTTTTTAATCCATGTCAGTTTTTAATTTCCATAATACAAATATTTACAATGTGTCTGCAAAAACAACTAAAATACTATCTGCTGTCATACTAAACAATATAAATGATTACATTATAGTTCTCACTAAAAGTACATAATCCACTCATTGAACAGATTAGAGAGAAAGAGATCACACTACCTTGTGCCAACCTGGGTGTTGTGGGTATCTCAGACAATGAATGAGTGTGTGGCATCAAAGCATATGGAACTATATTTGGAGGAAGTCAGTCCCTTGTATCACATGATACTGTTGGTGTTCTCCACGCCTTTTCCTCTCCAAACTTCAGTTGCGTACTACCTTTCATTTATTATAGTCCATACATGATACTGTTGGTGTTCTCCACGCCTTTTCCTCTCCAAACTTCAGTTGCGTACTACCTTTCATTTATTATAGTCCATACATTTCTTCCCTAAAATGCATAGAACGAACGTAGACTATTCTATTTTATATTACACGCTCATAATGTATGGGGTGAGGGAAAGGTGACATCATGTGTTGCTGTGCATCTGTCTATAATGTCATCTTTTCAGGTGACTTTTTAGGTACATAACTCGATAGTAATAATAATGCTAAAATGTATATACTCTTCAAGAAGCATCCTTCACTCAGTGAGTACTGCCAAGTGAAATTATCATTTAGCATTTTCACGGACATTGCTTATTGAAGCTATTCTGTGGTTATTGTGATAGCAGTGCAACTGCAATGCTTCTTCCTGTGTGGATATCCAGATTCTGGAATCAGATAATAAGAGTTGCACCATTATCAGATGTACAATTGTCACGCATTTAGGTCCTGTGCCGATATGATAAACATATTGCAATTTAAAGCAGACCAATATTCTTACATTTAATTTAAAACTTACAGAATGCATAAACATAAAGATCTGACCAAACTGCTCCAATCCACTAAAATGACTATGTACATATACTCCAACAGCCATAACAAGTCATTATAAACACTGTCACATCAAATGATACTAAATGCATAATTACAATCCAAACAACTTATAATAAATCAGATATCAGGTGAATGTATCTGGAGTGTAAGATAATGTGTTCTCCCATGTAGCACTCTCTACTGTCCTGAGTTGGAAGGGTCTACTTGCACAGTGTTGCATGCCACCCACTGTTTGACATAGTTTGAGTGGGAGTTCCCTACCCCGCTAAGTAAAGCTGAGTCTATCTGTTGCTCAACATCAAAGTCTGTGTTCACAGGACTGCTGCAGTCCGACTCCACAAAGCCACTGTCTATGGTGTCCAAGTCCACACGAGGGTAGCCATCCTCAGAGGAGTCCAGTGAAATCTGCTCCGGTTCAATGTCATGACCCTGTGGTTGCCACTCCATAGCTAACAGTCCTAATGACCTTCGACCTTCACTCTGTCTAGATAACCCTCCTTCCTCATCAGCTCTGGATGCAAGAATGTCTCCCTCTCTGCTGCCTCCAGTGTATGGGCAGAAGCTGGCTCCACTTTGACTACTCCTGTTGGTCTGCCGAGACCTCCCTGACACAGCCCCCTCCTCCCCAGACACAGTCACAGTATCTATAGAAACGTGTCCAGTAGAGTAACTTGTGCCATGTCCACTTCCCCCTCTGAAGTAGAGCAGTGAGGAGCTGTGGGGAGGTAAGCCCAGGATGGAGATTCGGCCTTGAGCCCTGTCCCCCTGGTGGCTTTCCCCAATGCTGCTGTCCCCATCCAAACTCCTACAACTCAGTCGGAGGACCTCCAGATGCTTCTCAGTCATCACCGGTGAAGGTGTGTTCATCACTAAGAGGTCAGACTCACTGAAGATAGGCTGGACCCATTTCTGCAACAGATCGATAGAAAATGTATGTTTACACATGAAGAACAGGTCCACCAATCTGGTGCGCAATGTAAGAGAGAACACTTATTCCTGTTGATACCCAGGTCATGGTACTGTAACATTGATTTGTCTATTGAAATATGTATTTTCTGTTTCAATGTAGTAATAGCAGACATTTTGCGCAACCGATATGCATGGTTGACAATACCATATATGGGGGTACAACACTTCAGCAGAATCCAATCACTGTTTTACATAAAAAAATAGGCCAGTATGTCTAATCAAGGAGACCAGCCTGTGCTGCACCACAAACCACTGTGACAAGATAACTACAGAAAGTGTCCAAAAAAAAAAAAAAAAAAAAATGTGCTCGGCATCACATGGGAATCATTCAAACAAATTACAGTATTTCATTCAGAGCTCATCTTACGGACTGTAATAGATTGCTGAAAGTGCTTATAGACATCTACATACTGTGCATACACATAACTCCTGAATCTTCACAGTTCAGCCCTACACACTGAGCAATTATTACTGTTCAAATGTTGCTAAATGAAAAAACAACATAGGTAATCTCTCTATCTCAAATCTATCTTTCTTAGGTCTGGCTTAAAAGTTAGAAGATCAAAAGAATGTGTGTCATCAATGTTAAGATAGCAATCTACAGCACAGTGGTGCTTGCACGATCAGTGTCTTCTGTGTGGGCTGTAAGAGGATGTTGCCACAGCAGTACTGCTGAGTGCACAATAAGCACTGAAGAGGATCACCAGCTTTTTATCTGTAAAATCGCTGTCTTAACAACCATATAGCTTTAAATTACTTGTCTCATTTGATTTGTCTTGTTTTTAATTGATACATTGGTAAACTTCTTATTCAACAAATATACAAACTTGGGAGACTACACAAAACAACGTCTTGGAATTATATTGTAAGGACATTTCTCTGTAATATACAAATATTATACAAATAAAATTTGATTTTATTTTATTTAATGTGTTAGTACAGCTGATAAGTACAGCTTGCATGGTAATGGTTTAGCTTCTGGAGTTTTTCAGTTATGTCTATGTCCACAAGGCCCATGAAAGACCAGGATAAAATGTAATACATCATTTTTAGATAAGCAAATTCAAATGCCTCTAAGTAAAATCTTTTTACTCTTTCAATGAGTATGTCCCCAGAGGCTTTTCGTTTTCCCATGGGCTTTACCACCACCTGCTGGAATTGTACGTAACTGCAGTTAGGATATAGAACTGTATGTCACTGCATCTACAGTATTTCCTGGTTGTGTCAAAGAATGTTGATGACAATCTTGACTGTTATGAAGAAACGTAGCCTACTGAGAATTCATCAGGATTACATACATGGTATTCACTAAGAATAGTTATGACCCTTGCATTTATCCCCTAAAATGACAGTAAAAAGAATAGAAAGAGTGTTGAATGTGTTGTTCTTTTAATATAAATCTAGACAAATAAAGCGTTTTCACTGTCTGTAAAACAATACTAAAAATACTCCCCTGAATGGAAAACAACTCAATCTACATCGCTGGAAACATCAGAGGGTCTAAATTCAACTCAGGGCATTTTCCATTAGGGGGATAACTGCTCTGAATGCGTACACTCTACTTTGCATCTGTCCATGACGTGTCTCAGAGTGGGGAGAAAAACAACAGCTATTGAAGCCCCTGCACACTGAGTCATTCTCAAAGACACCCTTGAAGGCTTGAGGTTGGAAAAATTCCCCGAGGCGACACCTGCTGGATGGGTTTAGAAGTCATACAGCCACAATGACTTATTTCTGTTTTGCTTGTATTTTACCTTGAAGTCCCCTTCATTTGTGAGGTAGAGGGGCTTGAAAAAGTCATCTGGGCTTGGGATGTAAATCTTCAACCACAACCTACAGAGAAAGTAAAATGGAGGGAAATTCACATTTTAAAAAATGTACTTTCAAACAGGATATGATACGTGAAAGTGACATAAGCAGAACAACCCATGTCTCTATTTTCTCACCTTTCATTTTCGAGCAGAATGGAATTTGTTAGGATAAGTATGAGAAGATAGTCAGGTTGGGTTAAGACTGTCTGTTATACCCATTAACCACTGGCACTGATAATGACACATATACATAATGTTTCTTTATTTCTTCTTGGTTTGGTGCGCTCTGCATAATTGAAGATGCAACTCTGACTTCCGGTGTCTTCTCACCCTAAGACCTACATGTAGCCTACAATGTGTATCTGCAAGCAGACAGCAGCAGCTGTGGTTTCTATAATATGTAGGAGGTAATGCCAGGAAAGTATCTATTCACACATACGGTAAAAACACTCAGGCAACACAATTCAATAAATTGCAGATAGAAGGTTTCTGGATAACTCAATCACTTGGTGTGATGCAAGAGAGCATGTTCAATTTGGAATCCAGTTGACATTGTTTCAGTTTCACACAATTGACTGTTGTTGTGGTGAACACACAAATACACACAGTATTTTTTTTTTCTATGTAAGAAGAATCATGTTTTTGTGTTATTTTGGAAACCTGTTATGTGAATTAAATGAAAATTCCATTTACTGCTAGAAACCTAAAGAATTTCATATGAAAAGTAATGTTTGATAAATAATGATATACTGTACTGTACAAATACTACACAAGACAAAACTAGGCTAGACAATAATGTATTAGTATCTAGTGGTATAAGAGTAATACACCAGTGATTGAGACTTGGCTAGCCAATTTAATTAATTGCTAAATTATTTTGATGTTAACTATAATGGCGCCTCACTTTTGCCTGAGACATCAATGATGGATCAATGAGAGCTCAACAAAGAAGCCATACTGAGCTCAACAAAGAAGCCATACTCACGGTTTTAGGTAACACTGGATCAGAAAAACGAAGACCACCACCATGGTTATCGCCAAAATGTACCAATACCATGTACCATCACCTATAAAATATATAGTGTAATGCAATTTATATAACATTTATATAAAGATATACATTTGATTCCATTCAATCCTGCAAGCTGGATAAGTGGTGTTCCAGTGTAAAGCATAAATATGTTGATTAGCCTGCATGTACAGGTATGAAACTGTGAATCGTATGGGGACAATGCATATTGATTAACAGACATGCTGCAAATGAGCCAGAGTTAGCCTAGCAGGTTAGCCTAGCAGGTACATCTGCTGTACCATTGGTGGGCTTCCATTCAGGGGTACCATTGGTGGTCTTCCATTCAGTAGTGGAACTCCACTCACTCCAGGGACCCTTGTAGATGGAGGAAGGGCCCGTTGAGGCCTGGACATCCACCATATACTCAGTCCCTTGTAGCAGCTGAATGTGGTTTATCACCACGTATCGCTTGTCCACAGGGTAATATATTGGATGCTGTCAACAGGATGGGTAGTGAAAGCAAATTAACTGAAATATGCAGGAGCATTTTGATACACACATTGGTATTAAAACCAAATAACATTTTGGTCATGATACAGAGATCTGCTACGGTGCAATACATTTTGCTTACTTGTAAAGGGTTATTCTTTGTCCTAATCCGCACCCTGTACATCAAAGGATCAAAATCGCTTTCAGATATCTCCCAGGTAACATTGTAGTCCTCATTAGTCTCTGTCACTTGAACATTCAATGGGTGCAGAGGCTTCACTGTAGAAAGAATGTACAGGGTTAGATGGTGGAACCAGTATGTGATAGAGGATGGACTAATTAAAGTCATGTGACTGATACCTAAGGATAGAGGACACACAGTCTACATGATAACAACATTTCAACCAGTTCAAAACTACTTTTATTAAAATGTTCCATGGCAATTTTATTGACAAAAGCAACAGCATAACCTGTCATAACCGTATTAATCCTTAGTTAGCTGATAACTGATTATAAAACACTTCATATGAATTTCTGCTGTATCTTTTCATCAACTGAATCATAAATTATATTTACGGGAAAGTCCAAACCAGTTTTTTATGTACACTCACCCATATGACTCAATTTCCATCTTGAGTCACTAGTTTTCATTTTGTGTTGTTTGTCTGTATGCTTTACTCTTGCAGTGCATTCTGTCTCAACGAATGCTATGGTATAGAAATCATCTGATTCTATTAAGCACCAGCCTTGGGAGGGTTTGACTTCACAACTATCATTAAGTTTGTCTTCGTAGTATCTAGAGAAGACATGTATAATGATTAACGACAGCTCTGGTGAAATCAAAAATGGAAGTATGGAAAAGTTTATTACGATCACTCAAATGGAACATTCTGATGGTAGACACTGGAAAGGATATTTAGCTAGAATATATAATAAATATAACATATAATAAACTCCACATAACTGTATAACATACGGTATCTTAAAATGTATCAAACATCACATTTCCTGATATTTCCTGAAGTTGGACATAATATACTATGTTAATGCATACTGTTTAATTAGTAAAAGAGGATTTTACATTTACTATGAATGTATTGATAATGGGGATAGTCGAACATGAACAACAGTGACAGAGAATAGCATATACCTGCACTCAGCCTCAAGCTGAAAGGGAAATGGAGGCAGTTTTCCTGAACAGGAGCAGTTCAGTGAAGTTGAGTAATCTGTAGTGCAGGTGACATTGCAGGAACATCTGGCTGCAAATGCAAACATTATGAAAACTTATGTCAGTATAATGCCAGTGCCCAGGCTATGTATAGATACCCTGTGGTTAAACATTTCCTGCTAACCTAACCAATCTCAACTGACATCTGCTCACATTGGTAACATACAGTAGATTGTGTTGTTCATGACAATAAGACAAGTGACAGAGAAGAAACTGTGTGAGAAATACATCACCTACCATCTTGAATCAGGCCATATAACAACAGTGAGACAAGGACCGGTAGTATCACATCCATGGAGGCAACACTTAGGTGGGCACTATACAGTACTGCTTGATCACGGATAGCACAAATGGAACATGGAAACCTAAAAAAACAAAACATGTACAGCACATGTATACATGTGCTCAGGGATACAACTTCAATCTTGTTTATTATCTTAAAGAATATGGACATTGTGGTCAAGAAGAGGAACAAGTCTTGTTCTGGATTATGAGTATAACCTTTTCTCACAGATACAGATTTTGAATTGCAACTCTAGGGAACATTATTGAAATGATTTCATGGACAATGACAACAACCATTTTAACCTGAAGTAAAAGGACTCAACATTGTTCCCAATGTTTCACCGAAATTGATGAACAACAATCAAAATATATACCGTACGAAATGTACTATATAATATATAAGTAATATCTCAGTGAAATGTTATTTTGATGATATGGATAAATACATTCCCAATTAATCCCTTTTAATATGAAGTTTTAGGTTAAACAAAAACATTAGATTACTTGATGTTACAATGAAACACAATCAAAGAAGGCTATATATGATATATGTTTTGTGTATTTAAAAAGAAAAAGGCAATACTCTTACCTTCACTGGTTTTGATAGAATCTACTAACCATGCCACACAGCATCATTATACGCTTATTTCAAAAGACCAATCAATCTATCAACTAGACGTCAGGATGATTTCTGACATATTGAAGGCGTCATCATCTGCACTGTCACAAAGGATGTGGGTTTGTTGCCGCCCCCACATTATGTTTTGCTAAATTCGCAAATGAAATTAACATTCTCATTGTTAGAAAATATATGGAGATTCATCTTTATGGTCAGCTAAAACCATGACACACCTTTGTGTGTAAAGGTGGGTATCTTGAAATCATTTGAGGTATTGATAAATACAAATTATATTCCAAACTATGAACTCCAACTATACACATGTCATTTTCACCCCTCTCTCATGCACTCAAGAGACTTTGCTGTGCTCTATTTTCTACACCTTCCTCTACATTCGGTTTTCAACTCCTTTAAATAATTCAATCAGTCCATTATCTTTTAGTGTGAGAAAAAGTGCTGCAATTACGTGTGGGGACTTTCAAAAAAACTTGTCTGTTGCTAAATGACTGTCCTCACACCTACAGAGGCTGTATGCCTTTGTGGTTGCTAAATGTCATTTCATAGAACTGTGGAGAGAAGAATTCAAATGCATGCTGTTTTAAACATGCCTATTGTGACTGAGGTGTGGGTCTGACAAATAATATTAAGTTAAATCCCAAATTACTGGCATGATGTTGATACATTTTTATCCCGGAAAACATAGATGTTGTTCTTTTGAATGTACATTTCATCAACCAAGACCATCTACATATCATATCAACAAGCTTCCAAAACTACCCAAACACAATTTATTGATAAAGCAGGGGAATACTTTATTCAACACATATCCAGATTATGTGGATATTTATTTTATATGAGGCCATCTGCTTTGCCCCCATGCCCAACATAGTTCTGTTTAAAGACACTGAAGCAGTGATGACTGCAAAGCATTTTCAGTGAAACACCTGTACTGTATCCCTGAAAGATGCAGAGAAGGCATGGATCTCCTCTGAGCTGCCTCTGAGAGATGTGTTAAGATTCCACAACAGGTGCTGCTGGGATGTATCCAGTCACTATGCTGAGGTCAGTTGAAAATATTAGATCATATTGGAACTAAATGATTATGGCGGCAGCATATAGATGAACAGAATTTCTGTGAATTTTGTACTTTCACCAACCAAAAAGCTACAGCAAACGATAACAGAATCCTTGTGGCACTACATGAGTTTACAGACTAAGCAACCTAAATTAAATTACACATGGTTTGTGACCTTGACTGCTGATTCCTCCTCAGATTGATTGTCCTTCCTCTGACTTCAAGCCAAAATATTTTTTTACTACATCTATGTGCTGTGCTTGCAAAAACTGGGCCATTATTTAATAATTTGGACGATGCATGACAAATTATGTGACCTCAACAAAAAAAAACTCATTGAAAAAAATGCACATTCAAGCATGTGTGGCGACTTGTATTCAAGTGCATGTGTGGCCTAAATTCCCCAAAACACTCACAAGGACTTTCACTGCATAGCATCCATTGAGAGGTTCAGGTTGTCAAACTGAGAATGGTCCAGGATGAGGATTAAACCAAACATGTTTATTTTATTTTATGTTATTTGACAATTTATTTGTTTGTTTGTTGTTATTTGACAATTAAAAACAAGCTCCTAACACACACACACACAGACACACACACACACACACACACACACACACACACACACACACACACACACACAAAACATTAATGTACATGAAATAAGATTTCTGCTAAGAACAGACGTTTCACTCCCTAGCTTTCCCAAAAAAGTCAAAGTCAAGAGGAGAAGTAGAAGTAGAAGCAGGATGGCCTTCCTCACACCAATGTTGAACAACGCACCAGCTACAGGGAGAGAGAAAAAGGCTAATGTCAACAAACAAACAAGTAATCCTAACAAATGATCTACAGGAGAGAGATAATGAATGAATGAATGAATGGTCTTTATTGTCATTGCTATAGTACAGGTACCAAACAACGACATTTAGGAGGGGTGGCTCCCCTGGTGTTAGGAAAGAAAAAAGCTAAAAAAAAACACAAGAAGGGAAGGAGCTGGTTTACATAGATAAAGGCTATGTACACTATCCACTATACTATACTGTACAGATAGACGACTAAGGTTGTCATATTGCACATAGTGTTATTGCACATTCATTTAAAGTGTCGCAGTTTGCAGGCTTGAAATGTACATATTTGTGCCTCAGCACTACACCTGATTTTTTCAGGTACATGTAAGTATACATTACTCGATTAAACACATGCACGCACGCACGCAAACACACACACACACACATGCACAGACACACATACACACACACATGACCAACGTGCGCATACACACCGCAATGCAACACATCTGCATACACACCACAACATGCACATGCACACTGCAATAAACACGCACGTACACACACACACACACGTACACACACACACACACGCACACACAAACAATGGGATCAACGTTTGCGGAAGTGTTTGTGAAATGGTTTGCGCAAGCAAGATTTTGTGCTAATTGTAAGATTGTTGGTAAAAACAGACATTGTACATTTGTTTAATTATTATAATTTTAAAAAATATATTTTGGGTGTATTCAGCAATGGCATGTTCAGGTCAGAAAGAGGCATACAAATGAAAAAAGATCCATCCATCTATCCATCCATCCATCCATCCATCCATCATTTACCATAAGAGCAGATCACATCCATTGTGCCCCTCTGTGTTGCTGCCTGAGATGAGGCCAAGCCTGGCCAAGGAAGTACAAAAAACTGTGGGCCAATGTCCTGTGTACGAATACTCATACTGCCTACCATTAAGTAGGCATTTTGTGTATGCAGGAATAAGAAAGTTCTGAAAGTATGCAAAATTCAGTCTAAACTAATTTAAACTAAATTCAATTTGTCACTGTACTTACCACAGCTGGCAGTGGTAGACCTGGCACTCTGGGAGCCATCAGAGGAAGTGTACCCAGAGGTGTCAGTGCTACTCTGGCTTTGGGATCGGTGGCTTGACTGACTGGAGAGGCCCTCACTGGACGTGTGCAGGCTTGGGGGAGGAAGACTCACCCTGGGGGGCACGGCTGGGGCCAGACTCACCCTGGGGGGCACGGCCGGGGCTGGGGCCAGAACAGTAGCAGGTGCTGGGGTCATACTGGTCATACTTCTTCCTCTGTGTCTCTTTGTATCTAGAGAGAGAGAGAGAGAGAGAGAGAGAGAGAGAGAGAGAGAGAGAGAGAGAGAGAGAGAGAGAGAGAGAGAGAGAGAGAGAGAGAGAGAGAGAGAGAAGTGGATGGGGGGACAGAGAACATTAGTACACAAGGATGTAGTTTGTGTCCAAACTTGTCCGGTATCACCGTTAGTCAATTTGAGATGACAAGAGAAATGAAAAGAGAAATGGAGGAAGAGCAGAGTAATAATTCACCTGTTGACCCGAAATCCGTTGGAGCAATGAGAATAATCTGACCCATGTTCTTCAAACAAAAACAATTTAATTGCACAACTCTGAACAACAACAACAACAACAACAACAACAACAACAACAACAACAGCCTGGCGCATCATTCGACTGATGCTTACGAGACGTTGCTAAGGGGCGTGTATTCTGATGTCCTGAATCCTGTCCCGTTTGAGGAATAGTCGCGAAATGTGGTATTAGCAGCCCCCCTACGAGAAACAAGTCGCACATCAGGACCTATTTAATTTCTGTCCTTAACATCATTCGTAGGGCTGAAAAACATGTTTACTGCAGACTTGTTTCCATAGTTGTCCTCTATGCGTCATGTTTAAAATGTAAAATGTTTAAAGTATGTGTTGGTTTACAATTCTATTGAATTTGACATTTTTATCATGAAAAAGTCACATACTTAATATTTTGCGAGCCGTTGACTCTTTTGACGTCAGCTCTTACGTCACTCGCCCCCTAGTGTTGGGATTTGAAACCGATAGGGGAACATCACAAAACGGTCTCCCCTCAAACGAAACTCCGTTTTGTGCGTTTCGGGAGAGAGTACAATTTGGCTTCAGAAAGCGTCAGAAATCCTACCAATTCCACAGAGCTTTCAGAGAGGGGATCTGAATCAACGAGGCGAATCTTGTTACGGATAGAAATGCCACTTTCTGAAGGTGGACTGTCTTGTTCACCATGGTAGCTATGCTAGTGAGTTAGCTAGCTGGTCGTGCTACATCGACCATTCATTGCCGCGGGGCGGCGTAAGTCTACATGTCTCTTCACAGACACAGTCAGGTAACCAGTAGATAGCTCATTTGCACAGGTAAGATAACTTAAAGCAATACTACAAACTAGCTACAAGAAAGGACAACGTGCGAACTTGTTTAGCTAGGCTACTACAGGCGGATTTACTTGGTAAAACAACTTTTGACAGCTAGCTAAGTAAGTTGGCTAATTAGCTAGCGAGCTGGTATGGTCCAGGTTGTTGTGGTTGTTGTTGTTGTTGTTGTTGTTGTTGTTGTTGTTGTTGTTAGCGACCCATCATTACCAGCCCGCTATCGACTCGCTAGTCAAAGTGTTGTTCAGATGGCAGCCGCCGCTTAGCTAGCTAAGGTCTCAATGGCTAGCTAAAACAGATCTAGTTAGAGCTAGCTTGGTAGCATGTGAAATGTGTGTTGTTGTATAACGAGCTGCCCATCATTCTGGCTCTATGAGATGTAGGTGGCCAGCTAGCTTGCTGGCTTCTCAGTTGAGATGTAGCACGAATAGTCACTCGAATAGCCCAGCTTGTTACTGCACAGAACAGTGTGTGTTTTTAAATTGAGTAGAGCCACCTACAAGAAAGGTGATCATGTCTGGTAAAGCCACGACTAAGGAGAAGAAACCTGGCTTCGGCAAGAAGCTCTTCAGGCGGGGATCTGTGCGCTCGGTGGGCAGTTTTATGAGCAGAGTCCTTAGGACCTTATCCACCTTGTCCCGTTTTGGGACGGAGGTGCACGCGACAGAGGGTGACAGCAGGGACGATGGAGGGTTCACGTCGTTTAAGACAGGAGGCAAAGAGTCACTGCCCTCGGACGATGGGGACTGTGGGAGCTTCCTCTCTGGAGATAAGGTTCCTGGAGTCTCTGGTCTCAAAAACCATGGGAACACTTGCTTCATGAATGCAATTCTGCAGTGCCTGAGCAACACTGAACTCTTTGCTGAGTATTTGGCACTGGAACAATACCGGGGTGATGATGAAACGGATGAGGAGAAACAACCGCAGATAAATGGCGTGCATCTGCAGAGAAAAGGACCCCAGGACAGAGGCGAGGTGACAGAACAGCTGTCTGGACTGGTCCGGGCTTTGTGGACGTTTGAGTATACCCCACAACATAGTCGAGAGTTCAAAGTAAGTTATTGCATGGTTGCTGCAAACACACACTTTTAGTTCTGTAATGCAGAATAATACTGGACATGATTATGTGCCTCAAATGGTAGTAGTAGTAGTTGTAGTTGCCCTGTATGTTGAACTTTGATAATCACAAATACTTTGTTGTCTCTTTGCTGTTTGTTACAGAATGCTGTGTCCAAGAATGCTTTGCAGTACAGAGGTAATGCTCAGCATGATGCCCAGGAGTTTCTGCTCTGGCTTCTGGACCGAGTGCACGAGGACCTCAACAACATTGTTCACCCCAATAACAGGCCGTCCATAAAGGTAAATTCTGCACTCAGGAGTCTTGAGTTCACTCACTGCTTATTTAGATACAGTATCTACATTTGTGGACCACACTGGTCATAAAAGTTCAGAAGGTGAATGAATAATACACCTTCATGCTAGTAGTGGCCAAGTTAGCACAAGTTACATGACTCAGACAGGAGGTGGCATGCTAATTGAGGTGTCCTTTGAGGCTTCAGACATGCAAACCATAATAACAGTGGAGGGAAGTGGCCTGGTATTCTGTAGGGAGGATCTACTGACCCAACCCATTTTAGAATGAAAGTCATAAAAGTCCCTTATCAGGGTTGACTATCAATCTGCCAGAAAGCCAGAACAAACAGGTCTGGAGACAGAGGCCCCTCCGTATTTTACACTGTTGACCGATTCTTGATCTCCTTTGGGAGAGTAAACAGAAGGTAATTTTGTGCCTCTGGGCATTCTGTTTGCATTCTCTGTCTACCTACACAGCTCCTTGCTCAGTTAGTCATGCAAAGCAGCTGTGACCTGACTGACCTCACAAAGCGTTTTCGATTAAATTGGTCAAATGGCATAGTCTCCTTAATAGTGAGCCAGAGGAGCAGCAGCTTGGGTAGTCTTTTGGCGTTTTAGTGTCTTAACCTTTGATGCCTTGCTGACAGTGCTTTAGATGATCACTGACTATAGAATTGAATCATTTTCAGATGTGACTGACTAAGGTGTGCAGAGCTGGTTCATGTCCACTCTGCTCTATTAGAATAGAATAGAATAGACTTTATTGTCGTTGTACAGTTGCCTATACAATGAAATTGTAGTGGCTCTTCCGAAGGTGCAAAAAAAACACAAAACATATTCACATATTCACAAACATATACACATATAAGATAAACATTTATGAACATGTCTTATGTCTACTGTTCAGTGTTCTGATGGTCCATGGGTAGAAACTGTTGGACAGCCTGTTTGTTCTAGCCTTTATGCTCCTGTACCTCACTCCAGAGCGCATCAGGCTGAACAGGTGGTGACCAGGGTGGAGGTGGTCTTTAAGAATCCATATTGAAACCATAGAGATAAGGAAAATGTCTCAGACGTAAGATACAGCCCAAACATCCTGCTCATTTGTGTGCTCTTTTTTTATTCTTTCAGCCACCAATTGATGAGGATGATGGAGGTCTAGAGGGGCCTTCCTTTCCCCTCTCTGCTGGTTCATTTGTGCAAGAACTATTTCAGGCCCAGTACAGGTAGCTTTTACTGCCATGGAGTTTTATATTCTTCAGCTGTGTCATGTCTCTGCAACGAACAATTTGTGATTTCGCTGCTTTTCGCCAACAGGTCCTCACTCACCTGCCCGCATTGTCAAAAACAGAGCAACACCTTTGATCCTTTCCTCTGCATCTCTCTGCCCATCCCCTTACCTCACACACGGTGAGTACACACCATTGCTGTGCCCCAGCATGGGCCTGCTGGCTGAAACAAACTCCCTTGAAAGCTGTTGACATGTTCATATGACTTCTTTACTGCCATTCTGGATGCCTGAGGAGTAGGCTAGTCCATTTCAATTCCCAGTGATGCACAAGTGAAGCAAGGAAGGGGGAGAATGTAGTTTGTGGCCAAATATGTAATTCGACTTTCTGTAGACCTAGCCATGCCTGTAATTATGGGACTAGTCTATTGGCTCAGTGAATTTGAATGGCCAGACATTTTCCCAGGGAAAATGTCAAATGGACATTCTTGAAATCTAAAATGAAGATGTATGTTTTTTTTTTTATAAATGTGTACACTTACATAGTTAGTTAATTTTAGTTTCTGGTTGTTAAAGTGATATTTTCTCTTAGACTGCCCCTTTTTACACACTCAGCTTAGAGGCTTTATTAGGGTATGAAATAGGCTACACTTTGATCTACCAGTCGGGGGTAGTGGTAGTGGTAGTGATAATAGTAGTAGTAGTAGTAGTAGTAGTAAAAAAACAAGTTATTATCGTAGAAGCGGAAATTGGATTTGTATACAGTAGGATCACAAAAACATCCACATTGACTGACAATGATACAATAGACACAAATACCAAATATCGAAACAATTATTTCAATTATAAAGTGCAATGGTGTAGTGGTCCGTAATTTTCATGTCTGGTAGATAAAACAATTTTGATCAGGCAGCCAATATATACAGTATATGAAAAAAAGGAAAAAATGGCTGTTTCATTGGCTTTCATGTGCTTAGGGTTTTTGCCAAACTATAAAGCCATAACAATCCCATTGATGCAACATAGGGAAATAATGTTTGTTTCAGGGCTAAATATTTAATTTTAAAACAAAAATCTAGTGACTGGTTATGGCTTTCAAGCGCAATTGCATGCAATCACAGCTAACACAGCGGTGGCTGAGCCTGTATCTGACTCTTCACCTGTATGACACGTGTTAATAACATCAGTATATATATATATATATATATATATATATATATATATATATATATATATATATATATATGTAGCCCAGTGTGTTATATATGTGTTAAAATGTATATATACTGTATATATATGAAGTAGTGAAGGCTGTGCGCTCATCCGACACCGACATAACCCCCGGAAAGTGCTTGGAAGCTCTGGAAAGTGCATTTGGACTGGCAGAATCTGGAGATGAGCGCACAGCCTTCACTACTTCATATATATATATATATATACATTTTAACACACTAGGGTAAAATCTCCGTCTTGCATTTCGTGGGTGGAGGGCCTATTGGTGCTTAACCAAGGGACTTTGGTACCTCTCACATTACAGTGATGCTATTTTAAGACACTGTCAGATTGAGAAGAGAGCTCCCTGTTCAATGTAGATTCTTTTTTAAGCTGCTAAATTCATTACAATCCATGCATAATTAAAGATGGGAAAGATGATGTGAAATTAGGAGATGGGCACTGGCAATTAGTGTCACATTTGTCCTAGCATGTCTGATTGACGACAGAATAATGCTCGTCCGATGGCTTTCATTTCTCTTCCTCCCAAGGAACAGAATAATTCTTTCAAATATTTGTTATCCCTCATCTGAAAAGCATTCTTATTCTAAGAATCTTCTGTTGAATCTAGTGCTGTCCCAAACGACTATTTTTCTAACGATTAATCTAGCGATTATTTTATCGATTATTCGATTAGTCTAATGACTAATTTATCGATAAGTCTAACGATAATTTTTGTACTGTAAAAAAAATAAATAAAAAAAAACTTTTTTGTCTCCACCTCACTGCTATGTTTAGCCAACTTGAATGCCAACATGGCCATTTAGAAGTCTGTCCATCACCACAACACATAGCTAGCTAACGTTACTCTCACTGCTATGTTATGATTAGCTAAATTGATGCTAACGTAGCATGCGAGCTACGAGCTAGATAACGTACAGTAGGTGCTCGCACCACAATGACAATAGGCTACCGTAGCTAGCCAGCTACATAGCTAACGTTACTAACACCAGAAGACAAGACATACGAACTGTGGTGAGCTACATTGCTTGTGTAACATTAGCTAGTAGCTATCCATTTTCACTCATACACTTAATTGTCTCGCCTGGTAAAATAAAGGTTAAAAAAAAAAAAAAAAAACTTTTTTTTAATTTGCGACTAACCGACGCATATTACGCTAACCGACGTATTGACGTAGTCGGTGACGTCGACGACGTCGAATAATCGTAACAGCCCTAGTTGAATCTGTCATGTATACAGTCTAGACTAGGTTTAGTCAAAGTCCAGGGGTTGAAAGAACATGGTGGAGGTTGGACAAGAGCATGCATGATAGTGGCAGTGTAACTAGGAGGATTTCTCAGGGAGTAGAAACCCAGCTGAGCTCATGAGAAGGCAGATTCCACATAGATTGTTGCAAAAGCAGTGAAACTCAATTAGATAGAAAGGCCCACTACTTTTGGATAGAAGAGTACTCAAAGATTAGGGGTATGTAGAACTGCTGAAAAAGCTGTATTACTGTGCAATGTTGGCTTATTTCTCGGTCCTGTCAGCTTAGAGTAGGACTGATCTACACTCTCATCAGAGGAATCCTGCTCACACAGTAATCACAAATGAGACAGGCAGTGATGTACAGTAACAGTGCTATTAGAGGAAGTGCTAACCTGTCCTTTGTAATGAGTATTCCATGCATGCTGCGAACCTTCTTATGTCATTGTCATTAACTACTGTCTTCCCTCTCTCCTCCCAGGCCTCTGTATGTAACAGTAGTTTACCAGGGGAAATATTCTCACTGTATGAGGATCGGAGTGGCTGTGCCCCTTAACAGTACTGTGTCCAGACTGAGAGATGCTGTGTCACGCGAGACCAAGATTCCACTGGACCAGGTGATGCCACTGTCCTCTTATCAGTCTCTGCTCTGTTGTTCTAGGTCACAGACACCCACAGCTATGTTCAGCAGTCCTTCAGCTAGAGAGAAGGCTGATAGTGCAGCTATCACCCTGTAATAGCATTGTGAGAGCAGACAGAGGAGGGAAATGGGAATCTATAGGTTCCTTCAACAAGCACAGTGCAGGGTGTAAGAACAGCCAGTCGTAGGCCTACACCGTTGCTCAGTGCTTCTCCCCCAACCTGTTTTGCCTACAAACTGTCTGTCAAGGTGACCTTGAATCCCATGAAACATTTATTATTCATATTCCGTATATTGACAGGCATTGAGATCAAGGTTTAGTCAGTCAAGTGGGGGTGCTAACTTACATGCTAATTTGGATATCATTACCAAGCTGCTGTTCAGGATTTACTAAAGATTCTTATCTGAAAATGGTAGCAATGGAGCCCCATAGAAAAGCTTATTTTCCCTTTAATTACCTTTAATTCCTGGCTCCCAGACTCATTGTACCACAGGGGTGCAACACTTGTCACCATTCGGCGAAATTCACAGTTGTTACGTCAAAATAGGTAATCTACGTGAATCGCGTAGATCTGCACACAAAGGGGATGGTGTGCAGAGACTCTAAAATCCTCAGGATAACCCAGAGAGAGCCCATTGTATCCAAGAACAACACACTGAGGCTTGTGCTTGATGTGGCTCAAACCTCCACATTGTCATTGGATTATAATGTGTGGGTTTCTGTGAAACCCTGGCCTGTGTGAGTGAAATGGTGAAGTAGAGGAAAAACTCATGGAGTTAGGGGTTGAGATGATGGTGTGTAATTCCATTCATAGTCTGTCTTTGTGTAGAAGGTGTGCAGAGATTTACGATGATGTAGTAGTTTATTTTCCCATTATTAATATGTTGAAAGGGGACATGGCCTAATTCTTCTGTTCTTTGGCTGATTTCACATCAATCAAATATGTTCACAGCTGGTTCAAAGGCATCTCTGTGTACAACTTTGTTCTGGCCTTTCCTTCCTTTTTCTGTGCAGTTTGTCTTGACTGAAATGTACTACGACGGTTTCCATCGCTCTTTTTGTGATGATGATGATGATCTTGACATTATACAAGAAAGTGATTCCATCTTTGCCTTTGAGACGCCCGAGACCTTCAGACTGGAGAACATAAGAACGAAAAGAGGTGCATTTTTACCTTTACTATGTAGATATTTCTTTGTGTCAGATATTGATATCATACACCTAAATGTTGATGTAGTGTAAAAACCGATGCATGACTCTGAGACTCCCCGCTCAACCACAGGGAGCCTCCTTGCAAACCTGAATCAGAACAACCTGAAGTATGGCACTGAGAGTAGCAGGACTCCATCCTTCATGCAAGGGGCAGTGAATCCTGCAACCGCATCTCCCAATAAGAATGTGGGAGCAGACAAGATGATCCTACTGATTTGCAATAGAGCCTGCACTGGCCACCAAGGAAGGAGGTAACGAAGCCCAAAGTCTCACAGTCTTCTACTTCTACTACTCCTGTTTGAAATGCAAGTTGTTAAGTTGTATGTGGAGTCTATAAACAATGGTGAAAAACATTGGTCTTTCAGGTTCGGTCTTCCGTTTGTACTGTACATGGAGCGCACTGTGTCCTGGGATATTCTGCAGAAGGAGATCCTGGAGAAAATGCGTCATCTGTTAAGGCCTGGAGTTTACATTCAGGTGTGTGGATGATTGCATAGTCTGAATGTAACCTGTGGTGGCTTTCAATAGCAAGCACAGTGATTTTTTTTTTTCTTTCTTTTTTTTTTCAAACAGTTTTCTGTGCCTGCATATCAGACTTATCATTTGCTTTAGAATGCTGCTGGTCTGGTTTTTAATGCATCTTTATGACAGCATCACTGCAGGAATGGGAACATGACCAGAGTAACTGAGGTTGTTGTGTACCTGTAGGTGGGGCCTTTCAGCCTGCGGGTGGTTGGTGTTGTTGGAATCACCTACCTCCTGCCCCAAGAGGAGCAGCCTCTGTGTCACCCAACAGTAGAAAGGTCAGTCTTCCATCTCCCTTGTTTTTCCAGCTTTGATTCTTCCATTGTCACATTTTAGACAAGTCACCCTCCCAATGTGCAGCGTTTACATGCGCTAGCCCCTAATCCTCTTTCACACACAAGCCCTATCAGATGGGTGTGTTTCTATTGCCTGAGTTAAATGGCAAGCCTGAACATGCTTTTGGCCTCTCTGAGTTGGTCTGTGTCCCAGTTGCTCAACTTGTTTATTGCATAGAATGAAATGGAGCATAATACTTTATTGTCCTCCAAGCTTGAATGAAACCTAATTTATGAAACATATAAGTCTGTTTCAATCATCTGTTTAGTGTGTTGATGTTTAAGCTTGTGTGGCTTTTTGCTGAATAGATTTGAAGTTGTCTGGCAGCTTTATGAAAGTGGCTTATTTTGGTTTCTCAACCTAATCTTTCCTCTGCAGAGCATACAAGTCCTGTGGGCAAGGGGGACCGCCACATGTCAAGATAGTGGTGGAGTGGGACAAAGAGACCAAGGATTAGTGAGTGAAACTGGTGCCCTGCATCCCTCTGATAAACTGCATGTTTCTGGTTTGTGATGAGATATATCCTGCAGGGAGATACATGGCCATACATATTACCCATAAAGCACAAAATACTCAGTAGAGAAACACGTTTGTTTGTTTATAGAGAGGGGCAAGAGAGCAGAGGCAGAGCACTTTGATGTTTGTTTGCTCTAATCCTTCAAGGCATGCTTCTGAATTTGGGACAGGGGAACATAGGAATGGAATAGCATTGACTGGAATCCTCCAAGATATTACCTAAGCAGCCTTCCCTTGTTGGGAAGTGACAGAGTTTGTACTTGTGTTGTGTGTAAGGAGGCCTCACATGATCCCAGTTGAGTGTGGTTTTTGAGTGACTGGCTGACTGTGCTCCCCTTCCCTGCAGTCTGTTTGGACACACTGAGGAAGAGTACATCCCTGATGCTGAGAGTGTGTATCTGCACAGAGAGCAACACCATCAGCCCCAGGCCTGCACCCTCGCTCAGTGCCTCCAGCTCTACACCAAAGAGGAGCAGGTAACACACACATAAAGAGGAGCAGGTAACACACACACATAATTGATTTGCAAGTAGTATAGTGGTGGTATAGGGCTACAGAAAACACTGCATTAGTATGCAGCGATGTATATTTTCAAGAAAAGAGACATGGAAATCTAACATTCCTCTTGTACCCACTAGTTTGTTTATTATTCCTTTGCTGAATATCAAATAACCTTTAATTTGCTGAGGTTGCTGGACATTCTTCTTAATGTTTTGTTTGAAATATAACATTTATAATGGCCTCTCCAACTCTGGAAGGACACCAGATAAAGTCTGAATATACACTGTGGTTAGGTTGGTGGTCAGTTTTAAGAACTGGTTTGAAAAGAGCTCTGGTCACAGAAATGTGGGTGCTGTGAAATGTGGAATGGTTCAGTCGGAGCCTCCCCCTTGTGTGTGATGCTGATTTAAAAGCACTGCGGTAAGAGCTTGTCCTTGATGGCTGCCCTGTGCTGTCTGTGTTCCAGCTGGCCCCTGATGATGCCTGGCGCTGTCCCCACTGCAAGCAGCTACAGCAGGGCCGCATCAAGCTCAGCCTCTGGACTCTGCCGGATGTGCTCATACTGCACCTCAAGAGGTTCAGACAGGTACTGCATCAACACACTTCAACATGCCCTCAAGAGATATTGTGAAATCAGATTGATGCCTGTTTTCTGCTGTAAATATGTTCTCTTGCTTTGACTTACTGACTATATGTTATTGGAAATCTATGACTTATCAATAGTACTGACAAATGACTTCAAACTTCTATAAGCGTTATTTTAATGCTGCAGCAGAGAGCTTAGTTAAAACACACTAAGTAAGCATGCCTCAAATGACCCACTGAACGTCAGTGGCAGGCCTCTTTAATAGTTAGTTCTGCTAATACAGAATTACAACAGGATATGCAACAGGTCAAATGGCTCGTAGCACCACACAACCCTTAATGCTAGCAGTTTATGATCAAATGTATCTGGTGGGACAGTATCTTGTTATGGTTGGACAGTCTCCAAATATTAATTAAGGATACTGTGAGTGCTTACAGTCGGACACAACTCTTTTCCACACAACTCTTGCATTCAGCACGCCTCTGCATATGATGGAAAATTGCAGCATTTCAACAGTTCAGTGAAAATACAGTACAGTGTTCTATGTTAACCTTTTCTACAATCTGTTAGGTACACATTGTTCCTGTCACAAGAGGTAGATGAGTACCGCTGATGTGTCTGTGCTGTCTCTCTGTAGGAGGCAGACAGAAGAGTGAAGATGCAGAACATGGTGAGGTTCCCTCTGATGGGCATGGACATGGCACCACACATGGTCAAGAGGAGCCAGAGCAGCTGGAGCCTGCCCTCCCACTGGTCGCCATGGAGACGACCCTACGGCTTAGGACGCAACCCAGACGACTACCTATACGACCTGTATGCTGTTTGCAATCACCATGGAAACATGCATGGAGGCCACTATACAGGTAACGTCCAATGTTTAAGCAGCTGGGTTGTCATCTTAACTTATTTTGTATTTTGAGTCATGAAGGTAAACCAAAAAATGTATATACCTGATCACCTTGAATCCCTTTTATGTCTTTGTCACCACAGCTTACTGTAAAAACTCAATTGATGGCCAGTGGTACTGCTTTGATGACAGTGAGGTTCAGCCTGTAGCTGATGATGACGTGTGTCAGCAGACTGCCTACATCCTGTTTTACCAGAGGAGGACCACCATTCCCTCCTGGTCAGCCAACAGCTCGGTTGCAGGTGAGTAACAGCTCCTTTGGTTTGTTTGATTTTCCTTACACAAATACAGTTCTATCTGTTTCATTAGGGTTAGGAAAAATATAAGGGGAATTGAGCCCCTCCTGTTTTCTAACGCATGCAGATCTCTTTCCTTTAAGTAACATTGAAATGAGATGTCCATTCTTAGTAAACCTATGCCCTAAACAAAGGAAAACATTGCAGCTAAATACTAGGCGTGAATTGTATTTTTCTTTTCATAAGCAAGATGTAATTGATCAAAAGCGCCTTTCTATCCTGTCATGGACCCGAATCATTGCCTTTTGGCAAAGTATGGTATAAGTCTACTACTGTACACAAAACTGATGTGTAACTAAGAATGTTTTAAGATAGCACTTTGTATATATGGATACCTGCTGGCCTCTTGTACTATGTGTGTTTGGTCAAACAAAAAGGCTCCCCTGAGTGTGTTTGGTCAAAGTGAGAGCTGAGGGTTTGTTTTTTCTCTGCCTGGGACAGGCTCCACTAGCTCATCCCTCTGTGACCACTGGATTAACAGGCTGCCAGGGAGCAGGCCGCCCAGCCTGGCCTCTGGGGCCTCCTCCAGACGCACATCTCTGGCCTCCCTGGCTGAGTCTGGGGAGTTCACAGTGGAACGCATTGAAGATGACGGTGAGAGACCAGTTCACGTCCGGTTTCTTCTTCAACCAGCACGCTAGTCCTGTCCTTGCTTTGCTGTATAGCCATTCATGTGTGGTATTACTGGATATGTAGCCAAACTTTAAAGACCAAAGTGTACTACATTTTCTTTCCATCCCTCTATTGATTTAAAACTGTCCTCTATTTAGGGGGATTCTCTACCCGTCCATTTGTGAGGAGCATTCAGAGACAGAGCCTGTCTTCCAAATCGTCCATCACCAGCCCTCTGGCCTTCAGTGAGAATGGTATCAAGCCCTCATGGTCCCTCTCCGCCAAGCTCCAGATGAGGTCCAACTCCCCCTCACGCTTCTCCTTGGACTCTCGTTCCTCCCCCCCTTTAGAGAGGATAGGAGAGGCCTGCGATGACAAAGTATCCACATCCTGCTTTGGTAGCTACAGCAGGCATGAGCTCCCCTATGGAGGCAGGGCTCCTCTGGCCATGATGGAGAGCAACAGCAGTGATCAGGTCAACAGCAAGAGGCTCCTAGATGAGGTCTACTGCAGGGCCCCCACACCGTCTGACAAGAAGAGCACCAAGGGTGACCCAACTGATAACAATAATCAGATAACAACCCTTGACCAAAACACACAAGCCAACCCCTTAAAGGAGCAGAAGCGCAAGAACAGTATTGGTGGATCTGCTCTGAAGGCAGAAAGCACAGGGTCCAAAAAAAGCTCCAGCAAGGCTGAGCAAGAGAAAACCTCCAAGAAGCGCCAGAGCGTGTCCTCAACCGTAAAATCCTCCTACGCCCAAATTTCTTCCAGCCCGCAGGTGAAGGGCCCCAAGGTGACCAACTCTAAAGACAAGAGTGCTAACGTCAAGACCAGCAATGCCACACCCACTGGGACCCCCTCCAAAAAGCAAGAGTCCCAGGGCCCAGAGGCTGGAACCCCTCAGCGCAAACAGCGCATCTGCTCCACACCACAGTCCTCAGCCTCCCCCTCTCCCACTGCGAAGAAGTGTTATTCTGGCACGGAGAAGAACTCCACCAGTCGAAATAAACTGCTGGAAAGGAGCTCCAGTCGGGACTCTTTTTACGCCAGTCCCCTCTCTGACAAGTCCAGAGGCAGCTTTGCAGCCCGGACCCTTCTGCCTAAGAGTGGTGAGGGTGTCCGGCCTGAGAGGAGATTTTTGAGGAGCTCCAGTAGCAGCTCGTCTATTACCAGTCTGCGCTCCCCCAGCGTTTCCTCCAGAGACCTACGGCGCAGCAGCAAGTCTGAGGACAAAGGCCTGTCCTTCTTCAAGAGTGCACTCCGGCAACGAGAGACCCGCCGGTCGGCTGATTTGGGTAAAACCACCATCCTGACTAAGAAGGTCTCAGAGAGGACAGCCAGACTGAGCGGCCAGACTAAAAACAATGGTGCTGATGAGGGAGAGGGATCAGCCAATGCCTCACAGCAGGCCTCTCCAGAGTCTCATGCAAGTGAGGCCGTCAATGAAGGGAGGGAGTCCTCGAAGCCCTCCACCCCTGTCAGACGCTCTCTATTACCTATAGGCAAGTCCAAGTCTTCCACTTCTGAAACAAGTCTTACATCTCCCATGAATGGGAAAAGGCCTCTTGTAAAGATGCCATCTTCCAGAAAGCTGTCTTCCAGCATGCAATCTTCTGCACGCCCAACACAGAAGCCTCAATGATATATCAGTTATATATCAATAGCAGTTTCGTCATTTTAGGTAATGCAGCTATTTTCTTTTCATGTGCCTAAGAGATATATATATATATAGAGTGAGAGAGCGAAAGAGAGAAATAGTACATAGTATAAACCTGTATTTTTCTTTTCATAAGCAAGATGTAATTGATCAAAAGCGCCTTTCTATCCTGTCATGGAACCGAATCATTGCCTTTTGGCAAAGTATGGTATAAGTCTACTACTGTACACAAAACTGAATAGGAATGTTCTAAGATAGCACTTTGTATATATGGAATATGTTTTCCCCCCAGAACAATACAAATACAGTAACTTAATGAACTATAAATCTATAATGTCATTTTTAATGTGTATACATGGTTTAAAGAGGTCACATGAAACTTGAGTGATGGACCTGGGACTTGAAACGGTAAAAGGGTACACTCGTCCTGCAATATTTGATGGAGTTAATTCTGAGAGATTTCTCCATTAATACACCTGGTGCTGTTCAAATGGCAATGCTTCAGTGGCACTGTTTGACATGTTTAGAAATACTGGGGGCTTGAGGCATACTTTCCAAAACATAAACACACCCTTTTGAACTCAGTAGAACATCCCGATAGCATCAAAACCTGTGGTACCTCGTGAGATTTTGACAATTATCAGCCATTTATGGAATAGCAGGCTACCATAGAGTACTGATAAACCCATAGTCACCTGTGAAAGTAGTTATATTTGTAATATTTGCCTTGATCGTAAGCCGAAGACGGAACAATCTTAATAGCTCTCACTGCTGTTATTTCATTGCCAAGTTTGCATTTTCCTTGTAGCCCATGCAATTCTAAAACTGTCAGGACCAGCATGACATTTTCTTATCAGGTTTGTTTATAATTAAACAACAAATGCCATTATTAAATTGTGACACCATATCTACATAACTTCTGTTGCTCTAGCTTTGAACTGCCACTGAACTGCCCTGCTTGTCAGGCCATTTGATAATCTTAATGCCCAAGCCTGCAAGTGCAATAGTTATCAATTGTTCATTTTTTTTACTTTATGTTTATATGCTAAACATCAGTTATTATTAAGAATACTAGCTAGCAAGGTATGATATTTCTATTGTTAATTTGTGGGTGAGGTTGCAACATATTGAAACCCTCAGATACCCTACTTTGCATTTAACACATTTTATGACAGATTTCATATATCCGTTCTCATAATCTTAGTGGAGAAGGAGACACAATTCTCCAAGGATTTGAGGTTTCTCAAACCTATAGCACCTAGGTTCATATTCTTCAGATGGCTTAAACCGCTCTGCAGACTCATTGCTGCCTGCAGCTACAGTACAATCTGTAAAAAAAAAACTGCTGTTACATATTGTAGCTATGCCCATGTCTAAGGCATTTAGGTCAAAGCAGGAATTATTCTGTAATGGTGGTTTTCAGGGTTCAGCAACAGTCTTGACAACCTGCCACTTGTAATTGGTGCCTCTGGTCATTATGTGGTTTGCTATCATTAAGTGGTCTGTTGCAAACACTGTTAAAATGTTTTGTTTTTTCACCTGAACCTTCACTGAATTACCCTGACATGATGACGAGTAATAATACCTCAAACCTTGTTTGTCTTGTCAGCTCTCAGATTTAATATTTTGGTGTTAGCTCAGAGGGTTAAGATGGTCTTTATTTGTGCCAGTGACCCAGGTTCAATACAGTTACATTCCACTGTTGCCATGTTATGAAAACATATAACCACTCTGCTCTTCTATTGGTGCAGGCCAGAACCTTTCATGAAATGTCTGTTTTTAAATAAAGCCAACATTAAGGTGATGCAACATTATATAACAAAACATTATATTTGGAATATTTCTTTCTTGTGATGCACAGACATCAGTTGCAACCGTTATCTGCTGTTCTTATTTTGGCTTTTAGCTTTTAATTAGCTCCCTCTTAGTTCTCAATTCACAGAAAACACAATTGTAATGCTTGTGGAAAACAGTATTGAATGATAAAGCTAATGCATGCATGTCCTTTAACTATGCAAGAGATTGTTGCTATGTGAACCAGATAGTAATATTACATTTATCATATTTTCCAAATACCAGCGATGGAAAGCATGGTTAGTGACTTTCATAGCTTTATTTGCACACTTAAGTTTCAGGGTTTTCATAACTCTGAAATTATAAATGTGAGAATGTTACTGCTTTGCAAACCGGAAAGAATCAAACATTATAAAATGCTGAGCATTTCTTTTGTGTATGTTTTTTTAAATTGTATTTTGTATTTTTATTTAATTTTCCACTACATGTATATGTATAGTCATAAGCTTTTTTTTAAGGGATTGTGTCTGCCTTTACACGTTTTCATGTTCATAGGTTTATAGTGTCAACCTGTTTTATGTTTTTACTGTGCTGGTGTACATGTTCACTGGGCTTCCTCCCCAACTGGTGTTCTTTTTAGAGAGCAGGTTATCAGTCTTCCCCTTGCCCTCTTATTCACCAGCAAACACTCCACTTACACTACGGAAACTACATTCTCCACCTCTATTTTTACTAGTCATCTCATTAAAATTACATATGAATCTCGACCTCCCTACTCACATTTATATGAAACATCTTAATTAATTGAATTTGGTATTAAAGCGGTTAGTTAATGGATAATGCCACTCTTAAGTAATGGGATTATCTTTTAAGAGCCCTTTTTGCCATGATTGTATTTGCCATGAAGAAGACTACCAGTTGTGTGGCTTATAGTAAAAATGTGTATACAAGACATATGACACATTCAAAAGTGCTAGTTAGTTAGTCATAACTAGTTTTAGGTCAATCTTTGTACTGTCATATGAGTAGCTTAATAGAAAGAAAAAACACATCATTCTTCTCTCCCTGATTGACACACTGGACTTGAGATACTGACCACCTGCAAGTAGCAGCCAGGCAGCATGACTGTACTCTACACTACATAAACTGGTACCTGTGGGAATGTGGGGATTTTAGGCGCTATCTTAGTGTTTCTCTGTACAGTAGTCCTCTGAAAGCTTTTCCTAAAAGAGTAACTGAGAGAAAAACAATTGAAAACAAAATAGTTTGGGCAAGTGCATGAGACTGCGTCAGAGCCTTTTATGTTAATTTATTTGTATGTTTTATTAATGATGTGTATGCACTTTTAATATGCATTTTTCATCTTTTTTATTTTTCAAAGAATGCATTTCTTTGAAAGAGAAACATTTATATTCATTTTGTTGGTTTACCAATGCAAGAACAAAATGTAAAAGTAATTAAAAAGTCTTAAAAAAAAGTTATTGGGTCATGGTCTGATGCCCCTCATCTGTTACAAATCTCTGAATGTGCTGTTATGAAACACTGTGTTTTTCACTACCATCCACAAGAGGGAGCTTGGCTCCTGTGAATCCTTTTGTTTTGCACATCCCATAAATTGCTAGACAGTTGTGTCTATCTCAGCTTCTTTGAATGACCAAGTCTACCCAATAGAGTTTTGATTTGTTAATGTGATATTCTGAACGCATCATTCTATATCACAAATCAAAATCAATGAATTAAGAAATATATTTTTGGGTGTCTAATACAAGGTTAATGCTTTTTGAAGAATGATCCTGTGTTTTCATAATTCCATTCCTCTCATTAGATTTGGTTTAACCTTTGTTTTAATACCTACCAACCAATCTTCAAAATATCATAAACATGATCTTGGGTATGTGGTATTATAGTGATGTGGTTTGTTTTAAAAGTGTACCCAATAGTGACAATCTGAAAGGGAGAACAGAATGTAACGCAGGGCTCTCAAGTCTCACGCATTGGGCGTGAGACACACGCATTTCAACCCGTTCACACGCTCACACGCCACACCTTGTCTCACGTCCAATGCGTGAGACTTGAGAGCCCTGGTAACACAACACAGTGATTTTGATCTTGACTAAATGCTCTAAAATGGCCCCTTACGTCATAAACCCCCAATCCTTTAGCAGTGTTCTGACTATAAAAGTATTGACTGCTTGATGTTTGAGCTCAGTTTCTCACCTAGATCTGCAAGGTTGTCCACACTCCTCAGCAATTCACAGCCTATGCATTTGGCCATTCAGAATGCAACTGTCAACAGTCACTTTTGAAGGCACATTTGAAGGTGTTTTTTTGCTTGAATAAAAGTAGCATTCTTGCTATAAAATCTCCCTCCCCCACACTCCCCTCAATTAGAGATTCTGTCAGTGTTGGGTGAATGTGCGAGGGATCACAAATCAATGGCTCTTCCTTTCACAGCTATCGATACAGCTCTGAGATGGGGACAGGCCTAGAGCATCTCACTACTGAAGATTCTTATTGCTTACAGCTTTTTTTCCCTGATAGAACATGAAGGTGGTAGGGCTCAATGGGTGTGCAAATGCATTTGTCACTGTTTTGCATGTCTGATATCAATTTACACTTTACAGGAAGTGGTGCATGGCACTCATCTCATCATACATTAACATCTGTCGGTTTTAGTAACATGATTTATTGAGGAGATTATGTTTCCTCAGATTGTCATACCAAAGAATGTTTAACACCTATGGCTATTACACTTTGGGTGTTTGGTACCGTATCCCATCCATTTCAAGGGTGCATATTATTATGTCTGTGTTTTCAGTTATGCAAATGATTCTGCAACAGATCAGCAACTTGAATCCGTACAGACAAATCAATCTAACTGTGTGTGCGTGTTACCTGATCCACATCCCCAGCTGTGGGAGTTGATCCATAATGTACAAATGTCATTCTCAATCGGATTTGTCAAACTTATCTCTGTGCAGTGTACCTCACACACTTCCTAAGGCAAGTGCATCTCCCTTCTCTTTCTCTCACTAGCTCTGCTCACTGAGAGAACTCCCAATAGATGAGTCAGATGCCAGGCCCTCTACCTTTTAGCCAGTGTAATACTCTAGTTAATTATAACAGCCTGTGGCCAGAGTTTCTGTTGAAGTCATCTGCAGACCATTAGAGTAGAGTCTAGCAGGCGAAATCATCTGTCATCCTCTCCCACCACCCTGCTGTGTTCCACTCTGTCTGTCAGCTTAACATGCCCCTGAAACATAAAACCATGGCCCTTTCATGTAAGTACCTGCAGATATTAGACTGCTCTCTCCTCTACACATCCACCACCCACCTTGTCAAGCAGCCTAGGTTGTGAGGATAAACTTTACTGATGACAGTGTCATCATAACAGTGAGATTTCAGCCAAAGGCAGTCTTTAACTGCAGAGCAAAGGAGAAACAAGCTGTGAATGGAACGTTGTGAGCAATAATATGTGCTGTGAACAACTACCACCAGTGCCAGATCCCATCTAGGCTAAACAGGAGCACGGTAATCTAATATAATCACCACTGTGACAAAAAAAAAATCTGTCAACCTGGGATTTCTTCCAAGGGCAGATGAACGTCGAAACTCAGAAAAATGAGTTGAATATTGATCAATGGAGGCCTCCCCTGTGTGCTTGTTGCTCTCTAGCTGAGATTGCTGGAAGATAGATGGCACACTAGTTCCATTACCAACAACAAAAAGCTATAAACACATAGTGGTTACTAAGTTTGTGCTGGAGCGAAGCCAACTGAACGGTATTCTCTGCATTTCCCCCTGCATTGTACTGTGTCATAAAGTGGGACTGCCTTTCAACTTGTGGCCTGGCTGAGTTCCCAAAGAAATGTAATTTCAAATGTCCCACACTTAGTAGAGGATGCCATGTACTCTCATTGCTCCATGCCTTGAAATGTAGTTGAACCATTGTCCTCTTTGTACTCAATAATATCAGTCTCCCACGGTAGAGCGAGTTACTTTAGTAATTCACCTGTGGTTTTATCTCCTTTGTCCCCTCTTTTGACTGCCCTAGAGAGTGCGGGGAACTTTGTAAGAAAATCAATAGTAATTGATTCTTGAGGCCTGGAGTAGGAGGTTGGAATTCACAGGAAGAGCTGTGGTGAGACGACAGAGAAGCAGTAGCAGAGAGGTGCAGGACCCCTGAGCTTAATATGCATGTGGCAGCGCAGCGAAAGGTCACCAACATGAACCTGTCTGTAGCTACAGATTATTAAAGAGGGCCACAGTATGGGTCCTACAGTTACTGAGGGACCACAGAGATAAGCGAAAGGGAGGGAGAAAAAAAATGAACATACTGTATTTTCTAGCACACCACTGCCTCGCAATTTTGATATGGGGAGGAGGAGGAGGGGAGAAGTGCACTTTGCTGCCTGATGGTACAGTGTCACAGAAGACTGTCCATTTGGTCTTGCTTATAGCAGGTCAATATTTTAGACGTAATAAAGCTGATAAGGTAAGGCCTAATGTATGTAAAGGGTTAGTTTTTGACACAAATGTATGATTTTTAGAATGATGTTCCTGTGTAAGATAAATTTTTTCAGCATACCTGTGTAATCTTTTCCTCTTGAAAACAGTCAATGTTGTTATATGACAGTACCACTGCCTTTACCCTCCACAACAGTAGAACAATGCTGCTCAAAGCTAGTTACACCAATCTGTCACATTCATGTCAGGATCTCCTCGCCGTCCTCTCACATACATTTACATCACATTTTCACACCACTTGTTTATTACCCCCTCTTCTCCAACACAATCAAGCTTCACAGGGTGATGTTCAGAGCAAGATAGCAACAGACACTCACCATTGAAAGTGTCACTATAGAGAGGGAGGACTGTTTGATTTCATTTGCAGGATTTCTCTGCTGTGACGGGGTCCAGCGGGTCAGCAAGGCTGACAGGTCTGAGATTGATGGCTGAGATCCTCCCTGCTCACTGGAACCTGCCAGGCGGAAAAGTGTTGGACAACATGAGCAGTGAGCCAAGGCCTCAGTGAGGGGTAGGGGGGCTATGGACACACAATGCCCAAGGGGGTGTGTAGAGCCCCTGGCTGAGAGCCATCTGACATCCCTCATCATGACTACTGAGTGGCTTTAAGATTCACAGGGCCTGCATCAAAGCATCACTGGATCCTCTTAGCAGTTGTATACCTGGGGAAGAGCTGAGGCATTTACAAAACAAAATATATGTGACAGCAGCTGGGGAAACTGAGAACAAGTCGGCAACCATTGCAATGCAATGGATTCGGTGAGTAATCCCCACTACGACCTAGTTAGTGTAGAGTAGTGGGGATTACTCACCGAATCCATTGCATTGCAATGTTTTGTCTTGACTAGCGAGTGTGTAATTGATTTGAAATTGATTTACATTTTTCAGAATAAAAGTCTGAACATTTTGATTGGTTGCTGACTTGTTCCCGGTTTCACCAGATGCTGTCACATATGTAATACCCCCAACATAATTTCCTTCCCTTGCCTACCTGGTGTTTTCAGACGCAACAAATATTAACTAGCACAGAGACAAATACACTCTGTTTGTTACTTTTATTAGATCTGAGCTATCCAAACCATTGGCTGAAGGCACACAATCAGCCCAAATCACAATGCTATAGTGTTAGACTTTCAAACAAAGGAGGCTTAACTATTCTCCTAAGCACGAGTTTGCAGTGCTATAGCTTGTGATCAATAACAAAGGTAGGCTGTGGTACCCTTGCCCCTCATTAATATGCTAGGCCAGTGGCCACCTCAGTGGAGTGGATCAGTCCCGTGGAGTAGCAGTGGATCGGAGGTCATCTCCAGCAGCAACAACAGTGAACACAGTCATGTATATTGTATTTGTACACAGCATGTGATAAATGTTCCATTCCTCTCTGCCTGCTGTTGTTGTGTTAGGCCGCGGAGTCTGATCAGCCAGGTGGAATGACCCTTGGTAACACAGCTCAGCAGATGCAGATCTGGACAGATGGCGCACTCAATGTGTTTTCAATTACTCAAGACATCATGTGTCCTCATGTTTGACAGCAGTGTGAGATGCTTTCACTCACGGCAGCCAGAATACCTGGACCCACCAATCAGACAACATGAGTTCATCACCTCTATGTGCTATTTGGTTATAACAATAACATTTATGTAATTACAACATAACAGCCACCCTGGAGGATTAATTAATTAATATATGATTGCTTGATGCTTTCTCTGTCATTTTAGTTCCCTGAGCATCCGTTATCATGTATTTCTGTAATGTTATAGTCAAGTTAATGTGTCTGCGATTCACAGCTCACGGAATGTCATGATAGATCTCAACTAACATTACATTAGTACACAGTCTGTCTCTCACTGTAATGGTAGAGATCATTTGACAATTAGAGGATAACACTAGGTACTGTTTCCTGATAATCACCATATTTGCAGTGCAAATATAGATTGAGTGCTTTGAAAAACGAATAGGCTAAGCAGCCATTTGATTAACTGTTGCATAATTAATAACATCGTTTATAAGTTTCTTGTCTCAGGATTGTCTCAGGACCAAATCTCAACCTTCCATTGTTTTTCCAAACAAATGGAAAACCATACTTTAGAAAAGCTGCCATAGTACTTCTATGAATCCTCTTTATCATGATACATTGCTTCATGAGTGCAGCAGCTAATACGAATATGAAGCCAGATGCCCTCATAAGCTGTTTCACCATTATTTATTTATGAATGAATATTCATATTCTGACTATGCTAATATTTCTCTGGGCTTAGAAGTATGAGCTAATGTATTTATAATTTTTCGTCTCTGTTTCTTTATTATTACCTGTCAAATGAATAAAGGTGTTATTGAATCATTGGGTTTTATTTCTGTCTTTCTCATTCCCCTGTGACCATTGTAATTGGCGAATCCCCCTAAATGTGAAAATCTGAATTCGACATTGGATGGATTGTAAAACCTTCGGAGGCATAGGGACCTGAATAAAGGGATTCCATTTCCCATTCCCGGAAGCTATTATATTATTGAATTCTAGATATTTTATGTCTTTCTAAATGCGCATCATAGGTGAATTCTCAAGGTGTCCTTATTAAGATGTAGTTCTCGGAATACATCAAGCTCCTCCAAGATAGAACACATGCCTTATAAGATATGGTGGGTCACTATGGTTCCAATACTGGTCTGGATGCTGTCATGAGAAGATACACGTGTCCATCATGGATAGAGAACAGTAATAAGATGTTTAGGTTGTCTGGGAACCAACCTTCTTAAACGAAGACATTCAAAATGCTAATGCATACGCTGTCCTTCTTAATGACCCAGTTGTAAATGCTAACTCCCCCTCACACATTTGCATCATAAACATAACCTACAGCAGTCTAGGAGAGTAAATTGGTACTTTAACAGATTTGTCAGTGAGAGGGATTTCTCATTACTTTTATTAAGATACAGCTGCTGGTCTGCTGCAGCACAACCAACAGCAGGAACAGGAGGAATGACCTGCAGAAACGTGTGATAAATTAGAACATATTAACACTGTCAAAGTAACTTGTCTCTGGAAAGAAATATTATTTCAATTGCTGTGTTTTCATTCATGAGAATTTCACTTTGAATTGCATAGGTAGAATTTAACACTATATTTTATTTAGACTCTTGGACACAGTATTACTGTATGTTTATAAGCTAAGGTTTTCAAATGCCAGCTGCATCTGTTGTATCTTATTAATAAGGTTTAAGGTTAAATATTTCAGCGTTTCTGTCTTACAGATTGTGACCCTGATCCTGAAGGTTGCTAAGGGAAATAGAATGAACCATGCAAGTCACACATAGAGTTAACATTCCCATCATCGAAATGATACCCTTGTGGCATGTCTATGACAAGTTAAAGAAGTCCCTCCTTCGTTCACTAATTAACAGTGAGAAGATGCCCTATCGTTACCCCCAGACTCTGCTCTGCTCCACTAGCTAACACCAATGAGAATAATAATGAACCTAGTAGAATGAATAATAGATCATCTCATACTCTGAGGAATAATGTCTGCTTCATCACATGGGGCATTTTGGTGGGTGTTTACCTCTGAACTCTTCTCAGTGCCCCCAGAAATCTCAGCTGGGGGTAAAAAGGGGCATACTGTACTGTAAAGAGTCATCCAACCATTCTTCTTAACCCTTTCCCCCCCTTAAACCTCAACTCTTGGTACTGGGTGTTGTGTATCCAGCACTCTCCTTCATCCTTCCAACTCCCCAGCTGGCCTCCCCAGGCGGCTTTCTTCATTTGATAAGCACCGCCTATTGCTTTTTAATGTTGGTTATTAAAATGCAAATACAGCGCCAACTTTGCAATAATTAGAAATGCTTGGGACATTCCAGAAGATACCAGGATACAGTATGAGGCTCATAAGAGCACCCAAGATTCGAATGATGTGTGATATTATGGGTTGTTTCTGGTAGTCTCAAAACAAACATTTAAGCTTTTTTATGCCTATTTTTAACATTAGAACTTGGCAATGTATTTCCAGTTCTCCCACTGCTGTAAATGTTGTAGCTAATGCATTTTAAATGCTGTCAATGCATTGCTTTGTCACCACAAAATACTGTCTTAATATTATTGCTCAGCTGTTATCTCTAATGTATTTTGAGTGTCCTAGAGAGTTGATATAGTAGGCTTGCTAGAATAGAAAAGAAGCCCTCAAGATGTAGAGAACATTTTCACCGGCAAGTACATCATAATGTAGAAAACGTCTCCTGTTATGACTTTGAGGCGAGCTGTTGAAATCTACCTTCATGTGTATGAAGAAAAAAAACACTAATGAATAAAATATCAGCTCATATCCAATATGTAAACTTTCAAACCCTACAGCTACCCAGGAGGATCTTAAAGTTCTTCTTTTCATGTATCTTTAATTGGTAGTAAAAAAAAAAAAAAATACAGACAGAAAGTGAACTCCACACAAAGTCTTGACGCGTAATGCAGAGGCAATTTACAGCAATTTAGCAGGGCTGGAATCCTGCAGCAGCCTCCTCAGGCGCCTCTTTTATTTTCATAGAGGATCCAGTGACAGTAATGAATCATAGTTAAGACCATACTGCAGTGTAAGCTCGCAGTTTATTAAACAGTCAGCAGCTCATTGCTTTTGATCCTCCGTAGTGTCATTGTAATAGATTACGGCCCGACATGCTGATGTTTCCCCAACCTATCCCTCTCTCCTGCTGCAACCTCACAGATTTCATATTCCGGTAGGTACAGGGGAGGAGACCATGCGAGATAAACAGACAAACAAACAGGCCCTGGAGCAGGGTTGGGCTTTGGAGTGTGTGTGTGTGTATCTGGTGACCTTCACCTTGTGTTCTCCTCTGAGTGTTGAGGCTCTGTGGCTGAAGGGAGGAATTTAATCACCCCATTCTCTTGTCTCTTGGACAGGTTCACTCTGACATTCAGGGGAAGGACAGGGTATATGCTAGAAGAGGAGACTTGTATTCATACCAACTCTTTCACTTGAGTTTTCTATCTAATCTTCACTTTTGGTTACATGATCATGTGTGTACAACGATACAGGCTCTATATGTATACAACATAATTCATATTGTCCTCTAGAAATGCCAACCACCATACCATACGATCTGTAGATGATACAATAGGTAAAGTGGTGCTGGTTATAGCCTCTCATACTTGGTGGCAAGAGGTGGGGGAATTCTAACCACACATCTTTCTATCTTCAAGGACGAAGCACTGGCAGTTTACAGAGTACAACAAACAAACGTGCATAACTAACTGGGAGGCCCTTGCATTATGTAACATGTCAGCTGCCAGTTCCTCTCCTGCTCTCCCTCTGTTTTCCCAGTCTGAACACACCCTGTGGTCATGTAGCACTGTTTGTTATAATAGGGCTGAACAGGTCCACTCTAAGCCCTTGGCAGAGCTGGATACCCATGAGGCCTTCCTCCAGGTTGGAAGGAGGTGAGCTGGACTGGACTGCCTGATGAGATGTAATCATTAACCACCAGAGCAACAGGTATCAAAGAGCCAATTTGCTACTGCCTTTTAACCATCCACCAGGCCTGGAATCAGCTTTGATCATGTCCAGTTACCCATCCTAATTTGTTTTGAAATTGCCTATTTGTGATACATATTCATTGTTATTTTCTACTTCTAAGCTGAATATTCTTATCAGCGACTGGTAGATTCAGCTTTGATGTTTCAAATTGCTATATTGGTGCTTAGCATGAAGTATGAATTATGGCTGGACTGTCAATCCAATGACTGCTGCGCTCAGCATCAGGGGAGTCATGTGCAATCTAAAAGCTGCTGCGCTAACTGAGACAGAGCACCTCTGGGCTCTAGTTTCTGGGGCCTGTAACTTTAGAGTTCCACAGATTTGCCTGGTCTGTAATTAATTATGATTTATGGAAAAAGGGACAGTGGATAGAAGGGAAGTGTGTTGAGTGGAGCCTATGCGGCCCAGGCTAAGATGTTTTGGGCCTCATGTTGGACCTGTGCTGTAGTCTTCCTCATAGGGGAAAGGGAACCAGGATAGCAGGCCCTCAGTAAGGAAACTATAAATTTATGTAGTTAAAGTGACTCTTGCACACCAAGGGGGCCAATGAAAACAATTCTCTCAGCAGTTCAGGCCTTTCCATTGTCATAAGAGCCAAGTGTAGAAGAGTCATATGACTTATTAATAACTTTATTCACACTTTCATGGAATTACTGTAGATAGCTAGTCAGCAAGTTTACTGTAGTAATATGGGTATATGTCAGCTTTACAGTATCGTCAAGTATTATGTCACTGGACAGTTTGTTCCCCATTGTCTAGAGCAGTGTTATAGTGTTATAGTATGATAGTGTAGCTATTACATTAACCCCTATTTCATATAGTCAACAACTAAGATAGGGATCATTACTTATATACAGTAGATGATCATTTCATGAATAATGTTGGTTTCAAAAATACATTTCAGTGGTTGTTGTGAAAGGCTGTATGTTTTAGTCACAGGGTGATGTGCATGGTCCAGCTGCATATAAAGTATTTGATGATCCTATTATTAACTACACACAAATCACAACAGCACTATGATCATGATGTCTTCACCATGAATGATGTTGGTGAGATGAAAGAAATATGAGTTCCGGAAAACAAACAGTCTTATCTGCCTGGTTTCCACACTCCTGAGTCTGGTAGGCTTGAGAGTTTGATTTCCATAAGAAAACAGATGTTTGTGTCACTCTGTATGTATTAGATTTTCAGTTTTTATGGCATATCATAACTCATGCAAATGGTAATCAGATTTTTGAGAATTGCCATAAATATTGGAAATGATTTACCAGCCAGCAATTCTTCATACATTAAGTATCTATTGATGGAAAGTGATAAGGCGTGTGTTAGGCAATGTGATGCTGAGAACAATACAACTACAGTAAGAGACTTGTTTTATGTTTGGAAAGCATAAGGTGTTATCTGCTGGGGTTAAAACCCAATGGATGAATGTGGCATGAAATATAGCTTGGAATGGGAAGAGTAAAATCGACTGGAACCGGTGCTCAAGTTTAATTGCAGCCATTTATTGATTTAAATCAGCTCTACAGAATCCATACGTAAAAGATTAAAAGTCAGGAATTTAAATGTGCCACAGGCAGCAGGACTGCGAAAGAATGTTAATAAGGCCAGAATGGTAAACATGTTGCAGTGTTTCATAAAGCTTTCATTATGTTTAGAAAGAATGTTGAGAATCCCAATGATGAACTGTGTCATAAATGGCATGTGTTGTAGTCCATTGTTAACATGTATGTTCCTTTGGTTCTTGGGGACTAGTAGCCCCCAATTGGTGACATCAATTCTGACATGAATGTGTTCAAGTGCTTTGGCAGTGGAAACAACTCTTCAACCAGTGAGATTTTGTTTGCAATCCATAATGAACGTTAACAAACTACAAACATACATTGTTAAAAATAATAATACATGTACCATTTACTGTCAAAATCAGCATCTGTTTTCTGACAAGAGGGTAAAAACTTACAGTGTTTAGGCCTACGTCACAGTGGATAAACTTGGGTACCATCATACTGGTCCGAGTTTCCGACTTTGGCTTGGAGTGCTGTTTGATTGATTGATTGATTGATTGATTGATATGTTTATTTTTGTAAACTCTTTCAATTTCCATTCCATCTATTTGTAACTGTACATATACTAAGTGTATTCATTTAGAAATGACCAAATATCATTATTTTTGTCTTACTCAAGTTTAATGATAATTTGTTTCTATCAAATCATATTTTGAATGTACCAATTTCTGTAGTGATGTCCTCTAGTACCGATTAGATACAATTTAAATTATACCCAGAACAGAACATATTTGTATCATCTGCAAATAATACCATCTTCAGTCGCTTTGATACTTTGCATATGTCATTGATATACAAAATGAACAGTTTTGGGCCCAACACTGACCCCTGGGGGACGCCACAAGCAACGTCCAAACATGTTGAGCAGAAGTTACTCATCTTCACAAACTGTTGTCTCTTACTTAAATAACTTTTAATCCAATGTAATACTAGTCCCCTGATACCATATCTTTCCAGTTTATTGATTAATATGTCATGGTTGATTGTGTCAAATGCTTTTTTTAGATTTTGGAGAATTGTGGAAGTAAATAGACAGGTCTGTAGTTTGTGAAGTGGTGTTTGCTCCCAGTTTTATACAGAGGTATGACTTAAGCTATTTTCATTTGATCTGGAAATAAACAGTTTTTTCTAGTTGTACCACTGTACAACGGATTAATCAGATCAAGAATTGTGATTGGTCGAGAAGCATTTCAGCCATTCTGATACCCACAATATGAGCATGGCTACCTCATCACTTTCACTTGCAAAATGTATACATATGCCATAAACACTCTTCAGGCAATACAGTCTCCAAATGTTTACATTCTGGGGATCGTCTCTGCAGACCAGGAAAAAGGAATCGTATTTTCTGGCTATAATAGCGTTTGACCACCTGTTTTGATGTAAAGAGAGAGAGAGAGAGAGAGAGAGAGAGAGAGAGAGAGAGAGAGAGAGAGAGAGAGAGAGAGAGAGAGAGAGAGAGAGAGAGAGAGAGAGAGAGAGAGAGAGAGAGAGAGAGAGAGAGAGAGAGAGAGAGAGAGAGAGAGAGAGAGAGAGAGAGAGAGAGAGAGAGAGAGAGAGAGAGAGAGAGAGAGAGAGAGAGAGAGAGAGAGAGAGAGAGAGAGAGAGAGAGAGAGAGAGAGAGATAGAGAACTGACTTCCACCCATAGTATTTCAATTAAGAGCTGTTTGCAAGGAGAACCAATGAGACCTCATCCTATCAATTATATGTATATGTCACCACAGCATTAACACATTCCCAAGGGCTTGGGCTTGTAAAACATCATAGAATTCACAGCCATTTGGCCCATCGGGGGAAGGGTCATTTGGCCCATATGGGGAAGGGATCTAAAAAAAGGGGGCCCGCAATGTATACAAATAAAAGCTATTGGATACAAGACCGTGATTAAAAAGGTTCCCAATGACCGGCATAAGAAGAGTAGTCCTTGTTTTTGTCCAATATTCCTTTGGAAGGTTCTGATCCTATTGGCTATGCAATAGTGGATATCTTCCATATATACCACATTCCCCAAGTCCACTGTCCATTAATCACAAATTAAAGGTAGGAATGTTTCTAGTTTCCAATATTACAATATCAAACGATTGGCTAATACAGTGGAAAGGGTGATTGCCTGCCCCTCAGGACCATTGAAGTTAGCAGTAACTTCACCAAATAGATTGGTTGGTTTTACCACTTCTGCTGTACAATGAAGTTATATTGACATTTTCCAGAGGATATGAGGATTGTGACAAACATACTGTATCAGATCATTCAATCACAGTCAATTTCTAAATCACTACCACCAATAGCCACTAGTATCTTAAAATCTAGATGCACTGTAACCCAGCCTCAGAGAGAGAGAGAGAGAGAAGGGAAGCCGTCAAGAAATCTAAGGTTTTACAGTAAATGTCCCTGATTTTATACTGATGGAATTATTGAGTGTCTGGGATAAGGTACAAGAGGCATGATCATGAATTTCTATTTCACCAAGGTCTCTGCCAGCAAAGATTTATGCATTTTCATCCATCTCCATCTCTCTTTTACTGGCCCTATCTTTCTCATCTTTGAAGTAGATATCATATCTGAAAATATCCCCAAAACATGAGCTTAGCTGAGTTACCACAGTCTCACAGCCTGCTGTGTGGAATACTGTAGGCTGACTCAATGTGAATGGCATCTACAGTTCTGCATAGGACTATCCAATGCTTAATGACACATTTATAAATGCTACTCCCTGGATCCAAAAAAGGCTCATCAAATAATGAACAAAGCATATTTCCCACTCTTGTCAGCCTAGCCTATTAGATAAGAAAACATGTGCTTTCTATGACAAGGAAAAGGAAAGTAGTTTGTCTCATCCTCTGGGTTCTTAAATTGCTGCCAACTGACAAGTTTTGAAACTCTGCCATGAATGGGTGAGAACTAACACGTTGCTCTGATTTGCTCAAACTGTAGCAGTGCAATGACAAATATACCGGTCTTTATGTCTTGCAACCTGATACTCAGACGTGATATTCTCTGCTGAGCTGAGGTGGTCAATGAAACACAACCCAATATGTAATCGATTGACCATCCAAAGATCTCACTGTTGATGCTGAACTCTTACATAATGTATTCTGATGGTTCTTTTTGAATTAAAAACTATAAGGTATAGAAAACCAAGCTCTGTATAAAGGGTGTGATAAAGCTTTTTTTTTTTTTTTGAGAAAATCTGCTTTGACAAACATTTTGTATGGGTTGCCTCTATTATTTATTAAAAAGATGAAGATCATCATACTCAATAATGAATAAGGACTGGAGCTGGGACAGACATGGCTGTGTTCTATGAATTAGAAGGTGTCTCAAGTATTTTCATCTCGTGGAGAGAGTTCTGCATGTTTTATGCACTGGGCTATTGTCAAACTATGGCAAAGAGCTCTGAGATCTAGTTGGTTATGTGAGCTTAAGTGAAGGATGGATACTGAGAAATTATGATTTATGAGTTTGGAGTTTCTAATGAAGTTGGCATGTACTGAGCATTGTCATTGGAACTGTAGCCTATAGGGATTTTGGGCGTCAGCGTCGATTTCAATGTGTATAACTATTTGCACTTGAATGAGTTTGCCGGACATCCAAGTTACACCCTCACCAATTCATGTGACCACTTGTATGAGTTTGTTCGATCATGTCCATGACTGTTAGAAATAATAAGGGGATGTCATGTATGTCTAATGTTTAACCCGTCATCTATTTATCTATCTGTTTTATTTTCATATTCTATAAAACTATTGGATCTATTACCTGTAATCAGAGGTGTCAAGTATTTGTACTTCGTTACCTTACTTAAGTCGAAATTTTGGGTATCTATACTTTACTGGAGTAATTATTTTTCAGCCGACTTTTTACTTCTACTCCTTACATTTTCACGCAATTATCTGTACTTTCTACTCCTTACATTTTAAAAATAGCCTCGTTACTCCTATTTCATTTCAGCTTGTTTTCATTACAGCTTTTCATCGTTAAAAAAAACACACACAAAAAAAACCTATCCAGATAAGTCGCGCCATCCGGATAGAGTTAATTTGATTGTGGTTGGATGAGAAGTATAAACATTATACCATTCCGACACCCTATTGGTTTGTACGAGATGCATTCCATCTGCTGCACATGACACAAATCACACTCTAGCAAGGAAAGCAGATGTATGTAGCCAAAGATGTCCGTGACCGTGCCAGAGACTCAAAATAACAGCGAAATGTCCCAACCAAGCACCAGCATCAACCAGGTTGATAGCCAGGAAGATCAGCCAACCCTTCTCCATCCCTGGCCGTACCTGGAAGAATTTTTTGAAATGGTTGGATGCAAAAACAACTCCTTTCGAATGCGCTGCAAGCTCTGCGCACCCAAGTACCACGAGCTAATGGCCTTCAAAAACTCACCGTCTAATTTGAAAAAGCATATTGAGGTAAGCTGAAAGTTTGTTATTATCAGTCGACATTTTGTAGTAACCTAGTAACGTACTAATGGTAAATTTGCAATGTTTGCTATGGCTAAGAACATGCCATGGTTTGCTTGCTAGCAGTAGGCTATGATTCAATGTTTCATTTGTAATCCTTCATGTGTTGAGGTCGGAGTTTTACCGTGTTTGTTGCTGTAAAGAGTTAATTATGTTCCCACGGCAGAAGAAATGTGTGCGGTGTGTGCCATTAACAATAATGTTACTTTTCAGTCATGCCAGCAGCTGCTTGTGGTCCTAAAACAGCTTTAAGTGGCAATATTCTGGTCTGCTCAACATAATTGCATAGACCAGTGAAACTGCTCCCTAACTTGTAGTCTGACCTCCATTCATGAACTTCCAGCGTGACATTTAATACAGCGGAAGTCCTAGATAGTCTCAGCTTGTGGTTTGAGAGAAATAATATGAATCTCAATCTGTGCCTGTGCATTCATTTTCTCCACAGAAGAAACACCCCACTCGTCTAGAGAGGTACACGCAACTTTCTTCAACAGCCCTCAAAAGGAAGTCATCCACTGAAGGTTCTTTGACCCCACCCTCCAAACAAACCAAGCTGTGGGAGGCTCGAAGTGTGTCCCAGGCAAGTGTGGATGAAGTAGTCCTCAAATTCATTGTCCAAGGCTTGCACCCACCACACATTGTTCAGCAACAGGGCTTCATTGAGCTTGTGCAACATCTTCAGCCAAATACAAATGTCATGACGCGTAATATTGTTGTTAACAAAGTCACAAAGGCCTCTGTTGAAATAAAAAAGAAAACTGAAAGCTGCCCTTAGTGAAATTGAGTTCATAGCAACAACAACAGACTGCTGGACGGCACACCGTCGCGGTTTCATTGGTGTCACTGCGCACTGGTTTAACCCCCAGACCATGCAGAGATCCTGTGCTGCCCTGGTATGAAAGCAACTTAAAGGGTCACATACCTTTTCTGCCCTGGCTGGTGCCCTAAATGATATTCACACAGAATTCAATGTCAGAGAGAAGATCGTTCGCACTACAACTGACAACGGATCAAACTTCCTGAAAGCCTTCAGAGTTTATGGGCAGACTGACGAGAACAACAATGCTGAACCTGTAGGAGAGGGTGATGGAGAAGAGGATGATGGTGGCCAAAATGATGATAACGATGAAGAAGAGGAAAGCCTTGAGGGTGTTGAATTTGTTGATGCCGGAGCCCTGTTGGAAGAAGATGACTACATAGAATACCAGCTACCCAAGCACCATCGCTGCGCCTGCCACCTCCTCAATTTAGTGTCCACAGTTGATGCTTCAAAAGCAGAGGTCAACCCACTGTACAAGCGCGTGTCAAGGTCCACATTTGCCAAATGCTCTAGCCTGTGGAATAAAAGTTCAAGATCAACCACCGCATCTGAAGTAATTGAAGACCACTGCAAACTCCAACTCGTAAGGCCTGTTGCTACAAGGTGGAATTCACTCTTCTCAGCCGTAGAAAGAATAGTGAGAATAACACGAGAACAAGGCGAGGGAGCCCTTGCAGCTGTCTGCAGTGAACTAGATACACCCAAGTAAGTGCTTGTTTTTCTGCCTTACAGTTAATGAAGTGATTAACAATAGATTAAGTCACAGTTTTATACTTGGAATACTGTAGAACACGTATGCACTATGCCAATATGCAGTCCCCATATTTACTATGAATGTGAATTGTAGCAACACAACTTCATTTCTAAAAGTCTCAGATGCCAATATTTTTCCTTTTTAATGATCAGTTCCTCCAGTTGAAGGTGCTACATCAAGTAGACTTAATGTTCCATGTTGTGTTTTTCTCTTCTTCTTTGTACAGGTTTACTCCAGTGGAACTTGCATTTCTTGCAGAATATGCGAAGACAATGAGCCCAGTTGCAAAGGCACTGGATGTTCTTCAGGGAGAAACCAGTGTGCAGATGGGATGGTTGGTCCCCACCATAACTCTGCTAAGGACCAAGCTACCGCACCTTCAAGTCGCCTCCAAGTTCTGTGAGCCTTTGATTGCTGCACTTCTTTCAGGCCTTGAGAAACGCTTCGGAGAGATGCTTGCAGATCCAGAACTGATAGCCGCAGCCATTCTAGTTCCCAAATTTAAGACCTGTTGGACAAGTGACGAAAATATCCTCAAACTTGGTAAGTGTCTCACTTCCGCTTAATATGTGTACTTTCTATGAAGACAGTGAAATTAGTTTGAAATTACATTTAATGACACACACACACACAACACTATCCAATACACAGTTACAATACTGCCATATAGTCTAAATTGTCATGATTTTTGTTTTTTATTCCACAGGCCTTCACTATATCAGAAGCCACTTGGACTGTCAGGCCGAGAAACACTTCAGTGAGGGCTCCCAATCGTCTGAGGAAGAGGACTTCTTTTCCTCCTTGAAGAAGACCGGCCCTCTTGAAACGTCCCAGCAGTTGGATGCGTACCTGGGGTGCCCAGGAGACACAGTAGAGGTACTGAAGACCTTCCCAGCTGTGTGCCAGCTATCACTCAAACTTAATACGGGACTCCCTGCCTCAGCAGCCTGTGAAAGACTGTTTAGTGTCGCAGGGCTGGTCTTCAGGCCAAAAAGAGCATGCATTGGCTCAAAGAACTTTGAGAACCTGCTCCTTTTGCGGCTGAACAAAGCTTATTGGTAACTCTGATGCTGATGTAGATTGTGTGTATGTGTGTGTTTTTTCAGGAAATATTGAATCACTACTTTGTTATGGTTTGTATGGTTTTGCCCTCACAGTTCCAATAAAGGCTATTGACTTTTGACTTTTGACGTTTGACTTTTGACGTTTGACTTTTTGCACCATTACAATACTTAGGCAACTAGTCATCATATCTTCCGTGTTCACATGTTAATGCTCAGTAGTACACATATATGGTTCTTTAATGTATTTGCATTGTACTAAAATGTGTTCATTTTCAATGGGCATAAATGCGTCTGAAACAAGTGCATCCCAAATTTTTCAACATTAACATTTTAATAATAACATAATAGTCATTATGGCCTTTAGGAAAATGATTTTTTGGGGGGAGGTGGAGTAGTGCACTATAGGCCCCTGTGGCGTGGCCTAAGCTTTTGTCCTTAATGGCATTTTTTTCCCCTTACATTACTTTTACTTTTATACTTTAAGTAGTTTTGAAACCAGTACTTTTATACTTTTACTTGAGTAAAAAGCTTGAGTTGATACTTCAACTTCTACAGAAGTCTTTTTAAACCATAGTATCTATACTTCTACTTGAGTAATGAATGTGAATACTTTTGACACCTCTGCCTGTAATTGATCTAATTCTTCTTGAGTGAGAGCTGCCCTTTTGAAACGAGAGAGAGAAAAACAGTGTGCAGTCCACATGAGCCAGGCTGTAATTATTGAGCTATACTTAAACTCCTCTCAGGATTCATGCTGGATAGGACTCCCTGAAACGCGGCACATCTTTTCTATATCTTTTTATTCATTGTCTTATTATGTTGTTAAATGTTTATCTATTTATTTTATATATATATATATATATATATATATATATATATACATATATATATATATATATATGTATCTATATGTATGTATTCTTGCCATTTGTATATACGTATATAAACTCTATGTTAGAGCTTTTATCCAATCATATTTCAGCCATTATGTGTTGCCAGGGTACCAAGAAATCTGCCCGGCTGCAGATTCAACAGTGCCAAAATTTGGCATGACACCGCGTAATTTAAAGTGAACGAGAAAAAAACTGTGGCGTAACTAGTCAGATCTCGACTTTAATCACCTTCCGGGGTGCTATCGTCGAAAACACCCCTGTGATCGTATGAACATGAGGAAGATAACCAGCCTTGAATGGACTCGATAACGGTCTGTCGATCTCGATATCGAGATCGACAGACCGATAAGCAAAGTTCAGGAAATAACTGACGCTTTTGTTTTCATGCAATGAATTTAATACACCCAGACAAGGTGCCGCTATAATAAAAATTGCAACTCCCGGTTATACTGCGTTTCTGTCTAAATGTATAGTTTCTAGAGAGATGGCGTGTCATAATGATGGTATTAAGAGGTGGAATAATTCAGGTAGGACTGTGTAGGACATCACTGAAGGCCTAGGTGTGAAATGCACCGCCTTAGTAGTGCACATGCTTAGTAGAGCATGCACACTTAGTAGTCTAAATGTTGGAGAGAGAGGTGAGTGGTGGCCTTCAATATTGACCCCCAAAGTTTTTTTGGGTCGCTTTTGGCGGCCCACCCCTATTGTCCCCTCCTGTGTCTCCCTCCTGAAAATGAACTGGCTACGCCCCTGCAAATAAACTTGCCTTGCCTTGCCACATTATACTGTAGATGAAATGATCCCCAGCTAGGGAGGGCTCTTGGCTCACTGAGCAGAGTTAGCGAACTCTACTACGGTGTGTGTGTTTGTGTGTGTGTGTGTGTGTGTGTGTGTGTGAGAGAGAGAGAGAGAGAGAGAGAGAGAGAGAGAGAGAGAGAGAGAGAGAGAGAGAGAGAGAGAGAGAGAGAGAGAGTGAGAGAGAGAGAGATGAGTTGAGGAGGCTATTTGGAAGCTACTTGCCCAATGAAAACAATGTTTCCATCCCATTTGGCGTGATGAGAGCGCCTTGTATCCCTAGCCTCGTAAAAGTGATAGAACACGACCATTAAAGCAGAGGATCGTCAATCTACAAATTTACAGTCACCAAGCTACTTTATAAATCAATGGTTTGTATCAAGTCATTATGACACCTCACCACTTACGAGCAGTAATTAAACATGTCTTACAATCCCTTTGACTTGACTAAATTAGACTATGCACACCCCCATGTAGCATGTATATTCAATGTAATGGCTGGCGAGACATTACTGTCACATGACAGATTTTTTCTTTGAGATAACTGTTAGAGTGAGTCTTCAACCAGCACTGCTGAGCACTTCTTCAATCACTTCATTCTTTATTTATCCCATGCACACCCCTACATGAATAGATAAACAAATAGACTAGTAGATCACACAGAAATATAAATGGACAGGAAGGAATGCAACAGCTCATCTCCATGGCCTGAATGTTCAAGTAACAATAAGCCTACAGTATAGTTCGTTCATTTCACTCATTTTTGAATAAAGAACCTCTACAATGTCCCATATGAAATCACAGTGTATGTGGCAGTGAGGGGAGAGGGTGGAGTAGAGGACATGCTTGAGTAAGTCTAGAGTGCACTGGCCATGGCCTTTCATCAAGGCAGTGTCCTGAAAAACATTTCTCTGGGGCATGTTATTTACTGGACTATTACCAACTCTAAACGCATCAATAGTGCATGACGTCTCTTGGGTCACCAAGTGGCTGATACAGTTCTCACTCACCAACATTGTCTCTTCCACAGATACAGAATTGTTCTATCTATGGTGTCTTCATTCTCCTCACAGTAGGCCATCTTCACAGAGTTCAAAGTGCAGAATTCAAACACACAGTATTTCCATTCTAAACCAGGGTAGTTAGCCTATATGATAATAACTGGCCCTGGTATGCTGTGAGTCCGCCAAGTGAGAGTTGGCAATAATTCTCTGCTCAGAATTATATATCTCATGGCCTAACGATTCTGCTGCTCACTAAATAAGGGTTCTGTGACATGCACTGGCATAGCTGAGGTTTTTGCATTACTGGAATTGACCTATGTGTCAGAGTTTAATTTCCTGGTCTTGTTTCTGTCACAGCCTTTAATTTGAGGCACTGAAGCATCATTGTTCATTGAGTCACACAGTGCCTGGGGCAAAATATCTGTAATTGGGTTTGACCTTTTTCTGGAATACCAAAGCAAAAAATGAAATTCAATCAGAGTTTTAATAATGGCATTTGTGGGTGGAGAGATTTACAGTGGCACAGCTGTAACTGTCTCAGTGCCCAGGGTATCAGGATGATAAACATTAATTTTGCAACTTTTTCCATACATTTTGTGTAGAAAAAACGGCGATTGTTCCACTGGTGTTTACTTCATGGGCTTACACTGAATTGATATTGTAAATTCTGAACTCACTATCTCAACTAATTACATTCTAATTAATTACCGTGATTTTACAGTAAAAGCACTCATTTGCCAGTGTCCTCTTTCAGATAAGAACATTTAGTTGTTTAGGGTTGACTTGAATTAATGATTTTGTTCACTTACACTAATCCTTTATAGTGTAATGTATGCATCCTTTAATCTATACTTTAAGGATATTTCACCTCTAAACGGGCTCTTCACATGCTCCTGACAAGATGTGAAAATCCTTCTGCTGGTCAAGGTAGAGCTCAGTGTAGAGGCTGTTTGTTTGATAAATTGAGTGAATGACAGGGAAAGTTAACATGGTGTAGTCTTGAAATATATTGTGCTTGAAATACAGTCAGATGGTTAGAACTGCCTCAGTGTGAGTCATATGGCTGTTGTTCAGTCAGTCATTCATGACATAGATTTCACAGAAAACTAAGTGCTCCCCTCTAGCTTAAACCTTTACTGCTATGAAATTGCCTCAATAAATTCTAAGCAGGTTAAATCTGCGATGGGTAATATTTTCCCAAAAGCATTTTACTTTGATGATATGAAAAAGGAACCCTATATATATACATACAGTATATACTGTATATGTGAACTCTTCAAATATGTTTTTTTGTTGATGATGTTGATGCATTAATGAACAGCATTTACATTTTTAAAAGATGACATAACTCATCTTCACATCATCATCATCATTATCATCATCATCATCATCATCAACAACAACATCTTTGGATTACTGTAATAATAATAATACATTTCATTTGTAAAAGCACTTTACATAAGACATCTCAAAGTGCTAAAGTACTGTAAGCATTCCTCACAAGGATTCAAATGCATTGTATGTTAGACATGTAGATCTTTCGATCTCTATAATACTGGAAGGCATGTAGGCGGTTTCTGCCCAGTTTTTGCCTACACCTGGTGTGTCTGATAAGATTTGACTCTGGTGTTTTCCCCATACCTAACGTCTGTATTAAACCTATCCTCTCCTCTACATCACAGCTGTGTTCTGTGGTGAGCTGCCCATGGTGTTGAATCTCCACGATCAAAGCCTCATAGCCTTGACCCACATGGGTTTAAGGTTTGGGTTTTAAGGGCCAAGGACAGATGACCCAGTGCTGAAGCAAAGGAGATAATGAGATATCCAGTCACAGCATTGTATTTGCAGTTTATAATTTACTCAGCCCCTTAGGTTTATTAGAATAAGCCCTAGGATACTCTATGTTTTATTTCCCCCGAGACCATATTGTCCAGGAAGAAGCCTCTCTGGGTGTATGGTTTGAAGGTAGCTAAAGATGAAAAACAGACACAAAAAGTGGTGAATGATTCTAGAAGTTGTGTGACGTCACCAGATATTGTTTACTCGTCCATTCATGTTTCTTCTAATATTGTGGCTTTATATGATGTATTGACTTTTGTATTGAACTGTATTGTATTTTTTACGTGTTGTTTTGTTATTGTGTAAATATTGTGGACAGGGTGCATCTGTAAAAAAAGGCCTTGGTCTCAGTGTGTTTCCCCTGTATAAATAAGGGTTAAGTAAATAAAACAATTGTGGCAGAAAGTGGACACCACAGGAGGGCGACAGAGAGCTTCAGTGGCAGGAGGCAACAGTGGGTGTTTGTGAGAGTATTTAAGTGGTATCCATTAAAAATGAGTTAAAATGCCAACAATGTTAATTTATTTAGTATATTGTGCGATTAATTTAGTGATATTGAATTCCCCAATACATTGAATTGTTTTTGTACTGTGCAGTTTAGTGTCTTATGAAGGCAACGCATGCACCAACATGATATGCCAAATGCTAATCCAAGACAGCATTATAGATCAATCCCTCTAGTTTCCTAAATATCCATACATAATTACATTCTCTCTTCTCCAATGTTTGACAACATGGCTTTATCATGTTCATCCTGTACTGCTCTGTCAGTGAAGTGTCATGGCTGATAGGAGAAACTATATAGCGGTAAGAGCGCTGGCTGTTTTCATTACCTGTCACACAACACACCAGATGTTGAACCCAAGCGTGAAATAATTCCGCCCTGTCATGACCCTGCCAGCCTCAGGGCTCACACGCTTGTTAAGTGTCTACCCGCTGTTGATGGTATGCAAAATGAGATGGAGGTGGAGGGTTTGTGTCAGGGATTGTCGGTCAGTGTCAGTGGAGCTCTGTGTGCGCTGTGACCCAAGAGGGGACACACCCTGCATGAGGAAGTGCTTCAGAACATCCTTGGAATGGTAGCTATCATCTCAGTCTGGAGACTCTTCTGAAGGAATTGATAATGCTCCTACTTATCAGCAGGAAAAACATGCCTTTGCTGTGTCGGAGCCATGGTCCAACATATGATAGAAGACCCATTGCAATTCACACCATTTGTGCAATCAAAAGAGTGAAGTGAGTGCTAATGGAAGGCTTGGCATACGGCCGGTAGGCTCTCTGAGGGTTACAATGCTATTATCTAATCCCAACTGCAATTTCCTTTGATTGTTTTTAGAGGATTGTCTACTGTGTCAAAAATACATATTAAATGAACTCAGATGAGCAGAATTTCCATCAAACCTGATACAGACCAGGTATTTAACTTTTATCTTTTCTCAAGTGTAAGTGTGTGTGTGTGTGTGTGTGTGTGTGTGTGTGTGTGTGTGTGTGTGTGTGTGTGAGAGATTGTGTGTTCTGTAAATTTTTCCTCTCCTCCCAGGCAACAGTCATTTCTTCTGAGGATGCAGACTTTGTAAGCTGTGAAAGGTTACAGACTTGGATTTCAATCTGACATGTGGAAACTTTTTTAATCAAAGCTTTTGAGAGTTGGCTCTGGTACAGTTTATCAGTCAGAGGTATAGGTTAGGACTGAGATAGCGGAAGGGGAGATAAAGGATCATGTCACACAAGTAGCAGAAAATGAAGCTGAGAGGTAAGGCCTGAGCATCTTTTTAAAGTATGCAGCTTTCTAAGAATGTGCTGAATTGATGTTTGTGCCTATTCACAGTGTTGATTATGCAATATTGTAAGCATTTCCATTAAGGGTTGATGTTACGCCCGTAGTGTGGTTGTGTGTGTGTTTTTGTTGTTTCTTGTGTCTCTCCACAGGTGATTGCCCTTCCTCCCTTCCTATCACCATGGTGACGGCCTGAGCTAGCACACCTGTACTCACTCGCTCATCAAGGGTGGAGGATAAAAAAGCTGGGAGCTTTAGAGTTGCTGTGTGTTGGTTGCTAGTCAACCAAAGCTACTATAGTGTTGATATGATGCGTTTCTGTGTTACTATATGCCAAGTTTGTGTGCCTATCAAATATTGCAATACTCATTGTTTAACCTTAAACATACTTTAAGTGTGGCCCCTCTCAGGACATAAACTGACTCTTAGTCAACATGCTTTTCTCTGTAACTGGACCTGAGCCAGATTTAGACCACGGCTAGTGGGGGACCAGTATAGGTTACCAGTGGTCAGCAGGGTAGAACCGCATGGACACAGGATAAAGCCATGTATGGGAACTAATGTCAGTATTGTAAGTTACGAGGTAAAGCTATTCCCTCTCTCAGAGCGGTTTGCTTGATCATCAACTATTGCCTATAAGGAGGCACTGTGAATATCATTCTGGCGTGCGTTCTCTGTCTGCATGTGACGGAACACATCCAGCGCTGTGGAATAAACTTTATCTGAACTGTCTACCTTGAGCAATCATTAAATAATTACTTTGAGGGATCAACGAATCTTGGCCACCGCCCATCATCAGGGAAACATCTAATAACAAGTGTATTACTGTGTGTTGGTTGCTAGTTAGTTTAAGCTTCAGCTATAGTGTGTTTCAGTGTGTGTTACTTACTACAGTTATCGTAGTGTGTACCGGTGTCGGTAATCTTGACTCCCTCTTTAGTCGGAGTGTGTCTACTCGTGTTTTGGCATTACTTTAAGTTACTTACTACATTATTGATTTAACTGTATATCTAATTTACCTATTACGTTGTTAATTAATCTATTCGCTTTCTCCTTTTTAATAAAAGTAGTTTTCAGTGTAGAGTGACTCGGAAACCAGTTTATTTTTCAAGCTTTTACAATAAATGTTGGTTTATTTATATTCTCCTGTCCACCTCTGTTTCTTGTCCCCCGGTTCTGTTTATGGGATTTGGAATCTAGTTTAATCAGAACATAATCATTGGATAATCATTGAATGCATTAGTTGCAAATGTCTTGAGACAGCCTGACAGCAGTGAACACCAAAATAATCAGATCTATTAAAAGGTTATCATGCAGTGTTTCCTTTATTTGAACGATATTAATAATAACAATAATCATAATAATCATAATCATAATAAGCACAATCATAATACATAATAATCATATTAATAACAGTAATAATGATTTTCAGATTCTCTGAGTCGCTTATCACTTTTATGTGGGCATTGCTGGAGGCAGTCCAATGCAATGGTTGAATACAAAAGGAAGGAACAGTGCAAATAGGTTCAACTTGGGATAATCTATGTATGCAATAAGTATTCCATTGAACCTCAACACATAATTCAGTGTCAGAGAGCTCCAACCTTTTAAATACAAATAACATCCCCTGTTGCATAGGGCTTCAATAATTCATTTAGCTCCTGGCTTTCAGTGCACTTTGTAAGAACATTAGTATCCATTATTCTCTGCCACTCTGGTCTCCAGCAAACTGTATTTGTTACCTGGCAAAGCTGTTGCCTGAGTTGAATTGCACAGCAAATATTTTAGTAGGATTTGCTAGCTGTTGAAAAACACAAATCTCACCACTCTCACAAAATCACCACATACTGTATCTCCCCATTCTGGGAGGTAGAGAGTTAATTCAATATCCTCCTCCATTGATAACACAATCACATACTACTGTATGTGACAGGGTTTCTGGAATATTTCTAAGGAAAGCTGAAGCTAGGCATTGAAAAAAAGAATAGTTGAGCATAAATATTCTTTGAAGACCAAAGATCAATTGTCTCCAGTGATCAAAAACTACAATGGTGGACTGATTCACTTTGAAGCTGAAGGCACTTGAGCTGGAGGTTTCTGATTTCAAGCCTGGCTGATTAAGTGACATGTTTTAACCTATACACAGAGCCTTGGTGTGTCCTATCCATTTCATATCACATGAATAGAATTGTTTTGGTGTGACTTGAGACAACTTTAGAAGATGCTGAGTTGGTTGTGCTGGCTATGGTAAACACTGTATGATTTTCTTTCCAAATACCCACAAATGTGGGGAGACAAATGTAAATACCAGGGAAAGAATCTCTATACCCCATTGACACATTATATCTGCCTCTGTGTAGATATGGAAACTTGGAGGAGGATGGTTTTTAAATTACACCGTGTTCATCCCGAGTGATGCTGTTTGATGATAACCTTTTTTATATTCTGTCTGCTTGCAAACTGAAGAATGACAATGTCAGCATTCCAGTATGTGACACCATGCTAAATAACACAGCTTTCCGCTCTTATCTGTGACCGTGTTGGCAGGTAGGATCAAGCTCACCAAACAGAGGGAAATGACTAGCACATACTAGGGAAAAGGCAAGACACCTCACTAAGAATAATTGTATTATCTACAGGGCTAGAAAAGCAGGACAGGAACTATTTCGAGACAGTACTCAAGCAAGGAATGATTTGGAATTGTTAAAACTTCATTTGGAGTTTGTGTTAAGTTGCAGCTTCTCTTTTCTCACCTTGGTCTCTGGACCATTGTCAGTGCTTCCTTACAGTAATATATTAGTGACCTTTCCATGATGAAACGCTGAGGACCTGAGTCTTGACATGTCGCTTTGTCTTGGGGATCCGTGGAAAGAAGGAAGGTTCAGCCCTCTGCGGGGCAAGGATGCATGACAGGAGCCTGGGTTGTTAGAAAGGCCACTCTCTGTCTTAAACACAGTTATCAAGCATCACATTTTAAAGGTACACCTCAAATAGAGACCAAAGGCAAAACGTTATTGAAAACTGTTTTGTAACATCTAACTCTCCCTCTGGTACCAAGATCAGTGGTCTTCACTTCTGACTCGGAGAGTCAAAGTGTCTGAAGGTGTACTTTGTTATGCAGCTCTTAATTGATGTAGTGTTGGAGAGTGGGAAGAACACTGCCTAAAACTATCAGCTTCTGTGCTTCAGAGCAGTAAGGAAGAGTAATGCAGCATCTGAAAATAAGACAATCTCTTCAAAGCCTAAAGGAAAGCTTCCTTTATGTCAAAGCACTGCAACCAAAACACTGTTCTTGAAAAATAAAAAAACATCCACAGGGAATAAACCCCCTCTCCGCTGTCCTTGACATTTTAAAAGTCATGTTCCACTTCCAGTGATATAGGCCTACTGACACGGTCAAAAGACTTTGACCAAAGTCTTAAAATTGTCTTCAAATTGCCACAGGTTTACCCCTTGAATTCAATTTGACTGTAATCCTTCCTTAAACTATCTGAACAGATTCCACAACACGTATTGAGACAGAGCAAACATAAATTAGATTCAATAGCTAAAGATACTTAAAGGTGCAGCATGTAGTTGTGTGTGCTGCTGCATCTGCTGGCCACTATGAAACATGAAGTTTGCTTTGTTTTCTTTTTTTTTGTGATCAATTTTTTATTATTATTTCAGGGAGTAAAACAAGGTAGTGGTAACATACAAATAAACAAAGGAGAAAATCCAATAACAAAAATACGATTTACCAGTACAAATACAACATTCCCACAGACCTTCCACCCCCCCCCCCCCCTTCCCAATCTCCCTTTACCCCAAGTCCCCCACCTCCCCCACCTCCCCCTCCTCCCCCACCTCCCCCTCCTCCCCCACCTCCCCCTCCTCCCCCACCCCCCCCCCTCCCCCTCCTCCCCCACCTCCCCCTCCTCCCGCTTTGTTTTCTAATAGCACCAAATATGGGCATAAGATAAGAAATCAATTGTGAAATAGGCAGATAAAGGCAAGTGTCCAACCTGACTCCCAGATTTGAAAAAAGAAACATTGTTTGAAATAAAACGTACCCTTCACTGAATATTCTTCATTATGTGACCTCATTATGGGAGAGTCTCTGGTTGCTCGGCCTGGTTTGAGGACGATGACTATAGTACTTCAAGACTACAGTTCTTCTGGGCTTCCCCTGACAGGACAGGAAATATAGAAGGGTGTCTGCTTATGACTGTGTAGCTTGTAATCACACTCTAACACATTATGATCTCTCCTTATCTTTTGTTATATTCATATTGTGACAGCCCTTTTTAATAACTCAATGCCCACACTGAAACTTTGAAATTACAAACTCAAAAACGGCTATAACAGAGGAGTCCAAGTCCCAGTTATGTCTACTTTTATTAATATTTCTGTTTCTGACTACTGTTTGTCTAGTTATTCTTGGATCCATCACATGTATTCCGGTTTATCTATTTTTGCATTCACAGTGCTTCATTGCAACCACAGTATTGCATTATACTCATGTTTGGGCCAAATCCATGATACAGCATTCCCCTCACAATATTTTCTACAGACCTGTGGTTGGCATCTATGTATATATCAGTTACAGGAACCTGTGATATGGGTCTATAAATACAAAACTGGACCTGACCTTCTGTTGCACAGCAGTGGTACACAGCCTATGTTGTTTTTAGGGCCAGTCGCCCTGTCTCTGCAGTTATTGACCGTGGACTGGGCTCTTCTAGAGTAACACTTGAAACACAGACATCCTTGCTCAATAGAGCTTGTTTTTTTCACAGACCAATATGGAGTTTTTTTTTCAATAGTACTTGCTATGGTGCTGTAGCCGACTATAACCTCTGAATGTACAAAGCCATTAATTTGAATTATTTATATTGTAAATTGATATTGAGTCACGCTAAAGTCTCCTTTTTCTTATTCATCCTGAATAATAACATCTTCATTCTGAATTATAATGTTTTGGTCTAATGTTTTTTTTTATATGACAAAGTCAATGGAAATATAATGGATTTGCTCTCCTGTTGTGTTCCTTCTCTCATGCTCTGAAGGCATGTGAAAACTCCAGATCTCATAAATATGTATTTTTTCTTTCTTCTTCTTCTTCTTCTTATTTTTCCAGTAAGAAAGTCTCTAGATTTTGTATACACCATATATTTTTCGATCCATCTTTAGGAATGCAGTTGTCTTTGGTCTTTTCAAGTTTCTATTAACAGCAGTCAAAACAACTACCAACAGTCAAACTATTTCATTTAACTTTGAGAGATGTTAACAATGTGCATGGCTGCCCTCTTTGCTTGAATAGTTATTAATAGTAAATACACTAAGGAGAACAAACCCCCCAAAAGAATCTTCCTAAAGTCTACAATAATTGTTCTGCCTGTCAAGCATAATCTATCAGGATGCCTTTGTATTTGATCTGATTACAACAAATTGTCTCCTGCCTTCTAGAGTAAAAACCATTAGACCTGCAATTACTGACAGTTATATCCCAGAATGATCCACATGTTTTCCTAACTGCATAGGCATTAGCGGTCAATGAGACATTCCGTCAGCAGACCACGTCTTCTATCCTGGCATTGATTGTGTTTTATTCACACCCCCCAAACAACCATGACAGTTTTACGACTGCACATTATGAGAAATACCTGTATAAATCTGAGCTGCATGATGCTAATTTCAACTGGGCAAGCAACAAAACAACTGTACAGTGTTTATCTCTGAATACCCAAACATTTGCTTTATCTAAAAGAATATACTATTTATAGAATATTACCCAATGGGGGAAACTGTACAATTATTTAATGGGAGTTGGTAGCATATCAAACTCATTTATGCATTTATTACGGCACTCTATAGTTATACATTTATTTTCCATTATGTGTGGAATCCTGGTTTTGTTTTAAATTAATATACTTATTCTGAATTAACTACAGTATATAATGTTTTGTGATTAAGAAGTGTAAATTGTTCATGAGACTGCATCCAGTACTTCAGATCAGACTTCCTTGAACAACAGGGTAGCTTATTCATTCACACAACTCCATTGTACTGTTCTTGTCTTGTTTTTTTTGTCTACCAACGAGGACCACGTTGGAAACAAGTGTTTCAGTACACTTTTACGTGCTATCCTCTGGGATGTACTGTCTGTACTTTTTACCCAAATCAATCAATCAATCAATCAATCAATCAATCAATCAATCAATCAATTGATACTCTGCCAGCCAGGCATGATGAAGAGCAGAGATCTTAGACTAATCTAAACTTTAGCCTTGGACTAACAAGCAGTGCACTCATTTTACCAGTTCAGTAGTTTAACATTTGTCATTGGGCCATTTCCATCTTCATTTGGCAGTATCCTTCCTTTCCCATGTGGGATGTGACAGATAGAGGGTGGGTTGGAGGCAGAACAGGTGGTGTGAAACACAATGTGAGAAAATCTTGCAGTACATTGACAGACATTTAACCATAATTAGTGGGACACACACCAAATGAATTGACAGTTACGTAAAAGTGCAATTATTAGTAGCTATTATACAGTGAATGCCAGCTACTGTATCTAGGCTAAATAGATAGGTAGATACAGAGAGCAGAGATTTTCCATGTATTATTGTACAATTAAGTAAACCTTTGAAGGATCTGTCTGTGTAAAAATAGATAATGTGGACTGGATCAATATTCCCAGAAATAAGTAATGTTTGAGGACAGTGCTTCAAAATGTGAGTAGGGCACACTGTATATCCCTTTAATAATTTGAGTTGTATTAGATCCTGTGGGATTTAATGCTGTCTCACCAAGTACAAGAAAATGCAAATATACGGTACAGTACATGTATGAATCTGGGACAAGATGGCCGTGACCTCCAGAGGTCTAGCCACTGCGGTATCCAGGGAGCTGGTATCCTCCAACACCAATGCCTAATTAGCGCAACTGTGCGCCTGGAGTCCCGTTCTGTGCGTGACCTTTCTGAAAGGTAAGGCAACCAGTGTTCAACTAGCCACAAGAAAATGAGAAAGAGTTGAGAGACAAACTTTCCAGTTTGGTACACACCACCTATTGCAAAGACAAACAACTATAGGCTACTATCCCTGTATATACAGTAGATTTGACTGTATTACGGTATGAAGATACAAGTGTGTGTGTGTGTGTGTGTGTGTGAGTTTGTGTTTCTGTGTGTCTGTGTGTCTGTGTGTGTGTCTATACATTTATTTTTATTCTCATCACACATAGAGGCCTTGACAGGATCAAAGGCGATAACTCTGTCTGCACCAGTTTTAATGGTCTGCTCTTCATTAGTGTGGCATACAGCCTGTCAGGTGGAGTACATCAAGCATGAAGCAACATTGTGGCAGCTTCCAGACCTTTCAATAACAATGTGTTATCCAGCATCACTCATGTCTGGGAAATATGCAGTCATTTTGTACACCTTTTGATTTAAAACATCCCCTTGAGGATAAAGTACACAGCTATGTGTTCTCATGGATGAAGTACACAGCTATGTGTTCTCATGGATTGCCTTAGGGAATTATGGGATTCATATAGTATTGATGCAGGTAGTGGTTTGCTCACATGCCATTTTTACATTTAATGAGAGATCCTTGGAGAGGGGGTTATGGCTGCCATGTTATAAATCATCCATAGGCATGTGTGCTTTTCTTATTGTACTATGGAGAAAGAAACATCCTCATTATCCTCTATGGCTTTGCTTTACAGTAGAAAGGGAGACAATGTGCTATATATCCAATAAAAATACTCTATAAATACCACAATACTACTGTATAAACTCCCATGGGGACAAATCCAAGTTACAGTACTGAGAACAGTGTGGGTGGGGAAGATGAAGCCATGTTTTGATGCAAATCTAAATGTATCTATCTATTTTGGAGCCCAACCTTTATTTCTTACCTTAATTATACACATTTAAATAACATATCCTGGCAGTGCTCAGATTTATTGTGCAGCCAAGAGGGAGTAGTAAAGTAATTATTTAAGAAAGTCAGATGATGATCATCGATCAATTACATGCTGGGTGACTGTCTTTCTGGATGGAAAGCCTAGGTTAAAGTTATGTTTCTCTAAGAGGGCTTCTCTTCTCTCAATTGTATGATATCTTTTGTTTTGAGGTAGGCTCTGTATCCGTAGTCTATAGCTGCGGGAAGCTCAAGAACTCAAAACACAAAGTAAGAAACCTGTAATGAGAAGTAGAGGTTAGAGACCTGGTTAAGCAGTCATCTGTGTATTGTAGGTGTTCTCTTGTCGACTATTGTAGTTGGTAATTAGATACTAACTGTGCAATGCTTACCTTTTCTGAGATAAGTGAGTTGGGTGATTGTAAATGTATACAGTTAGTAAAGTTCATCACTGAAGAGCTTTGTGGTCAATCTAGGGCAGCACCACACAGGTAAACTCTTGAACGGCATTTTGGTAAAGTTGCCTATGACAACAAAAAAGAAACTGCAGCTCTGTCCAAAAGTAATTCAAAGCTCAGTTTAAGCTTACATTTGAGAATAGGTAAAGACAAGAGTTCAGGTAAGTTCCCCATACAGTACATATCGCATTTCATTTTAGCCATGGGCAAATAGACCAATAAATATGTAAAAGGTCTAGGGATATTCAGAGTTTTCAGTATTTTCTGCATCAGGCTTTTTTGTCTTTTTGAACTGCAGTGCCAGCAGCCATCTTTAAATTATTGATACATAATATCTATACTATATAAAGATATATTGTATATAACCAATATCATTTTAGAGAGGAACATATGCGCTCAGAGAAAAAAAGGTTTATTAATTTGTCTCTCTAAGGGGACAAGAGTGTACAGTACACTCTCTGACTCTGCTCGCCACCCCTTCTTTCTCCTTTAATAGTTGTTTGTACAAGACTGCAATGTTACATTTTGACACAAATTTGTGAAGTTTATGAAGTGTAAGGTTTGGAATCTCTATGTAAGGTTTGGAATCTCTCCCCCTCAATGGGACTTCCTGGTAAGGTTGAAGGTAAGGTTGATGAGTAAAAACTGATCTTGATTCCCATAATGTATTTTTGAATTTGTTTTAAAAACAAGGTTTTAATTATGTGACGCAATGAATCTATAAGAATTGATTTTTCATCATGTACCTGCCTATTAAGGATGAGGCATAACTTACTTCAGAATCTTTCAAAGTTCATGACATTTACAACAACAGCCTGTTTGTTTCTTGGTATTTGCTTTGAAGGTTAGACAGGCTGTTGCAGGTAATTGCATCGGTACTTCCCCCATGATCATATCAAATCAATTCCTGGTTTTGAGTGCACAGTAGAGTATGAGGAGGATAGCGTTGATCATGCCACTTTCATGTGCCAACAGAATTGGTTGAATGACAGTCATGGTGGTTGGAAATCAATACATTTGAAAGAAAGATTCCACAAGGAATCATATATCAGCCTCAGATATGAGGGTTTAGACTATTTTGAAACTAACCATGGTTTGCTGAAATGTTATGTGCCTTCACACATTCCTCTTAACTGAATAATCTGGGAATGTCCACAAACCATGTGATGGCTACAAGTCACCTAGATAGTATATCCCAATGGCATCCAAATACCCCTGTTCTTTATTCAGGATAACACATACTGCCACCTAGGCCTACAATCACACCAAGCAGGAAAATTACTTTCTCTCAGTGCAGCGTAGTCAAGCCCAAGGCATTCTGGGGGGGGGGGAAGTTGTAATTAACTGTGTTAAGATAAAGTTTAGCACATTGTTAAACTGCTCAGCATATCAGTGCATGGTGATGGCTCACAAAGTAGCAGGCAGGGCTATGCAGCATTGGCATGTTAATCAAGAACTAATGGAGAGTAGCACAAATAACAGTTTAAATACTGCTGTGGCTCAAGGACATGTAGTGGAACAGCACAGCAGTTATGCTGTTATGAATACCTAATTGTAGGTTGTATGGCCAACGACTGTATTGCATGGTTATTTTACAATTGTATAATCTTGCGATTAACCCTTAAAGGGTTACAACAAAGAATATATATATATATATATATATATATATAAGCATAAGAATATGGTTTCCTGCTCTGCAATTTATGCACTTCTACTAAAGCAATATTCAACTCATTATCGTCTCAGTAAAGTTACATGATAATCCTACAAGGATGGAACTGCTCTGTATGCTTTGAAGAACATTTAACTCAGAGAACTTACTTTCATTGTTCAATCTGAATCACTAATTCACGAATTCATCAAGCTAATGATCAATCACTAAGATCATTAGCTTATTATTGTGTTTCCTAATTTAATTTAAGTCTTTAAGTGAGATATAAACATTTCAGATATTTCCACATGTCTACAGAATACTGTATCTTCCCATTATACTTCTTCTGCAGCTTCTCTGTGTAATATAAAAAGACAGATGTTTCCCATTATCATAGTGATGTTCATAATAGGTAATATGCATAAAAGACATTTAGGCCTAGGCTACACAACGACAAAACGACAAGGAAACGACGTCGAAACGCAATTTAGATCTCTGGCCACACAAGCGTTTTCTCCTCGTCACGCAAAAAGAATCTCTGGCAGAGTCGCGTATTTAGTACACTGGTCATGCGTGTACTGGTAGACCCAGAAAATGATTAAAATTGACAGTACCGTAAAATAATAGTTCTTCTTTCATTTTCATTCATTCGGTAGTATTGTCAACTCCCGATCAATCTTCTCTCCACTTACATTACGTCTGCATCCAAGATATGGCCTGTATACGTTATTCATCTGTATTTAGGTTGTATAAAAAGAGCTGATGCATAATAAACTTTATGATAATTGTTATAAGTGCCTCTTGCTAAGATGTTTCTAAGACGATAAATAATATCACAGCACTGGTTTAAGTGTAGGCTATTTATAGCACAAGAGTTGCTCTGAATGGTTGGATCACACGCAATGCGCGCATACATCAATCAATCTCTTTATTTATACAGCATATGGATGTTACGTGCCTAATGCATAGACCTTTGATGCGCCTATAGCCTATATAGCACAAGTCATGCATTGAATGTAACCAAGTGCTGAACAGTATTAAGGAAACCACAATACATTTATGGGTGTCCATCGTTATCGAAAAACGCACCCAATCGCCGACCACACGACTCCGAAAACGATACGGAAACACCCTCCCAGCGTTATCGTCTCATCATCGTCTCAGCTCACGAATTCGGCGGAGTCGTGTAGCCGTGAGGTGCAAACAATATCAAATCTTCACCGTTTCAGACAAATCCGCACCATGTAGCCCAGGCCTTAATTAATAGTTTTCACATTCATTATTGTCTGAATATGCACAGCCATACTTCACAGTTTACATACAACATTAGAGTTTGGTGTAGCTAAATTCATGGACATGATATGATATGCTAAGCTGTAGAGTATAACATTTGCTGTATTTACTGTAATTGACTGTATTTTACCTCTAAGCAGGTACTGTTACTTACTTACTACTTACTTACTTACTTACTTACCTACTTACTGTAAGGAGACAGTACTTTGTGAGGAAACACAATCTTTTGTTTGATAAATACTTGTGAGACTGAATGGCATTGTAGCATTTCTTGAACCTTTATTTGGATAGCAAAACCAGCATGATGTTAAATCAGATAATCATATCAAATGTCTTAAAGTGAGTGGCAGATTATCTTGACCTACACATACCTTAATAAGCTTGCACTGTATTTTGAAACATTAAAGAGAAATTCGATTTACTAAGTAAAGGTGCCCCCTTCATATTTTCGACAGTGGACTGACTTTCACCGTCAGTCATATACAGTATACTCTTTATGATCGAATGACTCCACTGAGGTAGCCATTGTAATAAACATATTTGCCTGCTCTTAACTGTACATCTCAATCCCACCTGAAGTCATGTCCCACCGTCTCATAGAACTTGATATTGAAAGGCCTGTAAAAGTCCCTCAGCTCCTCGATGACTTCTCTGTCTATCTGCACATGAGTTCTGCCCTTGGACTTGCCCAGGCAGCGGGGCTGGCTGCTGCTCTCAGGCTTCTTCAGACAGGGGAAGCCTTTGGTTCGGTTGAAGTAGAAGTGTTTGTCAGTGATGATGCGTTTGAGTCCCAGGAAGTCCTGCACGCGGCCCAGCTCCCCTGCTGGGTCCGTGATCAGCCGCTCACCACTCACAAAGTGGATCTGGGAGAGGCGGAAGTACTGGAGCCAGTTTTCCAGGTGGAGGATGTACATCCCGATGCGGATAGCGTTCCAGGAGGTGTCCACAAGACCTTGGCTCCTGTTCTTGAAGGCCAGCTCCTCAAAGCTAGGGATGTCGGGCTTCTTGGACAGAGTCTGTGTGTAGTCAGAGATGGCCCTGGTGACTGGGTTACGCACAACAACGATCAGCTTGGTATTGTGGGACATCATGGCGATGCGCCTGGGAGCCTCCCGGGTAACAAAGTAGCTGGGGGTTTTCTCCAAGGTGATTTGGCTGTCAAGAGTCCGTGGCATTAGTCCCCTGCAGAGAATGAAATATAAATAAATCATACATAGTATTTTTCTGTCTGGAAAAGTTACATTACAACATTTCCTGTTCCTTATCTCTTGGGTGACAGTAATGCTGAGGGAAATTATCCAATCACATTTTAGACATGTGGTCATAAATCACCATCACCATCACCTGTATTACTGATCCAGTAGAAAAAAGACACCTTGGAAAATCTGGGTCACATTAAGTAGGCCATCATTTTCATAATGTTTCTAGGGAAAATCTGTGATATCTTAAAGTTTGTGCAAAGTATGTCTAATATCTGAGAAAAAGAGTATGCATAGTGAAAGAAAGTGTAGTGGGGCCTTTATGTCCTTATAAAGGACAATGTAGATACTCTGGTTGCTCTGGGAGTTAGCTCTTATGTTAGGAGCAAGAAGGTTTAGAAATGGATCAGCCCTGGAAAAGTTTGGAGATTCAGTATTCAAAAGTACATTTTTTACAGCTTACTGAAAAGCCTCATTCACAGAATAAACAGTCAAAGACAAACATACATACTACATACATGTAAACTACATTTATACAATAATTTACTGTAACAACTAATCACCTTTGTCTCAATCCTAAACAATGATCACAACAATACTTCTATTTCACACTGATAAGGAAAGAAATTACTGTACAAAGTTTCAAAAACATTGCATTCTCTTTACTATTGCTAGGAAGTCAAGGAACAGAAAAGAACGTTTTTCAAGTTGTGAGCTCTAAATGGGCTTTCCTGAGGTAAGGGTGGCCATAAGTTACCTTTACAGTCCTAGAAATATTGATCCATTTAGCTTGATTTATGAATCTTGTGCTGTTCGCCCGGGTGTCTCAGTTAGCCTTACCAGCTCAGGGCCACAGACAACCATTAATCTTTCATTGGATGGAATAGCACCTTCCCTAACAAACAGCTTTACTGTACGCAAAATACATTCCACCGCATCTCAGGTCGCATGTGATGGACCCCAAACTACAGTAGGTAGTTAACCACCCTTTGGCTTTACACTTTTTCTTGACATTTGTACTTCACATGCGTTTGGGGGATTCAAATAATTCATGATCATATACATAACAAAGCTAGCCAGACATTACGAGACTGTTGAGTTATGCTTTAGAGACTGACACCTCTTTGAGTTAAACAATTCCCAAATGCTGTTAAAAGAAAGAGCTGCATCCAGTCATTTTATGCAACATTAATGTGAATGCACACAACCTAGACTATTTTAGGGATGGTGTTTCTGACAGTCTAACACTCCTAACACTATCCCTGGAACAGGAGCATAACGCTGCGTGAAACTGACAGAGAAGTGATGATAATAGCACAGTGATACTAATAGCACTGTTGCATGAATTTCAGTCAATTCGATCACATTTGATTTTGAAACAATTACCGGTACTACTGTATGTTACAACAAAAATGTTTTATTAAAGTATAGTGAAACTACACATGTACTGTATGAGTTCAAGTTCATGTTAAGTGTTACAAAACTGAATTTATTGTGGATTGATTGATTATGAACAAAATAAACTGCATACCAGAACCATGTATTCACATGTACAGGCTCTCCCATAAATATAAAAAAATATGTTGGTGTACATACTTTATACTGTATAATCTGCCTCTAATTCTAAACATTATATCTCCTTTCTTCAAGCAATACATTTCTAAGGACTATATTCTAGCTCCCAGGCTCCCAGAAACATAACGTAGATATATTTTTTTCCTGATGGGGATGATGAGATTAGCATGTAAATGTGCTTATTAGATTGCTTCTGGACTCTATCAGTAAACTGTAACAATTTGTCATGGACAGCTTTATCAATGTGTTTTATTACTGTAACAGAATTTTAATTAAATTGGGCGCTTGTTGGCGTAGCACACTAATGTGCATGCCACATAATCGTAGGGTCCTTGGTTTGATTCCAGCCATTGACCTATCCTGCATGTCATCCCTCCTCTCTCTCTCACCCATCGTTCCTGTCAATCTCTACTGTCTCTATCCCAATAAAGCAGAAATGCCCTAAAAACATATTTCAAAAATAAATAAATAATAATAATTAAATCGGTGGGATTAACATATACATTAGCTGAGCGTTCATATGGTTCACATTGTGTATACATTTGGATTTCAACATTTATCTAATCCATGACCCTTGTGATGAAGTCACCCTCTCAGATTTAATCTGAACAAATGATGCCATATTACCATAACCCAGTGATTTAGAAACGAATGGACTGCCTGCTGTTCTCAAACTATTTTTGAACTATCATTTGTTATAAAATATACATATACATATGATTAAATTAACCCCCATCTGCTTGATTAAAAAACATTGAACAAAAATATTTAGACCAGTTTCTCCTCTACAGTGAAAGATGCAAATACTCAACATTATCAGCCAGCAGGGAGAAAGATTATTCTTCAACTTGTTCTTCCCCACTTCCCCACTTTAAACTTATCTGCTCATTCATAATGAATAAAAAATAACCATCTAAAAAAAAAACTAAATCTAATCAGAAATATTGTAGGCTACATTTTCAGTGCCTCTGTTGTCTCCTAACAAGAACATTGGATGTGTTTTGTTTTGCCTTTAGCTCCAAATGGAAAAGGACACTGTAATTAATCTGGGGGCATTCTCTTCATTACGGTAAACATAACCATCCTGTGTAATGAAAAATGGCACCATGCAATGCTCTCATATTACACCTAAAACTTCCAGTCACATTAATTGTCACTGGCCATCAGCACTGGCCTACTTGTTTGGATGGCTGTCTTTTTCAATCAGGGTGTTGGTAGCATGGAGAGGACAGGAGGTTCTCTGTGTAATTGTGTGACATGACAAGGTTACTCTGACATGTTGTATGCAGTTTAGCACAGCATTGTGACACAGCACCATTTGGCAGCTGAGGAAGACAGCAAGCCTATTTACTGGGGAGGTTTTCTGAGAGCCTCCATGCTGTAGCTGCTTGATTCTTTTAAAAAGAAAGGCTAGGGGGTGAGTCATAATCACTCCTGCTGCCTTCACTACTGGGAAATCTTCTCCTAGCTCCTGATTCCAGTATGGGCTACTGGCTGAACCTTAGCTACAGTGGAGGATGTTGATAGATTAATGATATATATCAGTCTATATCAAACACTGGATGGATTAAAGGATTGGAACAAACGTTTCAGTAGGTATCTGCAACTATTTACACACACACACACACACACACACACACACACACACACACACACACACACACACACACACACACACACACACACACACACACACACACTGATATTGTAAATATACCCAATTCAATTCAACAAGATACAGGAACTATTTCCTCTATGATGGTAAAAACTAATTTACAACTATCATTCTTCCATATTTACTTTTACAGCAGCGCTCAATACCTCATCTACAATACTCTCTTGTTCCACAACTAATTTGGTCCATTGAGCAAGTCAAACTTCTCTAGACACAGACAGCAGATACATCAGTCATGCAGACCACAGCATCAAGTAAAGGTCAGCTCTGGATCATTTCCTGCTGCACAATCAATAGACTCAGACCTTACTTGTGTTGTTTCATTGATGTTTGCAATCAAGTGGGAATTGAGTGTGTTATAAGAGTCCTGAGTAAATTTTTCACCAACACTAGTGCATATACATACTATACAGTGGGTTCGGAAAGTATTCAGACCCCCTTAAATCTTTCACTCTTTCTCATATTGCAGCCATTTGCTAAAATCAATTAATTTCATTTTTTCCCTCGTTCATGCACACACAGCACCCAATATTGTCAGAAAAACACAGACTTGTAGACATTTTTGCAGATTTATTACAAAATAAAGACTGAAATATCACATGGCCATAAGTATTCAGACCCTTTGCTGTGACACTTGTATATTTAACTCAGGTGCTGTCCAATTCTTCTGATCATCCTTGAGATGGGCCTACACCTTCCTTGGAGTCCAGCTGTGCTTAAATATATAGATTGGACTTGATTGGGAAAAGCACACACCTGTCAATAGAAGACCTTACAGCTCACAGTGTAAAGTCAGAGCAAATGAGAATCATGAGGTCGAAGGAACTGACTGAAGAGCTGAGAGACAGAATTGTGGCAAGGCACAGATCTGGCCAAGGCTACAAAAAAAATTCTGTTGCACTTAAGGTTCCTAAGAGCACAGTGGCCTCCATAATCCTTAAATGGAAGAAGTTTGGGATGACCAGGACTCTTCCTTGAACTAGCCGCCCGGCCAAACTGAGCATCCGGGGGAGAAGAGCCTTGGTGAGAGAGGTAAAGAAGAACCCAAAGATCACTCTGGCTGAGCTCCAGAGATGCAGCGGGGAGATGGGACAAAGTTCTAGAAAGCAAGCCATCAGTCGGGGCTTTATGGCAGAGTGGCCCGACGGAAGCCTCTTCTCAGTGCAAAACACATGAAAGCCCGCATCGAGTTTGCCAAAAAACACCTGAAGGACTCCCAGACTCTGAGAAATAAAATTCTCTGGTCTGATGAGACCAGAATCGAACTTTTTGGTCTTAATTCTAAGCGGTATGTGTGGACAACACCTGGCACTGTTCATCACCTGCCTAATACCATCCCTACAGTGAAGCATGGTGGTGGCAGCATCATGCTGTGGGGGTGTTTTTCAGCTGCAGGGACAGGACGACTGGTTGCAATTGAAGGAAAGATGAATGCAGCCAAGTACATTGATATCCTGGACAAAAACCTTTTCCAGAGTGTTCACGACCTCAGAATGGGCCGAAGGTTCACCTTCCAACAAGACAATGATCCCAAGCACACAGCTAAAATAACGAAGGAGTGGTTTCAGAACAACTCTGTGAATGTTCTTGAATGGCCGAGCCAGAGTCCTGACTTAAATCCAATTGAGCATCTCTGGAGAGACCTGAAGATGGCTGTCCACCAACGTTCACCATCCAACCTGACAGAACTGGAGAGGATCTGCAAGGAGGAATGGCAAAAGATCCCCAAATCCAGGTGTGAAAAACTTGTTGGATCATTCCCAAGAAGACTCGTGGCTGTATTGGCTCATAAAGGTGCTTCTACTCAATACTGAGCAAAGGGTCTGAATACTTATGGCCATGTGATATTTCAGTGTTTATTTTGTAATAAATCTGCAAAAATGTCTACAAGTCTGTGTTTTTCTGACAATATTGGGTGCTGTGTGTGCATGAACGAGGAAAGAAATGAAATTAATTGATTTTAGCAAATGGCTGCAATATGACAAAGAGTGAAAAATGTAAGGGGGTCTGAATACTTTCCGAACCCACTGTATATAGTTTGGTATGTATAAGTTCTTATTTTATGCAAGAATGAATGTAACAAGCCCATGCACATCTCATCATGTGTGTGGTCTCTGTAAGGCTTAGCTCAAACATGGATACACATGTTTAAACATGGATAGAATATACTGTATGTCAATAGATGTGAGGCATTGTCATGGTTCAGACAATTACTAGTGTAAATCACATGGGTATTTCTTCGAACCCAGGGTAGAGAGTGTTTGCGTGAACCTGACAGCTTTGCAGCGTTCTATTAACTTTCTCCATGTGCTGCATACTGTCATCCAGTGACATCTGAGAGGCTGAGGTGACAGAATGTTTTCAACAGTATTAATTTGGGCCTCATTGTACCAATTTAAGAGCTTTATGATGAGTTTGAGGATTGGACAGTAACGCACAAGCTAGGACTGATCTGATTGTGGATTTAAATTGGAAACCATCAATCATGGTTCCATCATCAACCAGCGTTCCAGCAAAGACAGACAAAAGAGATTTACAGAGTGGTCCCTATCTTCTGCCAGTGCAGAAATGTCTGTCATCAAAGAGACTAATAATGAACCCTGCCCATTAAACAATACCCTGCATGTGAGTTACGGTCTTAACAGGGGGCATGCCAAAAGTGTTCATTATCTGTTGTGTTTGGCTGGCATAAGGGGTCATTTAGGAAAGCTTCATATTCAGTTACAAAGTCTCATGGCTTATCATTATTTGAGGCACTAACTAGGTAAGATTAGTGCAGGTAGTAGAGGTCTGCGATTTAGTGCTCACTGACTAAGGAGGGATGTTTCCTTCTCAGTGTTTTTGTCTTATTGGTGAATATTGGATGTCAAAGTGTATTATATATATTATTATTTTTTACGTTTTCTTTTTACAGTTCTTTTTACAATCAGTAAGTGTCAGATCATCTGAGGCACAAAGATGATCTAGTCTGCAGCCAACTGAAGACAGAAACTGTATTTACAGTATGTTCATCCAATGCTTTTGTTCTGAAACATTTTATTTGTAATGCTTCACACTTTGGTATCAATACAGTGAGTACCGTAATAACTATCTAGGGATATCTATTATCATTCTTTGTGTTTAAGTCTAAGGCTATGTCATATATGTATTGTCATGGGGGATGCATATTCACAAACTTGCACACCTACGTAAGAATTGAAGGTACTAAAGACTACAATGTGTTTGAGCACACTCAGAGCCACTGCACAGCCTAATTACCAATTGCAATTCACCTCCTGCTTGATAAGAGGGAATAGCTTCCTTCTGTCTCCAGTGGAAAATATGAGCTTATTAATATTTCACTCACTCATATTTCTGCTGGGACGATGTCGTGACCATTAATCACTAGTCAGCAACAGAAGCTGGCCTCAATGAAAGTCAATTAAGAGTTAACAAGGACCAATCCAGGCGGACACAGCAATATTGCAGCCAGGTCAGCTGGGCAGGTATAATAATTCAACTTCACTGGCAATGAGCAGCTCTCTAATCAAATCTAAAAAGCTCAGGGCTAAACACATTCTAAACGATCGAACACATAAGGCCTGTTTATCTGTGAGGAAAATATATTAGAATAGCAACATACACAGAGAGGCCTGCTATCAAAACTCTATATCATTTAGTTCTGTTTTATTTTACAGTTACCTGTATACTGTTCTGTGAAGAGTCTGAATCAATCAATGTGTTTGTATAGCACTTTTTACAGAGACAAGAACTTGTGTCTAACCTCATATAGCTTATTTCTGATTCAGACAACTGCTTCTCACAGAAACAACAGCACATATTCTAATCCACATAGGGCAAAGAGAGACAATGGTCTCCTAGAGCGATAAAGCGTGGAATTGAGGTAAGCCAAATGCTGTTACTGTGTCTGACATGGGAAAGTGTCCAACTTTCTCCAAAATGAAGACACTCTCAGGAAGGCCTCTGAAATCCAAGGCTGGCAAGCTGCACATCCTCAGATGAGCATTTCTGTTAATTGTGTAAATGTTCCAGATTAATTAACTGCCATTCTACTGCCAATCTCAATGGAACACAATGTAAACAGAACACTCTTTCATTTGCATGGTGGCTTGGCCTCACAATGTATTCAGTTAAGTTAGTTCCTCTGTCATATTTCCCTGTCTGATCAAAAGGCTCTCTGCAAAGCTGCAGGGAATAATGGGAACATTACCAACGCATAATGAGATGCCGCTAAGATTCATTCAGTCTGTGGCTGAAATGCAAATGCTTCACCAGACACCTGAAATGTGCTAGAGATAGCGACACCAGGCTTAGCATTTGTTTCAATGCACACTATGTACTGTGTATGTTCAGACACACAGTATGATGTGAGTTGTGCACATTCAAATTAACCTAAAATGACTCAATAGGAAAAGAACACGTTGTTTGCAATCTGAACTACGTGTTCAGTATATAAACACACAATGAATGCAGTCATGGGTAAGTGATTCTAGATACCCTCTCTCTGCATTATGTCACTGTAAGTTTTTCCTCCAGGGTGGCCTACTGCACTCAACAGCTCTAAATGACAGTCCTGGAATCACAGTCTTGGAATCCTCTTTATGCTGGCAACTCTATCTAATTACTTATTCATTCACCATGAAATCACAATATCAAAACCTCACTGTACCATACTTAGGGTACATTTCCTAGTGGGAGTTGTTTTTGTAATTAATGTTAACTGCAAGATGTCTCTTGCTATATTGGTATTGAGACTCCTCATTAATAATGAGAGAGATACCTAGGCATCTTACACAGTGCAACGTGTCGTTTTCCTTGTTAAATGAGGACCATCCAACTTTCTGTCCTTGTCAACCTTTTTGACTGGAGCATTTCAGAGTTCCTCTTATCCCTGAGCCAATTACTACGGTGGACCAGGAGAATATTCTTGGCTGCAGCGAATGCTAAAAGGCCTCTTACACAATTTGAAAATGTTTCAGGTAATCTACATGAAGTGCCTCTGACTGCGGTAAAAATCAATAGAGCTGAGAAGCACCTTTTAAGTTCGGGTGTGTAGTGATGCGTATTTGTATGATTTTTATGACCCTGTTGAAAATGGAAGAAGAGGCCATACATAAGTGTTTGGGAAATTGGTTGAAGTATAATGTCCACCATAGCCTCCATACACTGCATAGTTATGGGGAGTCTCACACAAACTTAATGAGGCCACATGGGTATTTTCTATTCAGGAGATACAGTAATGAACACTCCAACTGCATACAGGAGGAGCATTGTACAAGTGACTCTTCAATTAATAAAACAGGAAAAAGTATCATACTGTACTGTAGTGCCATCAATGATGGTAAAGATCTCATTATCTAAAGCTTGGAACAGTTAACATGAACTCTAGTTTTCATAAGTTTCACTCATGCCAGAGGTCTAACTAATCCAGAAAATGCTTGTTGATTTTAATAGATGGCCTTTGTCATTACTGAGAGTGAAATAAAATGAAAGAATGAGACCGTCTTAAAACACATTATTAAAGGTGTTTTATATGGAACTTTTGACGTAATCAGCCAATTTATCTTGCTCATTACTGCTGGCATTTATGTGCCTCTTATAGCAAGATGTCAATGGCTAAAATAAAATTGCTTTCAGAAAGGATTAGGGAAACTGTTGATATGCCCTGGCCTCTGTGGCATTTTAATTAATCATCCCACAAATAGTATTGATGAATTTTGTAGTGTGTTTGTGTGTGTGTGTGTGTGTGTGTGTGTGTGTGTGTGTGTGTGTGTGCCTATGTGCGTGCATGTGTGTGTGTGTGTGTGTGTGTGTGTGTGTATGTATCTATTTATGTAAATGTTTGTTTACATGTGTGATTACTGTATGTGTAACTTACATGTACACCTTGCCATCAATTGCTACCGTATCATTGACACCATGTTATAACAGTATAACACCTGCTTCACCCTACAGTGTGTGTTGTTAACATCTCTTAATTCATTGTTTCCTAAACATGATGAAAATCCCCCCAAAATATTCATGAACCTGACAGAACATGTTCTACATCCCAATGTATGATGCTTTTTCAAGAAAGTCATCTGTACTAATCTTCCAGTGGTAACTATGTGAAAACTGCACTACGATGTCACTGTAATGTCATGTCCCACTCCTGTCATCATAATGTCTCAATACTGAATGTAAGTAGCCCCCTTGTATTGATTTGAGCAGCTCTCCATGAGTGAGTTTGACTCAATTGACTTACAGCAGGCACAGCAGGTGTGAATGGCTTCATACTGCGATGGAAGAGTGAACAGAACACACAACTGGACTTAGGAGAGCTGCCTGGTGATTTCAGTTGACAGGACTTTCCGCAGAACACCAGCTAATGGAACATTCTTTGTTCAGTGGGCTCTCTCAGCGAAGTGTAGACATGGCCCTTTAGAGTTCCCTCCTCTACTCTACTCCACAGCACAATGTTCTGTCATCGAGGAGAATGTAACACCTGCTTAATAACCCATCTTCAGCAGCACTAGGCTTTAGACTGCCAGTGATGAGAGCAGATACTGTCCCTGGGAGTCGTATTCTCCTAGGACATCCACATCCATGAACTGACTCAGAGATAGCAATGCCTAGCTGGTTCTAGTGTCCCATTGTCTGTATACTCTTGAGCAGCAAACTGTCAGAGGGAAGGAGGGGTCTGATCTTTATCAGTGGTCATAAATCAATATTATCCATGTTCCTGCTGGGGAGGGTTTATCAAAAGTCTGCCCTGAACTGATCTGTTACACTTGATCTGCATTTCTTCCAGATTTTTTTTATTATTAATTAAGTAACTGCATTTTGTGGCAATTTTCATCCAACAACACCGTAGGCTACTGTTGGTCTCTCAAGCGATACTTTTGTCCTGGGTTGGCAGTACAATTTACAATAATGCGAACGATTCCAATCCCTCTCTATCTCAGTGTTCACATTTTACCAACAAAACATGCAAATACGTCTATATTTGGGAGGCAATACTGAGATTTGAAATCGAAATTAAAAATATCATAGTTTAAGGCCATTTCTCTACACAACACAGACAAACTGGTTAAAGGATCTGTAGGAGGTTTACTGGTCATCATCAGGACTATAATATATCAACAGTCAACAGCAAGACAAGTGGTGGTAGGGCCTAGATGGACATGTGCTCCTCAGTCCTTCAAAAGCCACAAAGTGATTAACGTCCATTAAACATGAACTAGAGACTTTCATGAAAACAAAATGTTCTTGTGTGCAGATACATTTACTGATACTAACAAGCAAGTATACATCTCCTCCCCCATTTACTTCTGAGTTGTCTGTTTTTTTTTCTTCATTTTTTCTATTAACTATCACATGGGATATTGACATATTATGTCTATCCAATGAATATGGTACAGTATGAAATAACAAGATAATAGGGGCAGGAGAACAAGTGCAACGTACAAAATGCTAGTAGACTGAATTCAATGGGTAAACATTCAAGTGTAATCAGAGAGATCGTAGGTGCATGATGTGCTAGGGTCCAGGGAGGGACACTATACTATCTATTTTCATTCAGGAAACACATTTTTACTTAATTTAACTTGCTTTCAAGTACCTAACCACATGGATATGTCTTATGATAGTACCCAAGTGGCTTGAACATGCAACCTTGCATCTGACATCGCAAATGTTGAGCTTATACCAAGAAGTCATCACTGGTTTTGTACTAGGACTGCTGTTACTGTACTGTACAGTACACACTTTAGCTTAAGAATTCTTCAGTGACACCTTAGGAGAGGGCATAATATGAAGAAGCTAATATTATAAGCTCATTATGCAGTTGACTTTGAAAGGTCCCCATAGAGCATTTGCTCAACAGGTCAATAATCAAATCTTTAAATAGCTGTTTTTCTTCTTCTTCTTCAAATGATCTTGAAGTTTCTTACCTGTACCAGTCCAAGCCTCTGTCATAGTTTCTATCGAAAAAGTGGGGCTCTGTCCCGAGCGCACGCACGTCTGGGTGGATCCGAATGAACTCCAGCACCGCCCTGGTACCCCCCTTCTTTACGCCGACAATAAGTGCATTAGGTAACTTCTTGTTTCCATATTTTTGTGCGACAGAGATATTATTTAACTTATATTCAGATGAAGAAATACTAGTCCGCGAGTGAGTGCTAGAGAAGGCATAATGTTTACTTTGGTTTCGAGCATGATTTTTTGATCCTTGTTGAGTGGGTGTCCCATCCCGAGCAATTCTCATGTCCGCGGAGAAAGTGCAATCATGTAATTTCTGCAGAAGTTTTTTGCTCCCTACATTCTTATAACGGAGGCACTTTTTTTCCTCAGAAGAACTCTGGTTGGTCATGATTGTACTACAACAAAAAATTAAGCTGTAGCATAAATAAGTGAGGGACAATGAAAGCGTGAATATAAAAATAAATCGTTTGCTCAACCTATTTGAAGATGGCACGATTCGGCATGAGAGGAATCTATATGCCATGTCTCCATGGGTTAAAGAATGGCATGTTTTTCCTTTTTGGCGGCTCCTTGCCTGCGGTGTCTCCCGGTGGAACCGGACTCGAGCAGCATCCTAGTGCGACAGTCCACGAGGTGAAATGTTCCTCCAAGACATCAATATGGGCGCAAGTTGCAATTGTTCCTATTATGATGAATAATTGGTTAACAATTTGAACATCGAACATTGGTACATGTAAGTTCATTTGGAAAAGTAGAACCCAAGACAGTTCAAATAGTTTGGGTGAGTCTGTGAGATGATCTAATAATCCATAGACTCAGGTTTTCTGACGTCCATCGTTTTCCTCACTCCGTTGTAATGAAACATATTCAGTCCATTGGATAATGATGATTGACTTTAGAAACCCGAGGTAACCAGTGTCTCCTATGAAAGGCACGGTGTCATCTGCCATGGACTCTAATCAGTGCGAAGCCTCCGCCTCGCCTGCACTGGGTGTATGTTCAGCTCATGTTTTGCTTTCTCAAAGTTCTCAGGAATGCCGTTGCGGCAGTCAGGAACCGATGATAAATATTTAAAGACATCGCCTGACGTCACTCTTCATATGATCATAATTCGCCATGCGTTTTACTTTTTAAAGGAGTACTCCGGGTATTCCACAGTCATGTGTGGACGTGCAGACAGGTAGAATATAGAATACTAATCAATGATCTAGTTGCCTGCGTTGAGAATTAGACTATTATATTGCAGAAGTAGGCCCAGGAGTAGGTCAGTCATGTGTTACATTACACAACACAGTATTTTTACCTGTCTCCTATTTCTGTTCTTGGCCATTATTGCAATTGTGGCACAAACATATTACTCCCACAAAGAACTTGATTGTACAATGGAAGTGCATGTCATAAATCTCTCTTAATTGCCCATGTCCATGAAAGAAATACACAACAAATATGGTGTCTAAACATGATTCTCCAATCTGTTGCATAGATTTCTCTGCTTCCACTGAGGTGTTTGAACTGAGGGGTGTGACTGATTACTCCAAGTGGTTTGTATGCAAGACCTGAGGCATTAACAGTCTTAGATGTTTACTGGTTAAATCTCTGTGATTCAGTACCCTCTCTTACAGATGACCGTCTGGGCACCCTGGGGCCTTGCTACTGATGCACCGTACTCAAGGAGACAAATCGGTAGACTTTGTCATTCTTAAGCATGAGTCCATTTTACAGAAAGTTATCCAGTAAAGCCACTCACTCTCACCAGACAACATAAGTCCATTTGTAGTCTCTGCTAGACAGTGCAGTATGAAAAGATTTAGTCCCCTACCCCCAAACACACATTATGTTCGATATACACTATGGCACAATTGCAATATAGGCAATTTTACATCAACATCTCTGTTATTTTGTAACATTCTCAACCAACTTAACAGCAAACGTAATTACACAGACGTCAGAACCCTTCATTGCATTATTCAGGCATCTATCCATTTACTTCGACAACTAATGTGGATGCCCTCTCACAGGGCTATTGGAGTGAAACACTAGATTTTCCAAATTAGAGAGGCACCACAGAGTCTGTTTGTCTAATCAGGGTCCCTCTCTATCGCACTGCCATGGGGCTGAACCTGCTATTAGTGAAATGTGATTAGGGACCACCGATCAATTGGGTCCACAGTCCTCAGCAATATGACATTGATACAATGAAATGTGGGGGTTCGTTAACCTTTTCATCCCAGCCAGGGTGCCTTAGAGAGCCAGTGTAAGTGTTCAGTGGAGCTCGTACACAGCCCAGAGTGTGCTGGAGCTCTTACAAACAGTGCCTTTGGAAAGTATTCAGACCCCTTCACTTTTTCCACATTTTCTTGTGCTATAGACTCAATTTAAAATGGATTAAATAAAAAAATTGCCATCAATCCACAAACAATACCTCAGAATGACAAAGTGAAAAAGATTCATTTGAAATTTCAGTTCATTTATAAAAATGTAAACACAGAGATACCTCATGACATACAGTAAGTATTCAGACCCTTTTTCAGACCGCAAAAATACAAAAATGTCATCAACAAATCACTCAATAAGTTGAATTGAGTCCATCTTAATTAGTTAATTTGGGAATTAATATCTTTGTTTTTATAGTGTCTCTGTAGCTCATAATGTGCTGGCTATTTAGCTTTATCATACTTGAATGTCCAGAATGTCTGTGGTATACAGAATGTCTGAATGTACAGAATGTCTGTGGGAGCTGGTTACTGGTATTACTGAAAGTATAATTAATACGTTTTCCCATCTAGCGAAATTGTCAATATTGAAACTTCAGGAAGTGAATTGAGAATTGTAAAAGCCTGTTCCCTCTCAGTGTGTTCTGTACCTCACAGTTATGCCCTCTTATTTAATTATGAGTCTTAATGTCTCTTTTGGAGAATGTGATGCCCTTTTCCACTTTAATCTGCAAAGTGTGTCTCTGCATATACAGATGAGCAGCTACAACTCAAGTCCTTGCACCAGGGATCTAATTCCTCTGAATTCTCATTGACCATATTTCAAGGAATTAGGTTCTACCATTCAATGCCGTTGGAGTGGTCAGGATCGGTAGCTGATGGTTTAAGGCCCATCGGTCTTTGAGAAGCAGTACTACAGTACTATTTGGGTACTGTCCATGGTGCTGAAAATACAAATGTCTTAAACTGCCCTGTGTACAGTATATCTTTATCCCATTGCTTTTTAAACAAACTAAGGATGTTTCAATAGACTAGACTTTGGATGTATAGCTTTGTTCAATTAATAAATTAATAAGTGATTGTTGTTATTTCTGACCTGACCTGTTGAAATATGATATGCTGATATACTGCTACTTATCTTCACAAGATGCTTGACATACAAAGACAGTGTTGATTACTTTTGTTCTATATGGATATGGATATACTCTATACACTACTCTACTCAATGCAATGACACAATATCACTAATGCAGTTATGAATTAATAAATGTATCATTAAATGTTGTCAAGTTGAACAAAGATAATTGGATGGCTTTCAGCTAGCATACAGAGACAGACTGTATACTACTTCCATACGGCCCTGGCCTGCATGTCAGGGTTATACACAACTTTTTCATGGAACTGAGCTGCTCTTTCTGTCAAGTTCCACTGTCCATAACCCAGCTCTTCATTTATTGTATATTGAACCATATTGAATGTAGTTTCATGCTATCATTCAGGCATAATGAGATCAAAGACTTGACTACATGGAACACCCGGAGCCTGGAAGGGTAGAGGAAATGTCTCCACCCACTCTATGGTCGTACTACCCAGAGTGGAAAACACGACATAATGCACTACTGAATGTATGCCATATTCTGTACATGTAGATACATTTCAATAAGAGGCCTTCGTGAAGCTGAAACTGAAGGGTGGATTTTCATATTCATTTACAATGTGAATATGTGGTTTCTTTATGCAAAATCATATTGATTTTAGTAGACATCTTTAGTTTTTCTCTGATCTACCAACAAAATAATGCACAAAAGCCAGGCACCAACTAAAGGCTGTTGAACAGCAGGCCATCGCTCCCCCTGCCAGCCACTGAGTCAGGTAATTGTTGCTGACATTTTGCCCATGTTCTTAAAATCCAAACCATTTTGATCTATCGATGTCTTATGTTTCTCACAATAGGGGAACACGGCTTAGAAATGTCACCCTTTTGCTCATCGGCTGATTCTCTCAATGGGGCTGTTTCACAGAAGTGTTACACAGTGTGGATTGGCCGTGCTCAGCAGATGGCACAGGGAGCACTACAATATATTATATCCACACAGAGGATCAGGGTCTAAAGTCCAAGCTTACAGATTGGGCAAGCACAGGAGAAAAGATGGCAAGCAGTCGAGATTCTATCCAAAATTCACATTATTCATACTGTGCACATACAGGTGAAAAACAGGTGTTTAGATACTGTTTAGAGGCACTGAACTTTTAGAGAAGTAGATGGTTACTTAGTAACTGCCTGGCAAGACTACTGGAGTGATGTGTTCAGCGTAATGTACAATGGTCTGTTTTGAGCACCTCTAAAAGGATGACAGTATGACAGTATTCCTAACATGGATTTTTTTATTAATGGCTGTTGGGATCCTCCATTGATATTAGAACTTAGTTTGTGTTGAATTATTAAACTGAGGCTAATGTCCGAAGGCAGTGACTTTATGAGGAAATGAAAATGAAATATACTCTTATGAATACTTGGGACTGTTATGTGGTGTGATGAAATCTGAATCAATATTCATTTATTGCAGGCACTTACCTACCTTATGAGTAATGCTAATGAGTCATCCTACCAGTAGAATGTCCCTCAGCTCTAGATGGTTTGTGGACATTGATAGGACGGCTAATATCAAACACTCTGTAATTGTAGAATGCATCACACTAACAACATCACATGAACATGTTGTCTGTGAACAGTGTCATCTTTAGTTAGTCTAGGTATTTGTCTTGTACTGGTTGTCTCTCGACCAGACAGCTGAGGATTTAACTATAACATTTTTATTAGGTGTTATAAAGGCCCACTCTATACATCATCTCTGTCCCACCCACACGTTTGATATTATTACCCACTTTTAATGGATCCACCTACTAGGTTTTACAACAAAGGTCCAAACACCATTGACTGATTTCAAGGTGATTCATCAGTGATTGTCATTTGGAGGTTTATGTACTACTACAAGTATGATATGTTTAAGTAGGGTATACAGAACTACTCCCAAAAGGATTCAGTACAACTCTTCTTGAAGAGCTGCTTCTGGTGGATGGACTGAGATTATTATTATTGATTCCACAAGATGTTGGAAACATTACTTTGAGATTCTGATTGCATCACGCAGATTTTTCAGGTGCACTTTCAAGCTGTGAATGTCCCGTTCTACCACATCCCAAAGGTGTTCTATTGGATTCAGATCCGGTAACTGGGAAAGCCATAGAAGAATACTGAACTCATTGTCACGTTCATGACACCAGTTTGAAACGACTTTTGCTTGACATGGTGCATTATCATGCTGGAAGTAGCCATTAGAAGATAATAATAATAATTAATAATTTTGCCATTTAGCAGACGCTTTTATCCAAAGCGACTTACAATTACGAATTACAGGGACATTCCCCCTGGAGTAACTGAGGGCTAAGTGCCTTACCCAAGGGCACACTAGTAGTGGTGTGGCTTCAGGCGGGATTTGAACTCACAACCTTCCGATCCCAAGTCCAACTCACTATCCACTAGACCACCACTACCACCACTAAGATGGGTACATTGTGGCTATGAAGGGATGCACATGGTCAGCAACAATACTCAAATAGGCTTAACGGCCCCAAAGTGTGCCAAGAAAACATTCCCCATATCATTACACCACCTCCACCAGCTTGGACGGTGTACAGGTGTTCCTAATAAAGTGTTTAGTATGTGTGTATTAGAATAACAAGATCATTTACAGTATCTAGCTAGCTTAACTGTACATAGCTTACTATTATCCTCTCCTTTAACTAACGTACCTGCCATACTGTCCCTATCACTATCATGTTTTATATCACTACACTTCTGGCTAGATGCGTAACTGCATTTCGTTGTCTGGTACTTGTAGTCTGCAATGACAATAAAGTTGAATCTATCAAATGATCTATCTATCTATCTATCTATCTTTCTATCTATCTATCTATCTATCTTGTTTGAATTGAATAGTAAATGCTCACATTTTTACAATGTGTATGCATTTGATTTAAGGTTCTACAGTAAGTGGAATTCAGATTATGCCCACTTAATTCATAAAGGCACTAAATTTAGGCTACATCAGAGCATTTTCTGTATGCCCTGAACTGTTTGCACAATTGCTAGCACATATATCAGATTTTTAAACTCTTTGGGAGCTCAGCGCGACAAAGGAAATAGCCCTCAGTGTTTGAGAACTATCCTGTCTTACATAATCCAGCCTGTCTGCAAACCTCAAATGCAGTGAAAAGTGGTTTGATGGGTGTGATGAGGATTTCAACGCCTTTTCAATTTCTCCCCCCTTTTTTAGATTGCATTTCCACATATTCTTTACGGCATCTGGTTTGCTGACAACCTGTGAAATGCATGCAAACAGGGAGGACCTAAACCACTGCCTTATCTATTTTGAGCCCCAACAAAATTGAATCCAAACAAAATGGTGGAGGAATGAAAGCTGCCCCTCAATGAGGCCATCTATCACAGGGCCTCCTCAGGCATGGAGACAGGAAATTATTCTGATAATGACACAATGCAGTGAATCTATCCCTGTGCAAATAAAACAGATTCTCTCCTCTCATTGGTTAGGTCAGGGATGACTATTAGTTAACGTCATTAGATCCCTTAGTCATTAGCTAGACATAATTAAAGTGTAGCATTTCTGTAGCATTTCCATACCCTTCGCTAATTACAGTAGCGCTTCCTTTCAGTCTGACACGTGAAGTGGGTTCATTTGTACAAACTGACTGAGTCACTTCTGTTTAGATAATTCAGAGCCAATAAACAGTGTTGTTATAATTTTGCATAATATGCATTATTATGCATAATTATTATGCATAATATTCATTATAGATAATGAAAATTATTTATTAAAGTCTACTGTATACAGTATGTACAGTAGCATGTGCGGTACCAACCTACACTTATGTAACCAACCATATAGCACTTGACCAGAAAAGCCAAGCGTTTAGTAATATATTGTAACTGTGAAACGATGTTTTTGGGATCATATGATCATCTAATCTAATGTAATCTATACCCAGATCCAATGCATATAATCTTGCATTTTCTGAAGAACATCTAGTAAGCCTGACAGTAAGGTCTCGGCTATGGCAGATTTGCCTCTGGTAAAAGCTTTTAAATGGACCAGCATTGTGTGATTAGGTTTCATGCTATTGGTGAGCACCACCCACCACCCCCCGACATCTCCCCCCCCCCCCCCCCCACACACACACACATACACACCCATATTGCCTATGCAAATCACAGCTGTTTGTGTCACTGACCCTGCTCTTAAGGAGAAGCGCTTGCCTGTGAAATGGCTTGACATAGCCCATTGATCCCAATAATACTGTACCAGGTGATTTGCTGGAGGCCATGGTCAAAACACTCCCCTAGAATGAGGAGGTGAGGTCCAACTCATGTTGCATCATATGGCACTTACTGGTGGGGCACACAGAGAAAATGTCATTGGCAGTTTTTTATTTTGATACCCATAGCAACTAGACGAAAAGGCTTACACATATGAACTGATAGCATACAATGCCTTCACATATTTTCCTACTACAACTGTATAATGGTGGGTTTTGGAAGGTTATCGATGTATTCAAGTCAGTGTTATTGCATTGGAGCACATCTCCATTAATAGGCTCTAACAATAGTATCTGTGTCACACACTAGGTACTCTAGGTATTGGTAGTAATTAGGTAGTAGGCGTAGCTTGAAACTAGTGCCAAACATTCTGCCACTACTAGCAAGGTTCCCCTTTATCTTAGATGGACTAGAAATGAACAGGATAAAATAATCATGTATCAATATCTATACTGTCTATACCGTACTTTAAAAAGGATGTACATGTATGACCATCAATAACAAATGTAATATGTAATTCTTCCTGGACAAACAGAATACAGATGTTTCACTTTTATTGTCACAAACACCAGTGCATAAATTCTCAAATGGATCAGCCAAGCTCTAAACCATTATCCATAATTCATGTGTAAGGGTGAAATTTTAGAGCACTCTGAGGTTCTGCAGTATTCATTATTTATGTGTGAATCCTACTCAGTCCCCTCTTCATATTCAGAACTCATTTACTCTCATCTATGCAGACGTGGCACCGTTATCCTCCTGAAATCTAGTCTCAATTAATGGTCTTACTTGGATTTGGGAGGGGATTTAAATGGAAAGCCAAATGACAGTGACTGAGAGAGAAACATTCAGCTGAAAGAGTCTGGGTGTTCTCATACAGCCGTTTAGAATAACTTAATTATATTGCAACAGTTCTGCTAAGACTTTGTTGCCGTGTTTGGGTCACAGTTTGTGTCACAGAGTTCCTAAGCAGTCTGAAATGTGCACCACAGTATGTTCATTACAATCAGTGGAAATAGGACAGCAGAGAAACAATCTAATCAGAGATGGCTCGATGTCATGCCTTGATATCATGAGGCCGCTTTAGAACAGACACATACATATTTAATTAGAACAAGTTGATTGTGGCAAATACTGATGGTGCTGTTAAATTTTCTGCCCAGTTTGTCTTGTCACAGAGGACCAATTTCATATTCATATAAGTTGCCAGCTTGAGTGAGGCTGAGGCCCAGGGAGGCAGTGTCTGCTGGAAGAGATAGTTCTATAGGCATTGTGGTAAAAAGAAAACAAGAGGAGAAGAGAAAAGACCTTCAATCATTGATCATTGCTCCCTGTGCCAATGTCCTATCAGGGAGGAGAATTACAATAGACAGAACAAGGTCTAAGGCTGCTAAAATGGCAAAAATGGAAGAGAACCTTTTTTTCAGTCATTTGTCATACGCTTAGTGTAGGAGACAGAACTGTATTATATTACCATTCTGTTGTCAGCAGGACTTCCTGGAACACAATATCAAAAGTGTCAGCTGGAAAATGTGGTTGTTTTTTTGTCTGTGCTTTCATTTTCTCTACATGCACTTTTATAAAGCTACTTTCTCATGTTCTGCTAACATCATCAAATTTAACAACCATACAATATTTAATTCTAAAACGATAATCGACATGCCATCCCTTAGTTAACCGGATGTTAATGCCAGGAACATGTTATCCTCATTCAAAGTCTGAAGAGCAGAGCTTAGACCAGATCACCAGTCAGGTACTGCTCTTTTGTATTTGTTATTTGTCTAATCAGGTCTTAGGGGTCCTGTTGCAGATGTTCTGAAGGGCATAATGTCCTACTGTGTATCAGTGTATTTGATAATCTCCCATATTAATATGCACCGTCATCTCTTGAGAGACATAGGCTACTTTGTTGTGGTTAAAAGTATTGCTTGTGTATGATAAAACACACAAGCATTTTTGCAGTCACTTACCTATATTGCAATATTGCTATACATTTGCTCCTTGATTAAGATTCTCCACTTGCCAGTCTGATCTGTGAATTTTCTTCAACATTCATTAACAGAATATTATATCAGGTGTTGGCATTTGGAAGGGCTCAGAAAATGTAATCATTACAAGTCAGAAGCATGTTTTTCTTAGTTACATGTAGACATCAAGGCCCAATCCTAATACACTGCTTGCCCCTACAATTTAGCCCTACTCCTCAATTTTGCGTGTTCACACGTAGGGGTAGGGTGGATATGGCTACAGGGCCCTCCAAATAGAGTTGTTTCAGAGGCACACTCGGAATCTCCCAGAATGCCTTCCGAATCATCGGCGAACGCACAAGCGATAAACAAAAGCAAACCACAAATGTAATTATTTTCTTCATTAATAAAGAATGCAAAAATATGATAACCATCGTATTATCTTAGTTTAATGTCATTTCAATGTATTATAGACCTTTTCTTTATAACAAGCATAACAAAAAATGCTTGCTTATGCTGATGTGTCTAGCTAATGTGTCTAGCTAACATTACAACACTGTTTTAAGGCACAGTCCCGCTGTGTCCATGTATCCATCTATGAAGTGGCCTGGTAATGAAGCATTGTTTTTTTTTAATTTGCGGACTTGTTTGATTGATTTATAGCGTGAAATGTATAAGTTGTGAACTAATCGTGAGCGTCCATGCTATTCTATGATACTACTGATGATAAGGCTCTTGAAGGGTTGTCCCATTTCATAGGGGAAGATTTCAACCACTACTCCTCATAACTCTGTTCCGAGGGGCAAGTCAAAAAGCGAGGGGCACTCGAAAAAGAGGGGTTGGGGTAAAAATAAGAAATGGGATTGGGTGTATTCCTCTCACATACTGTATGGTAGCTGTAGTGTTTATTTCAGATCTGACCATTTCTATTTTCAATCAGTTCTTCTCCCTAAGTGGCGAGGGGATTCCAAATGAATAACTTTTCTCTGTAATGGTCTACTCTAAAATCTTAAAATCTAAAAACTTAATGAAAACTATTGATTCTTGAAGACCGCCTGCAGAGTTGTATTATGGCCTACTGATCCTGTCTCAGAGGTAAGAGAATATTAAAGATTAGACATATTGAAGAAATGCAAAGACAAGAGTCTTAAGTTTCTCTTGCTTATTTTTGGGGAAAAGTATCTGCCTGCAATCTGTTTTTTTGTCAGCCAGTAGAATCATCTACCACCATTGCTACAGCTGGTACATGGCAGTGTGAAAGTTGACTGTGAACAGTTTCATACATATTCAACACAGAATTACATTATAAGCCAAAACCTCAAAAAAATTGATGTGAACTGATAGTCAGCTACAGCAGAGATAGGGGACATGTACATTTTCAAAATAACATTAGTGCTTGAAGGATCAATAGACCCCTTCTCAAAGCCTTTACTACCATCTCATTGAGGTCACTCAAGGTATGACTAGAGCCTCAGTAGCTAATTGAATGGAATAAAGTGATCACCAATTGCAGTAACTGACAATCACAGTAGGATTCAAGCATAATTAAATGAAGGTAAATGATGTTATTTTATGATAGAGATAATAATAACTTTTATTTGTATAGCACTTTTCCAGCAAACATTGCAGATGGTCTCTGCTACATGGACAACATGCATCTGTCTTAGACTGATATGATAAACACATTCATTTATGCCCAATCAGCCTTATACAATATGCAGTACGTACATTCCTAAACTCACTTTTACCACCAAGGGCTCTACAACAAGGATTGAGTATCAATGATCTGAAATGAAAAGATAGAACTCTTAGTATAGTGGAGCTGAGAGTAGTCCCATTTTAAGGAAATTACAACAATGAAAGTTCTGGATGGTTGACTCGACACCTCTATTGAAAGCAGGCCATGATGTCCATGCACTGAGGCTTGAAAAGCTGCCACGCTATCTGTGTAAGACTGCTGTTGAAGGAGGCTAGAGGAACATACCCAATAAAGATTGGGCACACAGGGTTGCTCATCTGTGACCAGGCTCAATGTGTGTGCGTGTATGTGAGTGTGCGTGTGAGTGTGTGAGTGTAAGTGAATGTGTGTGTGTGTGTGTGTGTGTGTGTGTGTGTGTGTGTGTGTGTGTGTGTGTGTGTGCATGTGTCCTCTTCAAGCTGAAGAGGATTTATATGACTTCTTCCATCAAAACATGAATACTAAAAAGTCCCTCTGAAAGGTAAACCCTTTAATTCAAAACTCACAGGTGTACAGAATGATAGGCAGGATGTATTAATCCCATCTCACTTACTGTAGCAATTGCTGCCACCAAAGCTACTGTATACAGTTCCACGCATAATTGTGTGTTTTTTTTTACAATGTATTAGCTGAGGCATAACCAAGTATCATCAAGTGTGGGAAAGAACGGTATTCTACTGGATAGTAGCGTATACTGTATTTCAGATAGACCCATTATAAAGCAACAAGTACAGTGCGCTTTTACTGGAACTCTCTCTCTTCCGGTCTTTACTGTAACTATGTCCTTAGGCTAAGAGTGTAAAAGGAGATCGTGAGGCAAAATGGAGAGAAGAGGGAGGAGAATAGAGAAAGGTTTTGGAGAGCTGAGTAGAGGAGCAGTAGCACAGACAGCTGAGAGTCAGTGGTCCTACTGTGGGGTCTGAGTGTCTACCCTCGCACTCTGTGTGCTCTGATTAAAGAATGATTTATGGGCCTGCTGAAGAGCCTTTTCAGCAATCTGTCTCCTCAATGAGATTTTTTTTTTTCTTCAAGGGGTTTGGTAAATCAAGCCTTCCTGGCAAGCATCCTGGCCGGACAATGTCAATGTATTACGGAGGGCAAGTTATTAAATGCTATAATCATGGAAGCACAGGGGCTGCTCGTCGCACACAGACACATATTTATCTTGCCACTGTCAGTGGAATAAAATCAGCATGTGGAGACATTGGGTGATCACTTCCACAGACTGACCAAGATACTCCTCTGCAGAGTGGGAGAATGCTGCTGTTGCTTGATAGTGGATGTGATTTAGTGCTATATAGGAATTGCAAGATTCCAAGGTTACAGCATTCAATGAGCACACCTAATTAGTTAGGAGCCTGCTGCAATGCAAATTGCATAATGCAATCTTAATGCAGATTGTGGGTACAGATGTGACTGATTGATCCTGCATAGACTGTACAGAGACAGAAGACAATCAAGACACAATAAAGGCAATAAAGGCATATACTGTAGGAAACTAGATCCTTCCATAGGAATGACAGCAGTATGTGCTTTGATGCACTCATCAATCATATGCAAATGACCCAGGGGCAGGGTTTGTCAGATGTTCTTGTGATACCATTTGTCCATTCTATAGATGTAAGATGTAACTGTGTTCTGAATCTCTTTTAAGAACAATTATTGCTCTTGCTTTATTATTCTAAAGTACCTTCTTTGATGTTGTGTCTAAGGCTTTAGTACATGAGTCTAGAAGTACATGAAAGACAATGGTTTCTGCTCTGGTTGTGATCACTGGATGATTGCAGTTGGATATCAGAAGTACAGAAACAGTGCAGAAGTGCAGGAGCTGTCTGAGGAGTTCTCTTAATCTCTCAAGATCACAAGCTGTACAATATTTTGTGACAGGTATGGGTACAGAACATGCCTTTGTATGAAAATGAGAGAGCATCAAAAGCTACATTCAGTGCATAATCAATGACACATTTATATTAGAGTGGATTTGCTACAGTGCCTGAGTCAGAAAGTTGATTTGTTGGTCAAATGGGAAGACATTTTGTCACAGATTAGAGTAAATGTGTGAATTCCTGTGGATCACAGCATGTTCCATTCTGACCCTTACAGTAGGTCTTGTCCATGATGAAGTTTGAGTATATTTTCATGTGAGACAGAGGAATTTGAATCAACTTTTAAGTATTGCATTTGCGTAACCAAGACTTCATCTTTTTTGGTGATGATAGAAAATAAAGTATGAGATCTGACCTCCTCAAACCCATACAATACTACAGTACATCCTTTACACATGCACAAGTTAGCATGCTAATAGTATACTCTATGCCTAGAACCTTTTTACCAGTCACATCACACCCTGTCATGTTATGATGTTTCGTTTCTCAATCATATCTCACTGTTTTGCCATTTACATAAATTAGAATGTATCTGCTTAACGCACAACAAATAATCCAATGAGCTAAACCAATTATTCAGCTTCTGTCAAAGTAATTACTCCACCTACTGTTTCCATTAATATAATGGAGCTTATTTCTGAAGCTGCGCTTGTGTGAAAATCAAGACACCTTGAAATATGAAAGATTAGGTTCCATGTTTGGTTGACAACGCAATCATATACTTATCAGATGACTTGACAGAAATACAAACAAAACGCAGATCCAATTCTCTACATCTGAAATGTACTAGAGAGGGAAGTTGAAATTCACAGCTGTTGAGTTGGTCAGATTCAATATGTCTGTGACCTACATGTAGCTGTTGAAGATCAGCATGGCCTGAGGGCAGTACAAATACTAATCGAGTATGCATCAGCAAACAGCTGCCATTGTTGTTATTGTAGTGTAATCACCAATCATTAAAGCAGCAAATACTAAGGGGGAGTCTCAGCTTCGATATTTACCTTTCCAGTCATAAAATCGAGTCAAATAGTGCGGAGCTCCCCCATGACCAGTGTACTCCTACATGTTTATATTTGTCAAAAGAAAACCAATTCATTTTGTTCAGCAACACATACAGTAAAACAGTAAAGTGTAGTTGATATACACATTATCATTATGGACATTATTGTCCACAAGATGCTGAACTAAAGTAATATGGTATTTTAGAGACCCTATTCTACTATATCCTTCTCTGTATATATCCATGCATGTTCAACTTGCACTTGTACAAGAATGTGTACAGTACAGTACCGCATGTACAATATGTGTACAGTATGTATGTACAGTTTGGTTCTGGGGTTGGTTGGCTGACATTTGAATCCATTTTAGGATGGAATCTAGGAGGAGATGCAGAGATAAGAGAGCTCAAACAGCTGTGAGGCAGCTACTATATGGCACTTCATACTTCAACATCCTGTGTCATGTTGGAACAGTGAGGTCCTATGTTGCACACCACACATATGACAGGAACTAGTGCTATTATGCGTTGCATGCATTATGGATTTTTTTTTGAGAGCGAGTGGATAGCTCCCTGTACAGAACTGTCTCCCTGAGAAAAAAGTGCCAATTATATTATTAAAGCTGTCTGTACCAGTGACCTTTTTGCATTTGCTCTGTATGCTATTACACTCAATCAAGAAAGGTCAGCTGTGGACGTGGGTACCATGCAAAACCATCTGTTTTCTCTATTGTGTTAGCTGTTTGTTCATTCTGACCTAACCTCAGTGAATCATACACTTGGATATTTGCTCACGCCGGCCAGAGGGAATTTGCATTTGATTTGATATTTGCTTCCTTTGATAGAAAATGCAATACTGTGGATTGTGTAATACCACAATTATTGGTAGGGGCAGTTACTGGGGCCAAGGGTAGATCCTGTATAGAAAATGTATAATGAGAGGATGCATGGTTTAGTTTGCAGTTGAACACTGTTTTTTTTTTTTTTTTTTTTTAAGTTCCAAAAGGTTTGTACAGTGCACAGCTCCAGATGCTGGGAGATGTGTACATAATAATTGAAAACCCAACAATAGCTCGCTGGCGTTCTTGTTTGCTCAGACACATTTGAATGAATCACTTTCAAGGTCAAAATACGTTTAAGTTTTAGAATTTAAAAAGGCACTCACCTTTTCCAGGGTTCAGTCTCTCTCACTGTGGTATAATAGACCGTAGCAGAGTAACTAGGGTAAAAGAGGGTTTTGTACCTGTCCTCAAATTACTACTATTCTCATACTGTATATTATACAGGACGTGAGCTCTGTCTGTCCTTGGGTCAATCAGGAGGGCTTTGAATTGTTTAAAAACAAACAGAAGCATCGATGGTTACCTTGGTGACCATGATTGATTACTGTTACATTCGAGAGAAGGAACCCAACAATAGATCATTTGAGTCTCAACATAGAGTGGCATATTCACAGACAGCAATGATCATTAACAGTAGGAACAGTAATAGCCAGACTATACACATAGGTAATGATACTGTAAAACATTCCATTGTTGAGTGTTTCTAGCAGACTTTATAACACCTGTGTCTCAGAGACAAATCATAAAGGTTGACAAGGGAGCCATCCAGTGGAGAAAGTCTGAATCTTCTTATTCATTATTGGACAGTTTTTGCATTGCCATTGGCTGATTACTTTTTACCTGCAATAGCTGTGAAGCTTGTCACAGTATTTATAACTTATTATAATCAATACAGTACATACAGTTTTATAGAGCTGAGGTTAAGTTGAACTGTCAATTTACACACACACACACACACACACACACACACACACACACACACTCGCACGCACGCACACACACGCACGCACGCACGCACGCACGCACGCACACACACACACACACACACACACACACACACACACACACACACACGCACACACGCACACACACACACACACACACACACACACACACACACACACACACACACACACACACACACACACACACTGACAATCATACTAAACTTTTAGTTCTAAGAAAACAGAGGCTCTGAATGGAAATACTAAAGACCAACTGAAATTAACATTGAATATTCTCTGTCCTTGAGGACATCAATACACTCAATCAATATGTTTTGTCTCTGCAGGAGAGGCTTTATATCCAATATTTCATTGGCACTGCTGAACTACTTGGGATACTGCAACTACAGTATCTCTATACTCAAGGACATACATTTGGAAGGACAGTGGGCTAACCACAGGATGTTTGATGCAGATAGTTTCAGCCAAATGTGTGTAATTCTATTTGTCTGCCCAGAATGAGATGTACTGTAGCGCCCCCCACAGACTGACTTATGTTAAACCAAATTCAGTGGTGACTTGTTTTAGAATGTTGCCTTGCTTTTTTACACAAGAAGATGATAAAGCAAACCTTTCACAAACTAATATTCCAGACAGCATCAGGAAATAGCAGCACCGGTGTATCTGTCAAGCAGTGCACTGTATTTTACTGTGACCTGTGAGTTTTCAGAGTAAAAAATAAGACTGCCTGAAACTTAGCAGAGCAACTTCTACCAGAACAAAAGCATACATTTAGCCATATGTTATCACAGCCTCAAATTCATTATTGATTTGTCTTCCATGTTGCAATGAACTTTCTAATTGTGTTGAAAGTGACCCACATGGTAATGTATGAGTGACTTCAACTCTGTGTGACACCTCAGACCAAATTGAAAACAATGTTCATGATGAAAATTAGGTGATTAAGATATGATAGCAAAAAAAGTCTCCTTCAGCCTTAATGAATAATTACAAAGTTAGGTCCACAGGTTCTCTCTGTTGATAACCCGCTTAAATACTGCAACAAATGTCAAACAAATGTCTCACATTCAATTTCCTTCATACAAGTTGAAAATGATGCTGTTATTCCACTAAATGTATACCATCATATAATACTTCAATTGAGAGCTCTTTACAGCCTGTCAGAGGAGAAACTCTATGTAAGATATAGCCACTATAGCCCTTCTCCAGCATGTACTACCAGTCTATGGGTTCCAGAGCATTGACTTTGTTTGATGGGAGTTGTCATGAAAACCACACAACAAAACACTTTTGGATGAATGATGGCAAATTGAATTTCGTCTCCATTTGCTGAATGCCCTTGTACATGGATGCCTATTGACATCTGTACCAGGGAGGCCCAAATGACCAAAACCTCAAGTCAGATCAATAATCTTTCAGCACCGTAGTATGGCCAATCTATGTGAATAATTAACAAACTAATATCTCAGCAAAAAAGTGTTTTATGGGTCCTTAGAGTAGGTATGATCTACTTACACTCATTTCTAAACATTTGATACCTCTAGATGTCCATCAAGGAAAGCCAGTACATACACAGGCTTTGAATAAGATATGTCATCATACTCCATTCATCTTTGTCATTTTGACAACATTGTCTATCAATCAATAACTGTGGTGAAAACTAGTCAACATGAATAATGGGATAAATTAGGATTCCAAAAAGTTATCGATTATGAATTTGTCCTTGTCCTGGAACTCACAGAGCTTAATGCTGTTTGTGAAAGGAGCTCTTCATTCTCTTAATTTCACAACTTTAGGAAACAGTACGCTATCTATCCTAAACTCATCCTGTAATCCAAGGCGCAGGTTGTTTGCATTATGCCTGAAGTGGGATTTTGTAACATTGCCCTTTAGAAGTAAGGATGCAGTGGAGCTCATGAATCATGGCCGCAGTGCTTATCTGATACCCTGGTGGAGAATGCAATGCCAGAGTGCCAGAGAGAAAAGCCTGACAGCTGTGAAAATCAGCCCAGAATATTTTATGGGAAACAGGCTTTGTAGCAATCATGGCATGAGGCCTTGGCAAAGTGTAGGCCAGAAACATGGAGTCTGAAGTTATGTCTCTGTCTCCTAGGGTAAACAAGCCAGCATACATTCATTAGGGAGCTCTTGACTGGGCCTCAAATGTGTATTGACCAGCTGTGGAGAAATGAGAACCATTTCCCTCTATGAATTGAACACATTTGTTACCGCTTAGGATTGATTCTTTGTCATGGCAAGCATCAATACCTGATTGATTTGAAATAAGGAATTATGTTATCTCAACAAAATTGATCCTGGGGAGAAAATAAATAAATACTTATCTCTTTTTGACAGAATGACAAAATGGGGTCCAGTTGTGGCATTAAACATGAAAAAATAGGGCTGTGTTTTGAAACAAAATAGTTGCATTTTAATGCATTTAACAGCTTTATTGTGTGCACTGGCCAGCAGTAGTCCCCCCACCATCCCACCACCACCAACTCACAATGCCCTGGAGAAAGCTATCCAACAAAGCAACTCTGACATGGCATCAGTATTACATTTAACTGTGGTTTGAGAAGCCATTACCTTGGCACAGAGTAGACAGCTTTATTTAATCTACAAGCTGCCAGGCCTGTCCCCTTCCCAGATTGGCACAGCAGGTGCTTGTTCCTCCAATCTGTGGGGTTTGGCATGAATAATGTAATTTGATTAAATCAGGGGGCTGGAAAATCTGGCAAGGAATACGTTCAAATCAGACACCTCCAGGTAAAGGTATTATTATTAGTATTAACCACACAGTCTCAATCTTAGGGTGGACATGTGATGGCAACAACATTAGCTTTAATACATTGTCCTGCTTGCTCTTTTTTGTGTGTGCTTTTTACCAGAAGAGTTATTTGAGGTATTTGGTATAACTGAATATTGCTTATATTCACACATGTATGAATCCATATAATTTAAGATATATTTTAACATCTGGGCCGTATTTATTAAGTGTTTAGTGCTGATCTACGATCATTCATTCTAAACTAAAATGCTGACCCTAGATCAGCACTCTGAGACGCTTTATGAATATGGGCCCAATGATGTTTGCCTGGGTAACATTATATTGAGATATACAGTATGTGATATACCTCCCATATTGAATGGATATTCTTTTCATTATCTTGCTTCAGGATGGAGGGGCATTGTCCACGCTTGTCATTCATAGTGGGCCATTAACTCCTCCCATACATACAAGGACAAGGATTTCATTTGTAGGGGTAATTATGCCAGAGCAGAATGAGATGTCAGGACCACAGCATGAGAGATCAAATGCCATGGGGTCCTGCATTGTGAAGTCAGGAACTGAGGAATAAGAGCTTATCCAGGCTAGGGGGGTTAAAGACACAGCTAGAGTAAGTGTCAGAGATATCATGTTGGTGTCAGGGGGAGGTAGGAGAGAGTTGTCCTGCTGTTGAATTAGACCCTGACCATGCTGACACACTCTTTTTACCTCTCTGTGAACACATGTGAGCTCTGGGCACACATAGACTTACTTTGATCTTCAAATCTGTGGGGAGCTGATCCCCTACATCTCTAGATTTTAATTAGATACATATTATTCTGAAGTAATGGTAAAGATCCAGTCTTCAATCTTTACCATTGAAGATTGTGCTGATGGATAATTCGACCATTATAATGTATAACTGATGTGATTAACACTTTAACCCCCTCCCCAAACACACACACACACACACACACACACACACACACGCACGCACGCGCGAGCACACACACACACACACACACACACACACACACACACACACACACACACACACACACACACACACACACACACACACACACACACACACACAAGGAACTCTTTAGACACCTATTTGAAAAGCACTTTTTCGGACTGTTGTTCTGACTCATGTTTTCTTATAGTGCTGCTGCATCTCTCCATTCCTATTTCTCTGATAGACAGAATATAAATTGAAAATTTATATTGTCTTCTCCTGCAGACCCTGGTTTGCAAAAAAAGGCATTTTTCATGACTCTTGAAAAAGAGAGGGTATGTTGGTGGTGTCATCTGCTATGTGAGTTCTTGAGTTTTCCCTATACTAGATGATTTGTCCCACACCAAATCCCTGCCGTTTGTTGTGGGATGTGATCAAGTGTGCAGGCGTATCTGTAATGCATCATTGTGCTGCGCCACACAAGGCAATGCCCTAGTAAGTCCTCTTCCCCAGACCATTAGAGGGCATGTCTCTTCTCATTTCATTTTACAGTGGTAATTTACACAGGGCCTGACATGGTTAATCAAATAACTAAGCTTTTTACTCTACTTTTCCTGGTCTGGTCCATGCACTGTTAGTTGGGGATAATTGTGGGTCATGTTTTTTTACTTCATTTGCTGTTACTTAAATATTGTATTGTGTTGTTTTATTATTGCTGGCTTTTGCAGACAATAGGCTCTGGTTATTGAGCCACTACACATGTGCAGGAACAGTAATTCAATGCTGGGAGGTATGCGATCGAGTCTGCCATGTCCAGCAGATGGCAGTAGCTGAACAGGAATACTGTCCATTAGTTAGGGATAGCTGGATCTATGCTTTCACTTTGAGGTTTAGCTCTTCACATGTGAAGAATGAGAGCATAGAACCACCCAAACACTATAGTAGCACTTTTAATCGTGTCTAGATTTATGATGTCAACAGAGTAGAAATGCTCCCTGCTTCTTGTTTGAGATGAAATGAAATGAAATGTGTGTGTGTGTGTGTGTGTGTGTGTGTGTGTGTGTGTGTGTGTGTGTGGACATTAAATAAGAGGAGGGCGTTTTGGAAGGTGATAGAAAAAGGCCTTTGCCTCATATTCAGTGAAGTAAGTGCCCCTGTGAGTCATCCCTCAACCTTTTAGAGAGCAGAGTGAGGAAAGACATGAGGTGAACTTATAACCAAGCACTACATCAGACAGGAATGAATTGAAAGACGAAGTGTAAATTGCAGCAACTCCAAGAGAGATGAAAGGCAGAACCGAAGAAAGTTGAAATTGGAACTTAAAACAGGCCACAAAAAAAAAGAAGATGAATAGCAAATATAGATTGACTGTATCTAGTGCCTCACTCACCATGTTCTCCCTGTGGCAGGGTTTCTCATTTCCATAAAAGTTTAGTACCTTCATCTGACAAGAGAAAATACTTGCTGCTGCTCTAAAAGAACACTGGCCATGAAGAATGTTCCATTCACTAGCTCCCCTTAAAATACAGAATCTCCTTCAAGGTCCTCCTCCTCACCTTTAAGACACTCCATGGCCTGGCTCCCCTGCCTACCTAATGGCGCTTTTCCATTGACCAGACCGGTACGGCTTGGTACGGCACACATTTGAAAGTACGATATACTACGGGTAGGACATGTATGCCGACATGTGTGAAATGGAGCAACACGGAAATCTACCGGCATTTGGCTCATGTGTGAACGGCGAAAATGCATGTCTAGCATAGGCACAGCACATCGCCATAATAGCGATTTTTTTTGTTATGCTTGTTGTAAAGAAAAGTTCTATGATGCATTGAAATGACATTAAACTAAGATAATAAGATGGTTATCATAATTTCATCAAATATCAAATCTTTATTAATAAGTAATTACAGAAAAAGTAAATGACATTTTCCGAGAGCGAAATCTGTTGTGGTATTTAAAAATGGCGGTTAAGGGTGAACTCTATGAACATGGGATGACGATGTTGTGACGATTTCCATTGACCAATCAACGGTCTGCAGCGTCACACGTCACACACAGCCTGGCAAAAAGTACCTTTCGCTACCCCTATGGAAGCGGAGCTAAAATCGGCACGGCTCGGCACGGCTCGGTACGGCTCGTTGGCAGTGGAGAAAGCAAAACAAACCGGGCACACACGGTACGGTATGGTACGGTACGGTAGTGGAAAAGCGCCATAAGTAACCTACTCCACCCCTGCACCCCTGCACCCCTGTACGTGGTCTCCGATCCTCCAACACTGACCTTGTTGTCATACCCAGCATTAGGTGAGGCACACACTTGGCAACCAAGCCTTTTCTGCTGCTGCATCCACCAGCCATCCGATGCTCTGATACTTTCAATTCAAGATCAGACTCAAGACCCATCTGTTCAGACTCGCCTTACTACAGCAAGGCATGGGTTTTGAGTAACACGATTCCCTATAGTTTTTTGTATTTTTGTTTTCTTTTTTTGTACAGTGTCCTTGAGTCTTAGAAAGGCTTTTAATTAAATCTATTATTATTATTATTATGATTATGATTATGATTATGATTATTATTATACATACGTATGGGTATGTGTGTGCATATTTGCATGTGTATTTACTATACACATACTGTACCTCATTCAATTATTCATCGATTTAGTAATCCATTCATTAACTTTAAAACGATGCATACTGTACTACTGTATGACAGCAGTTTCATATGACACTCAACAATGGAGAATATGGGAGTCCATTGTAATGTGGAGCTGCAGAGTAATTGGCCCACAGTGACACAACTAAACAATACAGTAAGAGTTCTACCAAATTAACATTTCAAAGGATTTCTCAAAAGGATTTAAGAGCTGAACGTCTAACGTCAGACAGAAGCCACAAATGAGGGGTCAACCAACAAATGACCTAATGTTAAATAAGTGTGACAAGGAAGAGTGATAAATGTGTGAGATACATCTGAGGATTTATTCTTCCCCTGAAAGCTCTCCAATCCTGTCAAAAGAGAGCCATATCATTATCGCTGAGAAGGATTGTTTGTTGCCTGCTGAAGAGGTCCAAGGATGACCTTAATTATCTGTGCCATCATGCAGAGGGTGTATTACAGAGTTACTTGAGAAGCCTCTGGAAAGTATGCTGCATGTTATATTTTGATTGTGTGGCAAGAGCTGATACCCCCTCTCCTCTCCCCACGTGGAATCTGACGCCAGCACTAGGGCACTCTGGGGATGGATTCAGCAGGACGAGGCATTCAGCCAAATAGCACTGCCTCACAGCTCTGCAATTTGTCTTCCACCTCCACTGGACACTCCTCATGAAAACAAATGCACTCTCACCTTTGTAGCAACGGCGAGGAAGTACACAACATTATTAGTGACAACGATTCATTATGGGATGCTCACGGTTGTTATGGGATTCTTCAACACCACCCCCTTAGGATCCAGTTAGCCCCATATATGATTGCAGTAAAATTGGATGTGGGGAAAATATTAAAGTGAATGATATTTAGTGACCTGTGCTGTCCAGTGATGTTTGGCCTAAAGGGTTTCAGGACTACATCAAAGATAATAACAGAGAGCAAGTGTTGAAAATGCACTCCAGGGTCAGAGGCCAGATGCTGTATAAGCACTCCTGGTGCAGAAAGATCATAAAACATATGGTTGTCTATTGATTTTCAGGTATTTCTCTGTGTTTCTGTGTGGCCAGTGGCTGAAACAGTGTGGGATAGACATGTTTGTCATCTTTATGAGTGCATTTACCGTGCCTATGAAAAAGTGTAACTATAAAAACCTTGTAACTCAAGTTATTTCTTTTTTCTTTACTGAACAGTACATTTCAACCTACATTCTCCAATCTCTTACTCATATGACAATGTGAGAAAGCGAAAACATGACAATGTGAGAAAACAAAAAGAATGTCATGCACTGTAATCATGAAATGAATTGATACAATTAATGAATCTATGACATAAAAGAGTTGTGTTGTGGTGTCATCTGACCAAGACAATGATTAAGTAGAGTGCACATCAAACTGACAGTGTCATTGTGTTGGCTTACTTTAATAACAAAAAAGATGTAGCAACACCAAGAGTGACCTTTTCACATTGTAGGTTGTAACTTTCATTCAGTTGTGCTTAACATGAAGGTACGGAAAGGTCGTTGTAGGCTTGAGGGTGTAAACACTTTAATCCCTGTTTTAAAAGGATTTCAATGAAAATGAACTTTGTTTTTCATCCCTAATCAGAATTATGGTGGATATCTTTTTAATCAGCTATAGATTATGGGGAGGGTCCATGTCTCTGCTTGTTTCGTTGTTTAGTGGGACAGAATGAGTTCAATAATGCCAGCTCATATTCAGGCTAATTGAGTTTGTGTCTTCAAATAAATGCAGGTGGTGGCCTTTGTATCCCGGGCCTATTGCCACTACTGGCCATGATTGACTTCAATTATAGGCTTTGGGGATTAAGTTGACCCAGGGTGGAAGTAGATTGTCTCGCTCTGCATACATAAATGAGTTATCAATCCTTTATCTAGGGTAGCATCACAACTCAATTCACTGAGTGCTTCAATGGAAATGCTGTCACTTTTATGGAGCTATTAAATGCTAGGACTTATTTTCTCCCCTAGAGCCTAACAATCACACTCCGATTCATTTGCCACAAAATTACTTTGTCATCATTGTTTCCCATCAATCCACCACAAATGCCCTTGTTTAATGTCTTTTCCTAACAAGTCATCAGATATTATATCATATTGTTCAGAAGTCATTATGGTGGAGTTTCCTTTGTCTAGTTGTGAGAATAGGTTCTGTATGAGCCACATTGCAGATTGCCTCAGTGATCACATGGTGGGGCACATTCCAAAACACTTGCTCTCTAGTGGGCACTCATTTATAAAGTGACTGGGTTTGGGATTACCTGTGACATGCATGTTCTGTAACATTATGACCAGTGGAGTATAGATAGAGGGTGTTGTGTTTGCCAGTAGCCTTCTACACCCCTACTATCATGGGCATACTGTACAGTATCAAAGAGGCACTATGGTTTAAGATTATCTGGCCTTTCGTATCATTCTGAACACAACGGAAGGAAAAGGATTAGCATGCTTCAACTGATATGGATTTCTATACCATGGCTTGATCCTACAGTAGATTAATTAAATTAATATAATCTACATTATTCATCACACATACACTACCGTTCAAAGGTTTGGGGTCACTTAGAAATGTCCTTGTTTTTTAAAGAAAAGCACTGTTTTTTTCAATGAAGATAACATTAAATTAATCAGAAATACACTCTATACATTGTTAATGTGGAAAATGACTATTCTAGCTGCAAACATCTGGTTTTAATGGAATATCTACATAGGTGTATAGAGGCCCATTTCCAGCAACCGTCACTCCAGTGTTCTAATGGTACATTGTGTTTGCTAATCGCGTTAAAAAACTAATGGATGATTAGAAAAACCTTGAAAAACCCTTGTGCAATTACGTTAGCACAGCTGAAAACGGTTTGGTTAGAGAAGTTGCACAAATGGCCTTCCTTTGTTGAGTATCTGGAGCATCATATTTGTGGGTTCAATTATGCTCTCAAAATGGCCAGAAAAAGAGAGCTTTCATATGAAACTCGACAGTCTATTCTTGTTCTTAGAAATTAAGGCTATTCCATGTGAGAAATTGCCAATAAACGGAACATTTCCTATAACGGTGTGTACTACTCTATTCAGAGAACAGCACAAACAGGCTCTAACCAGAGTAGAAAGAGAAGTGGGAGGCCCCGGTGCACAACTGAGCAAGAAGACAAGTACATTAGAGTCTCTAGTTTGAGAAATAGACGCCTCACAGGTCCTGAACTGGCAGCTTCATTAAATGGTACCCGCAAAACACCAGTGTCAACGTCTACAGTGAAGAGGCGACTCCGGGATGCTGGCCTTCTAGGCAGAGTGACAAAGAAAAAGCCATATCTGAGACTGGCCAATAAAAGGAAAAGATTAATATGGGCAAAAGAACACAGACATTGGACAGAGGAATTGAAGGAGAAGTGTTATGGACAGACAAATCGAAGTTTGATGTGTTTGGATCACACAGAAGAACATTTGTGAGAAGACGCAGAACAAGTGAAAAGATGCTGGAAGAGTGCCTGATGCCATCTGTCAAGCTTGGTGGAGGTAACGTGATGGTCTGGGGCTGCTTTGGTGCTGGTAACGTGGGGGATTTGTACAAGGTAAAAGGGATTTTGAATAAGGAAGGCTATCACTCAATTTTGCAACGCCATGCCATACCCTGTGGACAGCGCTTCATTGGAGCCAATTTCCTCTGACAACAGGACAATGATCCAAAGCACACCTCCAAATTATGCAAGAACTATTTAGGGAAGAAGCAGGCAGCTAGTATTCTGTCTGTAATGGAGTGGCCAGTGGAGTCACCAGATCTCAACCCCATTGAGCTGTGGTGGGAGCAGCTTGACCGTATGGTACGCAAGAAGTGCCCATCAAGCCAATCCAACTTGTGGGTGGTGCTTCAGGAAGCGTGGGGTGACATTTCTTCAGATTACCTCAACAAATTAACAGCTAGAATGCCAAAGGTCTGCAATGCTGTAATTGCGGCAAAGGGAGAATTATTTGACGAAAGCAAAGTTTGAAGGACAAAATTATTATTTCAAATAAAAATAATTATTTCTAACCATGTCAATGTCTATTTTCTATTCATTTTGCAACTCATTTGATAAATAAAAGTGTGAGTTTTCATGGAAAACATGAAATTGTCTGGGTGACCCCAAACTTTTGAACGGTAGTGTACATTTTAGGTAATGTAAATTAATGTATATGTAACATTAATGTGTCTATGAAAAATGTGATGATAATAATCTGCCCTTTTTCTATTAATTTGCAGTCATCAGGAGGTTCTCATAAGATACTGTGTCAACTGTGTGTACTATAGCCACCATTAGGGTTTATCTAAAAGACATATCCACTAAAAAAATCAATGCAACAACACTGGAAGTGAAACAGAGTGACGATCCTTGTTTCAGTTAAGCATGACAAACATGCATGCAGCATTCAGATATCCAGTCGTCTCGTACTTTGCCCGCTACGTCAGTGGCTGTGTGTGATAGCATGCAGGGGAGAAAGTGCAGGGTCAGAGGCAGCCAGTGCAGCTGTGCATGTGTCACTGGAGTTAATGGAGGCGACGGTGGCTCTACTGTAACAGATTACAGCAGCTCTGTCAGAGGAAGAGGGGAGGCTAGGCCTGCAGCCCATCCATCACTGGGCCTGTCTCTCCTCTGCCTTAGTCTCCCTAAGCCGTGTGATAAAGGTGCATGTCAGCTCCCCTCTGCTGCTCAACTGCATCCAATCCCTGCAGAATCCACACACAGACGCTCTGGGCCTGCCTGCTTGCATGCAAGGGGAGGCTTAACACTGTGAGTCTGTACCTGCATCATGCAATGTGCACAGCAGGACTGTTACATACGTAGGCTTCAGCTTACACCTCCTCTGTTCTTTGGATGCCTGAGCAACTCTGAGAATTCCGGCCACATTTTTTTTTTTCTGCATAAAACGTAGTTCTCTCTCTGTTACCAAAGGCAATTATATGGGCCTGTGCTTATTGTGTGGTAAATCCCCAATCGGCTTGTCTGCTCAGGGGACTCTAGAATTAATCCTGGCTGGGTGACAGAGAGAGAGGGAGAGAGAGAGAGAGAGAGAGAGAGAGAGAGAGAGAGAGAGAGAGAGAGAGAGAGAGAGAGAGAGAGAGAGAGAGAGAGAGAGAGAGAGAGAGAGAGAGAGAGAGAGAGAGCAGTGCAGTGCAGTTGTTCTCATGGCATTAATATCTTAGCAATATGAGTTAACTTTGTTCAGGTTAACAACCACTTGGCAGTTGTCTCTCCATGCTCAAGATTACAACATTAGAAAGTATTTAGCCCATCAGGGCAATAAGCTTATGCTTCTTTTGAGATACTGTACATGTGTAAGCAGCTATTAAGTTGTCTCATTTCACAGTGAGTAGCCAGTATTCTAATTATTAGTCATGGAGAAACTATAGTGAGATAGTTCTATCTTTTATCGTTCATCCAATCCAGCACCAAACTCCGGACCTTTGGCTACAGAGCCTTCAGTGTGGCAGCCCCCACCCTCTAGAACTCTCTACCCAAGGATATCTGCGACTCTTCAAAGCTGCCCTTGAAACCCACCTGTTCACCATTGCATTCAACCTGTAGTAGCTGTTTCACTGTTTCTTGTTTTGTGTGTTTGTCTCTCTGGCTCTGTTCTGTTTGTCCCATTCCCTTGTAAAGCGACCTTGGGCATGTGAAAGGCATTTAAATTATCATTATTATTATTATTTTAGATATGTTCAAGGAAAATATAGACGGTTTTGGTGACCATTGAAACCCATGTTGAGTTGTAATATGAACAGTATCACAATTATTTCTTCAACCTTAAATAAGAGTTTTGTGAACATTATGAAGTTGGTTTGCTGTTCCTAGATTCATCAGTATGGGTTAGAAGTGGGGTTCTAAGAATTGTATTGAGCCCAGGGGTAGTTCAGTCGAGTGAGACTTGAGTCAATTCAATTTACTATACAGTAAGTAACTAGTAAGTAAGCTTAAGTAATACCTAACTAATCCAACAGTAAATATCATGTCCAGACTGAAGCAGTTGAAGAAAGAGAAAGTGTGAGATAAACAGAAAATCTGTAAAAAGGTATGATACATTTTGCAATAGGTGTGCTTCTGGGGGATAGATAGCAGGCACTGAGGTGTGACATTATGGAGGGTACCGAGTGGGTGAAATGGGGCCACTGCACATTGCACTTTCAAGTGGTTATATTTTAATAAGTATAATGACTATCAAAACTTTAATACATACAACCTGAGTTATACCGCTCTGCATGTTCGAAAGTTTAAATGGTATGTTTTACATAAAAGATGTAGGAGGAGAAGCAGGTAGAAGAAAATATGGTAAGTAAATTAAAACAACAGCAGTATGTTGCTTCACACGCACACTAATAATGTAGAAGTACTTGTATGTACAGTGATCAAGGTAAAGCGTGTAGGAGGCGTAAATCTGCACGCTTACACAAAACACTACTGTACATTATTGTTATTGTTGAGATTGTACATTTACAACCTGTATCCTGTGCATATGACCAATAAACTTTGACTTCACTTGACTTCAAGTGGTTATATATTATTTGGGGCGCCTGGTGTGGCTCTCTAAGGCGCATGCCACGTAATCGCAGGGTCCCTGCTTCGATTCTGGCCATTGACCTGTCCTGTATGTTGTCTCCTCTCTCTCACCCATCCTTGCTGCCAATCTCTACTGTCTCTATCCCAATAAAGCAGAAATGCCCATAAAACATATAATATATATATATATGTACACTAGCTATGTAATACTATGACGACATGGGGTTTAGGCAGCATTTAGGCAGCATTGCAGCATTAGGCATTAATGTTGTATGGTAAAGGTCAATTGTCAGAGGAAGGCATTGGCAAACTAAAAACACTTTTGTCAAAAATGAACGCAACCACTGTCTGTACATGCAGTAATACTTCCACTTACATAACAGTTAGGCAGTATTAGGCATTAACGTCTAGTGGTTAAGGTAAGAGGAAGTTGTCAGCGGAAGCCATTAGCAAACTAAAAGCACTTTAGTGTAAAACTGCCCCAAAGTCAACTCGAACCTGAGATACTGTAGCCCTCCCTAGCAAAGGATTCTTCCTTTTCTAGCTTCTTGCTGGTTTCCATTGCCTGACACGTTTAGCCCACACGCATGTTTAGCCCGTAACAACTATCGTGTGCAGGCACACATACCCTATAGATGACTGGAATGAGTTTATCATGCATTGATGAATTGAAGAACACTGATTACTTACATTTTCATTGAGTCAAGGAACACTCAATTTCGGTTGCTTTACAAGGTCTGTGCTCAGAGCAGCACATTCTCTTTCAAAGCATTGTGTATGGGTGTATCATTTGCATTTCTTCCTCAATTACATTCACTCATTCATTTCAATGTTCTCATTAACTGAGAGGGCTTTACAGAAGCTGTATGTTATAACACATGTTAGTGCAGTAGGGTTAGGGTTAGGGTTAGGTTAGCAGGGTTAGGGTTAGGGTTAGGGCATAGGATCTTGCCACACTACTAATTATGTGATTGAACACTAGAAGAGCTGTGAGGGGTCATGGTGACCCCTGTGAGTAAAAATGTTTTCTATCTTTGCACTCAATCAAATTTCAAGACCCTCCTTTCATGACTTTTCCTATATATGTGCGTTCTACCACCCAGTATCCTTACATTTTTTAAATCACTTCAGGATAAAATAGTATAAAGCTGTTTTGCAGTTTTTCTGTGTAGGAGGCAGGCTAAAAAAAGAAGCGCCCTCTAGTGATCTCTGTGTTCTAAAAAGGGGGTCTATTTGACCCCCAAGGCGGCTCTACTAGTAGGTAAAATAGGCATGGCTGTTATAGTGTTAAACATAACATAATAATAAAACAAGTTCCAACTAGGCATGAGAGAAGCTTTTGTACAGTTCCTTTACTCAAAAATACAAAATACAAAATACAAAATGAAAGTAACCCTTCCTTTTTCTAGCATTGTGACACCTGATATATATATCTACATATCATATAGCTTGATCTATAATCCCACATCTATAATCCCACATTTCATAGCATAATTATTCTTTCATAGGAGCAGGGTTGAAGTTTTTGGAAATCTGCCACCTCCACAGAGATATTCAGTTTGACGTCCCAAACAACAACATCCTCCCTAATAATAATATAAACACCCCAGACATGGATGTGCAGTGTTGAACCTGTTGTGTTTCTGTATGCACTCAATTAAAGGATGTAGCCACCAGAGACAGAAAGGCGAAAGTCAACCCTAGCAGTAACAACATGTTTATATGCAAACCGAGTGTCGGGTAGGATACTCCATTTGACAAAGTCCTTTTTCCAAAACAAGGAAATATTTCATTCAAGGGATCTCATTTCCTGATTGCTAACGTTTAGAAAATAGTCATTACAACCATTAGTAAGCTTTAATGTTACATACTGGTCCTTTAAGCTTATGGTGGCAAGAACAGATATACTATACTATACTAACATGTGTTTCCAACTGAGGAATTTGCCTTCAGCAAACATGTTCATGTTAGATGTGTATATTTACAGTCAGTGTGTCTATACTGTGTACTGTGTATACTATATATTCATTGGATGTTGTATTTTTTATGACACCACTCTGTTATGTAAGAAATGTGTGTTTATGGGCAACAGATGTATGGTCATAAACAACATGGTATTTGTATACGTTTTGATGACTATGGATTTCTTGAGCCCTACCATTATGGCTGTATCACTCACAATAGTCCCTAAAATAAATCTGGGAAATATAACATGGCCACAAGAATATTAACATCCATCCATTATCACATATCTTTCTGATGTATATTTACCTTCCTGGCTGACTTAAAAGCCTCATAATTCATGAATATGAGGCATTCTGCAATTATCCATGTCCCCTAACAATTTGAATTCTATTCTGTTTTGATTAAATGCGTAGTACAACGATCAATACAGTCATGCTTTGCTGTCTAAAAATTGAGCTCTCAGCCTGAAGCATAATTTCCTCAGTGGTTTATAGCAACTGGGCCTCAAATTAATGCTAGATGACCAATATGCTGCAAACCTTTTTCAGATTGTTTTTTAAATGCACCTATTTGTTTAAATCTCCAATCTCTGCCCTATCATTATGCTTTTCCATTAAGCCTAAAAGGCAGACAGAAAGCTGGCACATTGTACAGTAGGTGTCCTAAACAGACATCTGTGTGGCACTCAGCCTGGCCTGAAATACATCAAAGCTGTAAATACATGGATTCAATTAGTTGACATAAAACAATTAAACTTTCCTCCTAATTTGGTAAAGTGATGGATGCTCCTATAATAGCACACAGACAGGCGGAAAAGTATCATTGAATGTTTCAGCCGAACAATTGCGGTAAAAGGAAAAGACTGTAATATGAATTGCTCCTGCCTCATAATGAAACTTTGCTTTTCATTCTACATTCAATTTCCCTTCATCCCATTGTGCTGTATCATGGGACCTTGAGGTGTGTTGGACGACATGTTCTCTCAGAGTGAATAACTGTTGTGAGGAATACAGGGTCAGACTTACATTCATTTTGCAAAGGCCTTCTGATGATTCTAACACGAGCAGGGTGCTATTGGTAATAACTCAGTATCTGATACTGTATCTAATCCAGGTACTTGAAGTCTGTACTTGTAATTGGTATGTTTTTTGGGTCTTTTCCCAACAACACATGGGTCTAAGAGAGGCAGTACATATCAATGTAGTGAGAGCAATAGAAACATTATTAATGTGTTAATTTACAGGATAGGCGAAGTGTGCTAGGCTCAGGAGACAGCAATTTTTGGACCGAAGGAGATAAAGCTCAAGGAAACTATTTCTATGATGATGGGGATCAAATAGAACATATGAATTATTAATCACAAGCGTTTTGTCCCTGATGCCCTAAGGAAAAAGTGGCTACTGCTAACACAATCCCCATCTCATTTATTTTTATGGAAAAGTTATTAAAGTGTGTACTTGAGATCAAATGGTTAGCACAAGAGGAAACATGTGAGAATAATGAATGTCATAGCCCCGGCCAGAGCATTTGTGGCTTTTAACAGGCAATAGGAAATCTTCAGCCACCCAGCAATAAATTATGACCAAGATAAACTTCAATCCTCTATATTTATTTTATTATTTGGCTAATAATTCATTTTCAGAAGACAACAGTTGGCTGTCTAGTGGTTAGACTGACTTTAGGGGTTTAAAGATGATACAGAACATAATACTCATTAGGAAACCTGTATTATTCCTCAACAATATTCCTGAGATAAACCAGGTCTAACCCATTTATCAAAATATAGTATCTCTTGTTATTAGCATATTCTGCTGCATGCAGTACAATACAGTAGGCACCATGATGCATTATTTAACTTTCATACCTCAGAATTCCATTACAGAAGATAAACGCTCTCTAGCTATGATAATTAACCTGCTTTAGTTGTGGGCAACTATGTCTACTCATGGCCATGCTTACAATGATAATAACAGTAATTCTATGTGAACTATTAACTGCTGCTGGGGACATCCAATCAGGACAGTCTACAATACCTGTATATTGTTAAAAGCATACTGTATGCCATATAACTATGGTACAGATCTTCTTCTCTAACCCATCTATTTATCAATAGAAAAGGTATCTGACTTTTAGCAAATGTCACAGGTAATGAATTAAGGATTATACTCTCTAACACGTTTTTTTCTCTAACAACATAGACATGTGTTTTTTATGTTGCCGCTCCAGGATACCACATTATTTCATGAGACAAATAACACTGAAATAGATGGCTGTATATTTGGGGAAACTGAATCCAATACATAACATAGTTGGATATGTGTGTGTGTGTGTGTGTGTGTGTGTGTATTTTCCCATCTGAAGTACTGATGATGACGCTCACAGCAGTCCTCTGTGGTAGGGGGAGCTGATGAAGAAGTACAGAGCCATGGCCACCGGTCAGCAGTGTTTATGGCTAGTGTCATCATGGCTGACAGTCTCCCCCCTGTATGATTTATACACTTCCGACAGCGACCGGCACCTGCCGAGGGGAAGCAGCTTGCCTGTGGAGGAGTATAGAATTGTTTCATACATAGGTGTCCTTGATGCCTGAAGATGTAGTGGTATGATTTCTTTGGCATTACTGTCTAAATACTGTATGACAGTATGAGAATGGACAACAATATTTGGGGCTATGTTGAGTATCTATTGAAGGCCTCTGTATTTACTTTATACTGTAATTATTCACAAGGTCTCATTGCGGTCAGCACCCCATCCGCCTTCACCATATCAGAGTGGAGAGATGAGGAGTAAATCTACCAATTGAAACTGGGCATGATTAGATGGCCATGGTAGTATGTTGAAAATGTTGCTAGGACACCGGGGTCAACAACAACCCCAATCTTTGCCATAAGTGCATGTTATTTTGTAACCACAGAGAGTGATAACCATGGTTTCAGCACCTACTTCCAAACAATGACATGAGGATAGAGTAAAGGGGAAACAGTCCAGTGATGTTTTACCCTAGTACAGTATCATATTGCAAGTAACATTCTCCCATCGGATGTCAGCCTACTTTAAGCCTATTTTGTTTTATCTGTAGTTGTATGTTGCAGTTCATGAAAAAAACATTTGATGAACACACCTACCAGCTCTTTGTAACAGAGCATGATCATTTTCAAGCCATCTTTAATTGAATTCTGCATTTGTCATTTTGAGTACAATCGTCGACCGTACACCATAAACTAGCCACCGACATAAGCAGTGCATTGAAGTTATTATATAATTAGGTATTAAATAGGTAATACATTCTGAGCTTGGCTCTGGGGACAGTTACATTCTCACATTTCTATCACATTTCTCTTTTAAATGACACATTTTTGTTCTTGCAGAGCACAGATAAGACTAATTGGACAGTTGAGAGGCTCATGAATTGATGATATGGCTTGTGTTGCTTTCCATTCAAAACGTGGTGTGAATTAATGAAAAAGGTTTCTCTCCTGTTCTTTGAGTTCTCAGTGACCTTGGGTACGTTTGTGGGATATTTCTTTGTTTTTCTCATTTATTTTTGTGTCTCCTTTCGACATTGACAAATGAGGCATTACATGCATACTAATCTGACACATGGGGAGAGTATTGTGACACTCTATATTTGAATACTCTGAATAATCTGAGTCATACTGTAAGTGTTCGAATCAAAGTCCTCTGGCAGTTGAGAGTGTTTTTGCTTGGGCTGTAAATGCCATTTTTGTTACATCTTATGGTCTTGATTTAAATAGGATTTGTACAGAACAGCTGGGCAATATATTCTATATTGTATCAACATTGCTGTCAATCGATATGTTTCGAAGCAGAGACATCCATCACACTTGTGTGATCACTGAAGGCCATGTTGCAATATTCATGACACTTTGTGAATGCTTATATCCTATTATGGAAGTATACATCAATGTTTACACACCATGACTTCCTTGTCATGCAGAGAGTAATCAAGCAGCATTATAGCTATTGTACACATGCTGCATCATTCTATACACATTAGCCATCAGCTGAGGGTAAGGTAGGCAGTGATGATCTTTCTTTGAATAATCTCAAATAGACCTCTATCTTTATTACAATAACTGTTCAGTGTTGAGCAAATTGGTTGCTAAAACAGGTTTTTCTTCCTTACAAAATGATGTCACATTTCAGTGATAAGAACTCAATATATCCTGGAAGAAATGGAAACACTAAATCTGAATCTTTATCTCTTTTCTCTTGACACAGTAGATGAACTCAGAACCTCTGTCCATGTATTTTCCAAGCGCTGCGAGCAAGAGTGTATTCTTAGTTGTTCCTGTGAAATTTGGATGTTACCACTTTCATTGACTCTGTATGGAAAAGTACAGTATATACTTGATAGCTCAGTATCTGATCCATTTCCTTTTATCACATGGCATAGCCAATGCTAAATACTAAAAGGCCAACAATATTATGGCTGACTGCAGTTCAAATTGACTAATGGAATTCTATATGTGATGTTCGATATGCAGAGAAAAGCACATTTTCTTGAAAAATAAAATGTTCTGTGTCTCATCATCTCCTGGACTCTCTAAGGGCACAATGATCCCCTGTTAAAAATGACTTAACACTGACTGCAAATGATCCCTCCTAGACAATGATAAAGTTGATGATCTCTGGTGTCGATTTTCTGGGTGGTTCAGGGCTATAAATCTTACTCACCAGCAAAACCTTTTTCACCTTGTAGTTCTAACATAACATGAGAAATGATAAAAAGGTGAGGTGGCGCTCAACATTTTATAGGACTCCCAGCCTGAGGTCTTGAAAGGGCCAGCGATGCACAATGAATCATACACATACATTCTCAAGCCCATTCTCCCAGATCTGTGGCCTATTGAGGTTGTGTACATTTAAGTATGCTGTAAAACCACAATAGTCACTGCTAAAAATCTGAGGGTTAAAATGGGACTGACATGGTGAAATACAATGTTTCATGTTTACAATGTTTCATATCTATTTTGGCGAGCGTTAGAGTGAGAGACCGTGCTCTAGAAGTTCACAGTGACACGCACGCATGCAGTGTACGCACGTACAGTGGCCACGTTCAGTTTTTTCCAGAAAAGATTCCAATGTGACCCCCAGTTGCCAGGAAATACTTGATACTATGTTTTTAGCACTCTCAGAAGAACATCAAAATGATATGATGAAGTTTATCCATGCCGTGATAAACAATGATTTTGAAAGCATCACTGATTGGTGTTTACTAAAGTATGAACAATAGTCCCAAAATATTCATATTTAGTAACAAACTACAAAGAAGTTGTAGTTCTTACAGTACTGAAAATCGTACCGGCAGTATTTCAAAATACCCCGGTATTATTGGATACCAGCCCAACCCTAACACACACACACACACACACACACACACACACACACACACACACACACACACACACACACACACACACACACACACGCGCACACACACACACACACACACACACACACACACACACACACACACACACACACACACACACACACATTCTGTTGCATACTGTATGTAAATATGATATTGAACACAGAAACTACTTTGTTACTATTATCTCATTTGCAGTACAGATAATTCTTCTAATTACATCACATGGCTTTGTCGCAAAATATGCATGTATTGGAAGATACAGTACAATAATCTTTATGGTGCATAGTTAATTGCAACAATCAATTATTCCATTTTTTCATTATACTTTGTAGTCATTTTGAGGGTCATATTCAAATGTTCATGCTGTATCCAGTATGGAGAGAGCAAACCAGCAATGCTTTTAAAGTATCCATTGCTTCCCACATTTTGCTTGTGTTCTGCTCATTTGTTTATGTCTTGGAGAAAGAATAGTGTGAATATGTATATTTTTGTTAGACTGGTGGGGGTGGAGGCAAGCAAGCAAGGAAATATGTTGTATTCTCTCTTTGGTGCATGCCTGTCGTACACGGCTGCTGTTCTCTCCAGCTTGCTGTATGTTCACCCTGATATGCACCCTCAGGCAGTGTGCCTTTCATTATTTCTTTTGAAACTTTCATCTGAAGTCTCAGAGGGATTAGCCCTCTTGATTCCTGACACAGTCAATGAAAAACAAGCCGTATACTGGGAGGCTTACAGCCAGAAAAGCCATGCTCAACCCTCCCTGTGAATGTGGAGCTGTGTGATGATTTACACAAGTGGATGCTCTTCTTGTTTTTCTTTTCATGGCAAGGCTACGGTCATCTTCAATTTAGACTCAATGGTTTGAAACAGGAGTTTAATTCAGGAAATTGCTCAAATAGTTTCCATTTCAACTCAAATAAGAATAGTTGTAGCATGTATGATAAAGTAATATCACTGTGGATCTGTACGAATAATGGAATTGCACTGCTTTCATTTTGCACTACGGCACAGGAGCCAACTCTGAATATGAAAACGATAACTCTGATGGAATGGATGGAATTGGATGTGCTCAGGGGACCGATTTAGTAGAATTACCACTGTATTTAGCTTTTATATTTACAGTTTCATTGAATGTAAGCTGAGTGGATTAATCATGAGTGAGAACTGAACTGAAGCAATTATCCTACAGATTTTAATTGGATTTATCAGAATCAGCCCTTGTTATCCCTGTCTTTTGTATTCAGCTTGCATATACTGTAGCTTTGAACAACCGTGTGCAATTTGTCTTTTTAACACTTACACTTGCACATCCCATTCTTCATTAACGAGGGGTGTACCTTGGCTGCAGAAGATGTCAGAAAGATCTGTATATGAGATACACTTTTCACTTCATGTCCATGAATGGTAATTAGCCCTCTTACCTCAGGTGCTCTCAAACCAAGCGTGTCCATTTTAAAATGGACAGCACACTATGATCACCATCTATGCCTACACAAATAATGTTAGCCATGCCTGTTTAAGTGGTAGCTGGAGGAATGTTGCCATCCAGTTTTCTCCTGCTGTGGCGGGTCTGTGGATTATTAAATAGTGTCTCTGAATCCGTTGGGATTTCAATGCTGTGTGTGTTGATGCCCTCCCTCCGCATTCTCCTTTGAGCATACCTTTGTCAGCAGTTTCATTACTTTGCACTTTGCTACTAAGCAGGTGGAGCTAATCTATCTCTTTTGCCCTTCAGTTATGGTTTACTGTCCGGGGGACTGGACACAAGTGTCTCCAATAATCCCTTAATTAGGCAATGATGGACTATTCATTTAGTATGCAAAGCTGCAAATCTCCCTCTCCACTGAGCGGAGCCCCTCTGCAGTGGTACGCAGGCCAGCGCTAATGATCTCAGCAAGTGGCAGCAATCCATTGCAGCGCTGCAGCGAGGGCACATTAATCTTGCGGGTGATCCGGTTGATGAATGACCCTGGCCCAGAAGCCCTGGCAGATCCCGCCTTAATTATGCTGAGGGAGCCACACCTGGGAGGCACTGGGGGACGTCTTGCAGACTCAGGAATGGAACTCGGGAGCGGGGGCGGCAAGCCCACAGGTAGTTTTCACAGCGGTTCTGATAGAGGCTCCAAAGCACCCAGGGAGAGGTGACACAGTGTTTCCTGGTGCCACCACTCCTGGGAGGACATGATGTGGGGGACAGGCTCCCCAAGCACAACTTCGGAAAGGGCAAATGGAAGTCATCAATCCAAGACACTTCCAAATGATAGGTCGTTAGGGGCAACTGGTTTTTAGGTCGGCTCTGAATGAGACTCTTTGAGAAGCTTTCCTTTTCTGTGATTTGGCTTCAGCCGGCGCGTTTTCACTACTGCTCCAATGGCACCCCATTAATGCACAGTGCTGCTGTGTTGCGTGTTTGAAGATAGAGAGCTCAGCAGGCTCAGCAGGCCAAGTGTTGCATCAACTCCATATCGATGCCCCCAAGATACTGTAGCTCACTTGCTCACTGTTATGTGATACAGAAAGAAAGAGAGGGAAATTATACAGTTTCATCTAATCTGGATCCACATTTCTGCCTACATATTACAATCATTTTCAAAATATTCCTAGATACTGTAAGTGACGTTCAAGTAAATGGTAATATCCCGACAAACACACTAGTCTAGATATCTACTCTATCATCTCTAATAATTTAGTAATGCACAAGACCCTAATTAACTAAAGCATTTTAAGGATGGTATCTTAAAGACTTATAGCAGACTGTATTACACATTGGCCTGAGGTCTCTCAGCCAGACACATGATTAAGCATAAACCATAGCATACTCTTTAATGAAGGAAGAGCCAGGATGAAAAAGGTTCTGCTTCTTAAGGTCATGCTGCTGGCCCCTGGGTGATCCTTTGGGAAACATCTGATACAGTATATCTGAACCCTGGTGCCACAACTCAATCCTCCGTTATCCCCCCTCTTGTTATGGTCTCTCGGTCTTCATCATCTCACTGGATGCTATTGAACATATGACCTGTTCAGAGGTTATTGGATTCTTCCGCACAACAAACCCCATTGTGGATACTGTTGCAGCCAAGACTGCGACTTTTTATCTGGGGGCAAATTTGTGAAATCTCATTATCTTGTGTTTTGAAATGAGAATCAATAGGGATTTATCCTTTGTTGTGAGGAAATATGTATTCTATGTATGCTGTTGTCTTCAAGATTGGTTTAATTTGTCTCTTTCATTTATCATATTTACTGCTTTAATTGTTCTTCCTTTGGTCCCCATTGGTTTTTCACGAAGTGAAGCAACTCCGATATGGCCATCCTTGGAGCCAACTGCTGCATTGCAAACATGCAACAAATTGATTTAATTGCATTCACATACAATAAAATTGGGATCTAAAAGCTCAGCAGGAAATTGTACAAAGCTCAAATTAGTATTTTTTGGGGTGGTGGGGGGCAGCTGAATTTAATACACATCCATCACTTTTTTATCATCTAATTAGTACAGAGAATGGCAGGCTGGTCAACAGTAGTATTGATTAGATAAAGGGCTGGTATCTATCATTTCACCTCACTATTGACACACCAGCTATTTTGGCCACGTTTTCTGAGCATCTGACTTTAGCGCCGTACAGAATTGTCATCATATGCCTGATCTCCTAACGAAGCAGCTTGGTGTATTTAGACATCCTGTCTCCACAGCCTGTTGGCATTGTCTGTTGTTATCAATTCCCTTGTGTTTGCAGTGCATGGCATGTTTACTGACACAGACTAATGTTTTTCCAGGTATCTGAATGACCCTAACAATAGTATTCTAATAATAATAGTCGAATAACTTTATAAACACTTCCACTGATCTTCTCTAGTTCCATTGTTCACAGGTGGTAAGAAATGTTTGAATGCATAACCAAACTGTTCAAGTATTAACACTACAACAGCCGTACCTTTTTTGCCTACTAAAAGAGCCGCCTCGGGGGTCAAATGACAATGCTCAAGCTGCTATTTACACAGAACGACCACCAGTTGGCCGCTTGTAAATTAGCCTGCTTCCTACACAGAAAAACTGCAAAATAGCTTTATATTAGCTTATCTTGATGTGATTTTGATGTGAACGCACATATCTAGGAAAAGTCATAAAAGGAGGGTCCTGAAATTTGATCGAGTGCAAAGATATAAAATTTTTCTTTACTCACTCCTGGCTGTTCTAGTGTTAAGTGTTGAAGCAGTGAATTCATTCAGCTATTCATACCATATCATCTGATACTGTATATTTTATCCTGGTCACCTTGCTAGTCATTACATATCACACTGCATGTGTTGATGTTGAGTATATTATACTGTATAAATAAGCACCTTTAGATAGTATAAGAGTCTAAGAGTTAAATTACAATTAATACAGAATTAATGAAGTCCATGTCTTCTTGGACTATTAAAGAAAATAACAACTTCAAAAAATTCACATTTTAATACAGTCTATGTCATATACTGAATCTGTATAAATTCAGGAACTCAGGCACTAAAAATTAAATGCTGGTCTTGAACTATTGACGTCATTGTATGACAATTTTGAAGGATGTAATCAAAGTTGATTTACTGCAGTAATCCCTCCCTAATCTTAAAACATAAACAGTTCCAGAGTCTCTTCCCCCAGAAAAGAACAATATAAAACTCACCAAGCCTTGAAGATGATGCATCTTAAATATAGAATCTCAGTGATCTCTTTAGTACTACTACAACCTCCACATTTACAACCCACTCTCACCTACTGTAAGAACCATATCTATGCAGAACAACAACAACAACATTATGCACACAGATCTCAAGATAGACTTCAGCCCCATCATTCAGACTGTTTTTGGCCAATGCTCCTCTTATTGTTGCCCTCTGATGCTCTAAAATTCAACTCGAAAGAAAATCAGAGTGAGTGGAGAAATAGGTGTAGATGACATTGATGACATTCATTGACATGATAGAGTCAATCCTCAAGGATGCACCTTGTGATTCATCACACATGGTGCTTGATGACTATACACAATAAATTACCTCACTATGTCATGACACTCGTAATGATTTAGCTTTGTTGGGTGCCTTGCATGCAAAATAGCTGTGGCAAAATGGCAAGCTGAAGCTACATGATGCTTTGTAAATTGACAAAATGAGATTGTCATGAATGATTATAACTTTATTATGTCAAGTTTGTAGGCATACTATGATTATATTAACTATTATGACACATCTGGTGTATGAATAACACCCACAGTAACACAGGTATTGGGATGAAATTACACAACCAGTAGCCACCATCTCTCAGTGGTACACTGTAGACCATGCTGAAGTGGCTGTACCTGCACAGTGGTACAGTCTGCAACACATTTGCTGGGGAAAAGGAAGAAATTGTGTGATTTATTCACCTCTCTCTATGCAAGGGAGATCCCATTGGATTGTACAGTGTTTCCAATCCTCTGGGAATTCATTGGCCTGATGCAAAAGAGCTGCACTATCACTTTTTGTACAGTACTCTTGCAATGTGCAATATCCCTGCAATAAATGACCGAAGTTACACCTCTTTCTTGCCGTTCAGTACTTTACGTCTTTGCTTGACATGCCAAACTGCTAGTAACAGGATCTTGAAAATATAATGCACAGATACATTTGGTTAAATAGACATTCTCTCTGACTTTCAGGAATTAGTACTATAAACAGTACTTTGAAAGTGAGAAGCTCCCCATTAATTGTAGCCCAGTGCTTGCTGTGGTATGGATATTTTCTCAGTGTGAGGACAATGATGAATTTGGTTTTCTAATAAAAGGAGATTACTCTCAGGACCCAATCTTGGATCCTCCTTAGAAATGAAAATTATATTCAATGAACAATACTGCCTGTCTACATGTACACTCACCGAACACTTTATTAGAAATACTATACTAATACTGGGTAGGGTCTCCCTTCGCTCTCAAAACAGCCTCAATTATTCGTGGCATTGATTCCACAAGATGTTGGAAACATTCCTTTGAGATTCTGGTCCATGATGTCATGATTGAATCACGCAATTCCTACAGATTTTTCAGGTGCACTTTCAAGCTGCGAAACTCCCATTTTACCACATCCCAAAGGTGTTCTATTGGATTCACATCCGGGGACTGGGAAGGCTACTCAAGAACACTGAACTCATTGTTGTGTTCAAGAAACCATCTGGAGATGACTTTTGCTTTGTGTCATTGTGCATTATCATGCTGGAAGTAGCCATTAGAAGATGGCTAGCCCACATTGTGGCCCATTTGGGTATATCGGTGATGATTATGTGCATTGGCAATACAGATGCAGGGTCGAGTCTTGCGTGAGCTCAGACTGCAAGGATGCAATAGGCCTACTGTTTTCAGCAGCGTGATTGTTGCTCATCTTCCTATTTTGAAATGCACTCCAACCCTGTCAGGTGTATGTATAAGAGGTAGATGTATGAAAAGCGATGTCCACTTTGATATGAGTGAAGAGCTAATTCTCAATCAATATAATTTCAATTGAAGATATTATTGATCAGATTTAGTTATACACCCTACCCTCTGGTGCAATGTCCCATTATTACAGCTGGTCTTGGAGAGGTTTTTTGTAGAATGTGTGACATTGTAATATTCCAGAGAACACCAGTAGGGCGCAGGCATGAGCTACATGTAGAGATTCAATAATAATAATAATAATAATAATATTAATATTAATAATAATAATAATAATAATAATAAGTAATACAGATAATAACATTTGTTTTGTAAATAAATTGACTCATTGGTAGTACAAGCAAAGTTTCTTTACTATCTCATGTGAACTTTTATGGGGTTCCATTTGAAGGGAAAGTGTAACAAGCTATGCATTTGAATGTTAACTACCCTGAAATGAATTTACCTGCCCTGTCAGTGCCAGCCAAGGCACATGGGGGAGGAGGAGTAGTCATTCCGCCTCCACACACTATCTCAGTCATATTTGACGTTTCACAGTTTTTTTTTTATTGCCTACTCTGGCAAAGGATTGCGAAAAGTGGGTGTACACATTCAGCTTGTGCTGTTTGTACTACTGTATAGTGGCTCGGTTCGGATGAGCTCGCACAGCTGATACGCACATCGTATCTACCAATCAACAAAGGGCATAAGGACAACAACCAACATTCCTAGCCACTGAGAGGAGGCAATGAATGAATATGTATGCAACGGTTATTTACTTTCTACTGCACAAAGTTAGTAGGCATAGTGAGAGGACGACTGGGTGGCAGTTATGAATACCCTCATTGTTCGAAAGATCCAACGGATTTGTAATTGACAGTTTTGAATCTACTGTAGTGCTTGTCAGTGTACGGAGGAGTGGACCGGACTCACAGCTCAGCGGTTGACGAAGACGTGCTTTGCACACTACTTCAAACACTTTGCCGTTCCCTTTTTTCTTTTTCCGTAAAATGCCAAGACTTCGTCCATCACACTCTGCCCATTTCAAACCACGGTGCTCATTTGGACGGACGCCAGACCGCAGCCTTTCTAATCTGCAAATTCAGTCCAATAAATTGTGACATAGGCTGTCAGCGTTGGAATAAGAAATCGATACCTCAAGAAAGGGGACGCGATATTCTTCCGGAATTTTAACGATCTATTTCCCCTCTATCCTTTATAACTATGCGAATTGGCGGTAGGTCGGAGTGGTCCAGCTCCGCGCGTTTTCAGCCGGAGCAGTGCTGATAGTGACAGATTATTGTTGTTGAGTGTCCATGCAAGACTCGGGGTGGAAACATGTCTGGCCACTTCTTTGAGAGGATCACTGCTATCAGAGATGGCATTTTGGTCCAGCACTTCGGTTTTTACCTCTAAAGTGCCGCGGAAGATCTTATTCATGTTCACTCTCTCCCTCTCTGTCACCTACTTGTTCTACAGCTTGATGAGCTGCTACAACTCGTTACAGTTCCCCCTGCAAGAGAACGACGCGTACCCAGGGAGGCTGGTGACGGAGGAGACAACTTTCGCGACATTAAGGGAGCAACTTTATTCGACTTCCTCTCAGGGATATCTCGACGAGGAACTGGTAGAGGCAACTGCTGCCGAACAAACAGTTTCCACAGTCAAAGAGAATGTGGAAACCGAACAAAGGACACTGGAGTGGGTCAGGACTCAGGCGGCTCCAACTAAAGCCGCGGCGCTGTATCACTCCACCGCGCTGGAGAGGGAGCACCAGGAATTCAGCACCACGGACAACGAACTCAGGGTGAACTGTACCTCGGATTATGGGGAGAAAAAACTGCCCCAAGCCATTATAATCGGCGTAAAGAAAGGAGGTACCAGGGCTCTCCTTGAAGCTCTGAGGGTCCACCCCGACGTCAGAGCCGTTGGAAATGAGCCACATTTCTTCGACAGGAACTACGAGAGGGGGCTGGATTGGTACAGGTGCGCGCATCCACTTTCACTTCATCCATGTCTGTTCTGAGGTCTCGACTTCCAAAGCAAGCCATTGGTTGGCTTTTTCTACTTTTTAATATTTAATATTAAAAAATTATATATATATATATATATATATATATATATATATATATAAAATATATTAATAATTATAGTATAGTCATAATCCTAGTCATACATACAGTACAATTTCTCATTATGTCATAAAGTGTATCTCCCTGTACTGTACTGTAGGTAATCCATATATATATCCATGTGCATTAATTGCAAAATACCTTCCACATTGTGTAAATAATACCTATGGGTGTTCAGAACTGGCCCTATGCAACAGGTCTGAAGTGTGGTGGTGTAGTCTGGATTTGGGATGCCCATACCAAGATGTTATATTCATACTGTACTACACTAATCGCAACATCTTGCCTCAATGTGTCACAAATGTCTTTGTGCACACCTAGTCATAACAAGATAGTTACAAGATATTCAATATGATTACTTTGGCGTTCCTGTATAAAGTCTAAGATTTTGTCAAAGATTTGAGATTACAATTATGATCGGGTAATCCAAGTGTTTTACTACTCAGATCCTAAGTATTGTCCCATGTCTTTTCACCTGGGAATATTTCTAGATCTTACAGTACAGTACTCCCATCCAGGTTAATCAGTCAGAGGTGCTTCTTTTGTTTGCCATAACTATTCCTTATTGCCTATACTGTGATTTACAAGAAAATTAGAAACAGAAAGGGAAATAAAAGAATACATTGTAGGATTCAATCATGATCCGTGTGACACTAGCAATAAAGTGTCATCCCAGCAAAATTATGTTTGACTAAGGGAATGGTGGATTTCAGATGGACTCACTGAGCTGGTGAGAATGAAGCCAACACACACAGTCCCTGCGCCCAGAGCAGTGCTGTGGCTCTTTACAGCAAAGGCTGTGGCTCAGGGCTATGGGTAGGGGAGCATCTGCCTTCATCTCACTGCAGAGAGATGGGGGCTCTCGGATGTTCATTTACCCAGTGTTAATGCGAGCCGTTTCATTACGCTTACGGTGTGGGGCTCATTAGACAAGAAGGTGACAGGCTTACATAAATAACACCAAAGTGTGCTTGTGTGTTTTAGTGCCCCTGAGCCAACCAAATCCCTTAAGCGCTCTAAAATGTATTTCTACTTTCGTCCTCTGTGTAACGTTAACCTCGGGATGACGTATGCATGGAGGAATTTAAAAATCTGGTAGCCTAGGTTTTTTCACCCATGAGAAGGATATACACCGCCTGTTCCTGTTGACCAAAATGTAAAAAGTATTATGGTGTGACAGGGAAAAGGGTTCAGAGCTATGTGCCCTGTCCACAACCCTGATACTTAAGACAATACAGCACATACCCATTTTGTTATCTGTTAGGATATCATAATATTTTTGTTTTGCTTCTGCTTGAAAAAAACATCACTTCACTGTGCTCTGGCTAATCTGTGGCTAATCTTATAGGACTGAAATCATGATCAACTGATGATGACGACCATTTAATGTTGCTTTAGGAGGCTGAGTCTAATAATCTCATCAAATGCACTGAATCAATTTGGATGTGCAGCGGTGGCACATTTTACACTTTGTGATGGCGTGGAATCTGTAGGTCTGTGGAGAAAACCAGTTATTTAGTCAGAGAAGCCAGTAAAGCGTACACAGCCGGAGGTGTATAGTGTTGCTGAAGGTGTGCTTGCCGTGGTTTAGTGTACCACAGAAGCCTGATGCATATGGAATTCATCATGTATAAATATCAAGTAAAAATGGCTTTTTATGCCTCATCCGCTGGGCATATATATCTCAAGGAGTATGTTAATCTTCTTGTTCTTGAAATATGATGCAGCACCCTGGTGACATTTATTTTACCGCCTGACACAATGTTTAAAAGGCTTGTCGGGGAGGACCTTATGCCTTGTTAAACTCCTTACCGCTTTTGAAGACAAGCTATAGTTTTTATCGAGTAGGTAATTCTTTCTGTGTGTCATATGATAATAGCTCTGCTATCATTGGAAGAATCACACCACTGCTGGGAAGCCAATCGTGGTTTAAATAGGTGCTGCAAAACAACAGAGGATTAATTGCACTGGTATTTATGAACAACTCTATTGCTTGTAATACAATTGATTTTTTTCGGGAGATTCTTTGGCTTGTCTTACTGTGCACAGATCATATTGTGTGAGCTGTCAATGAAATGCATGGCTCTGAAATGCCTCTGAGGTCTCCAGGCCCTTGTATCCTTGTGTTGTGAAAACGACGCTTTGACCTCGTAAGCGATAAAAGCTGAGGATATGTGACTGTAAATCTTTGTGAGCTGTGTTGTACCTTTGCAAGGCTATGGCCCTGTGTTTCACAATGTGTCAAACAGTAATGTCACATTACAATACTGCTCATAAAGTGATGAAGTAAATATCAACATTACTACAGCTACTAGGGGTGCAACGGTTCAGTTGGCCCACAGTTCGGTATGAACCTCGGTGTTTGGGTCACGGTTTTGGTTTGGTTTCAGTAGCCTATGTGTTTTGTGCGTAAGGAGAAAATAAATGCTACAATTTATTTACAAACTGTTACTTTACTTTATTTTGCTTATACTTATGGAACTTTAACATTCAGACACATTCCAGAATATGACTGGTATATTCTAATATAAAGTATAATATTAAAAATATATGCTTAAGTATAAACAAAAAACCCTTTCAAATGTAAAAACATTAAATAAACACTTTCAAATGTAAAAGTGCCTCTTAGGCTACTGGTATAGGAGAATTAAAAGCTTGTTAGGCATATTACCGTATGTGCATATACGACACGCATGAAACAATTAATGTATCTGTTCACTGTTTTCGTTCCCTCATCATTGTATTCAATGCCAAAACCGAAATGACCCCACAACGCAGATTTGTAGCAATCCGGGGCTTCCTCTGTTGCCATGTTCTCAACTCCGCTCGCCATGAACAAACATTTGAACAAGAAGCAACTGCATTCCAGACAAGCTCGACCTCCGACTTTCAATGGAACGCAGCATAAACTGAAAAACCGACATTCCCTAGTGCGTATTGAACCGTGGATGGCGAACCGTTCGGTTCAATATAAAACCGAGAACCGTTGCACCCCTAACAGCTACTGCAGCAGCATGGTTTTTCTAGCTCTCCATCCTCAAGCCATTTCACCTCAGGTAAAGGCTTTTTTTCATTTCTAGATGCTGGCTTTCATATGATGTAGCCTTTAAAGAGAGATGAAAAGAATCAGCCTTTTCATCACCAAGGACTTTTCTCTTTGTGTGAGTTGCAATGTGTTCAGACCTACGCAGCTCTGAGGCCCACACAGTGGTCTTACCTCAGCCAAGGCCATACAATGAAGTGCTCTCATTCTTTTCTCCACTTTACTATTCATGGTCTCTTGTTTTGCGCTGAATGGTGCAAAGCTGCTGCAAAGAGTTTCACATCTCCATCTCTTTTTGTAATAATACATTCTAGAAGTGTTGGGAGTGTCAGAGCACCATGTCTGACTCTGTTACTGTGGGACTGCATGTACTCAAGCCCCAGCTTTATCCGCACCCTTCAGGAGTAAGACAGGACCCTCTGACAGGAAGTGTGTGTCGGAGACACCGATCCACTGCTGAGCAAGGCAGCAGAGAGTCTAAATCCAGCGTTTATCCCTTGTTTACCCCTTCCTCAGCATGAAGCTCCACATGCAGCTCAGCCCATGACTCTTGCTACCAGACTTGGGGCCTGTGACTCCAGTCAGCCGGGAGATGGGATGGAGGGAGGTGGGCCAGATCCCTGAGCAGGCTAGATGCCATCCCTCCATCCTCCAGCTGGGCCTGTGTGCTGCTGCAGCGCCTCCTCGTCTCCGTTCCTCCTCAGCACGGCAGAATCTGCCTACCCCTGATAAGACAGTGCCAAGGCTCGCAAGGACGCACCTCTGGGTACTCTGATGCCAACGCGGCAGTCATGGAATTAAACTTTTTAATTAGCAGTATGCCCCAGTGCCTGTGGAGTGAGTGGACTGCTGCAGTCAGGTCTGTCTCAACACCCCCACCCCCTTTTCCACTTGATTAAGCTCCCAAGCACTATAGAGCTTGTGAGATTCTACCAACGTCCAAAACAGCAATCATATTTATTTCCTGTTCCAGCATCTTTGACTGCTGTCAATGCAAACATGATACATTGTGATGACATAAATATTACCCAACAACCAGTGAGTTAAGAGGGAAATGAGAGAAGTGGCCATCGGAGAGGTGTGTCGACAGGGAATTGGTATAGGGAAACGTGAGGGAATGCTCTCCTGAATGGTTCTCTATCCCACTATTCGCTACAATACTTTATGATCGAATGGCCCAATAAATGAGTGTTCCTTCATTAGTAATAAAAATACAAATATATAGCATCATTTTAAATTGCACTTTTTTATGTTTACGTTTGTGTATTAATAACTGCATATACTTTTACAAGCCATTTGTTTCACTAATGTAAAATGTGGCCCCAAGATTAATATATATTGATATTTATTGTGTCACTCCGGGGTCAGCCTTTAGGTTCATCCCTATTCGGACATGATTAGTTTTACAAGGGTAATGTAACCGAATTCAATGATTACAATGTGAAACGTCAACATGGCCATCTCCAGACCTTACTCTGGGTACTAGTATTAATGGCTCCCCAGGGAAGTGACATAGATGGTAGTAGTAGGAAAGTCAGTGTTAAGTGTTAAGATATCCACTGTAGGCTTAGCCTACTTTTACTTGCTTGGATATTTTACCTGCACATATTGGCAAGCCAATTAACGCCACTACAACATAATTTGACAAATAACCATTGTAAACCAAAGCCTTATACCTCATTGTGGAGGACACTGAGGCAGAGGTGAGACCGACGGGTCAGGTCGTGGGTAGAATTTTACACACAGGGACAATATTCCTCAGAGTTTCAAAGGAGGAGCCATAGGCACATAGGTCCATGGACAGACCTCCGTTTTTATAGCACATCTATTTATTTATATAGCTAAATAAAGCTATGATATTGTGATCCTCATCAGAAATCAAATCATGACATTAGAAAACTAAAACCTGTTCTCCATCAGTCATTATGCACAGATGTTACCATGCTGCGGCTGTCTGTCCATGATAAAATGTCTCTGTAATGGAAGATGGAAGGACAAAATGGTATGCTTTCCTCAAAAATCAAGTGATGTCTAAGCTCATAGGCACCGAAGCTTGTGGTGATCGGTTGTAATACAGTATGTTATAGAGCCTATCCACAATTATGGATATTATCATATAATTTGTCAAAAATGTGTGCCTCATTGCGAACATCCAATGCTCCCTGTATGTTGTGGCACCAGCCCTGCTGCCTTTAACAGTCAATTCTGGATGAAAAACACAACATGAATGACATGGGTAAAACTAATCCAATGCGAATCATCCTCTGAAAAACAGATGTTGCAGGGTAATAACTACATAACCAGTACTCCCCTGTAACACTAGTCCAATCCAAATAGGGCTTAAGTCTATTTCTATTGTGACACAAGAATTATGAAATAAGTAATACTGATGCATCCGTTGTGGCTTAGGGAGAGAACTCTCTCTGGCTGTAGGCTAGTGCAGCCAATTTCATTCTACTCCTGCTCACTATTCACATCAATGCCATTCTCTCTTTATCTCTCTCTCTCTCTCTCTCTCTCTCTCTCTCTCTCTCTCTCTCTCTCTCTCTCTCTCTCCCAATCTCTCTTTCTCTCTCTCACCGATATTCATTTCCTCCTACTGCCTTGCAAAAAGCTACAATCAACTTCTGATTCCAAAAGTTGACTTTACTTAAGGTTAGAATTTAATTTGCCGATTTAATTTGCCAGCACAAAGAACTGGCAGTGGCATTATTTGCCATCAAGGCTTAGACCCACTTTAGGTGTGTGTCTAGCTAAATAGAATTCTGCTCTTCTTCATTGACAATGGGGAAGCGGGGAAGTCTTAGGCCCATATTTCTGTTCCATACCATGGAAGGATTGCCTGAAAATGACAGCCACAGTCCTGCCTGTTAAATGATTTATTTTGGATCAAAAATAAAGTATAAGCTGAAGTCATTTTAATCTTAAAAGGATTCCTATCTCCAAGGGATTATTTACTTGCCACAGAATTGCCATGATGTGCTTCTAGTCAGAAGGAACAATGATTCCATTCGGCAGAATACTGGTTTACAGCCATCTTTAAATCTCTGCGAATAAGACTTCCTTGGGACAAATAAGCATGTCAATCATACTTGTCAAGATTCCAATTTTCCTTTCGCCTCTCATCGCACTTGCGCTGTGCATGCCCCTTATCGGCTGTGAAGGATGCAGTCTCGTAACACACACCAAAAAGCGGGCTGATGCATTGTTTCAGTCAAAGCAGAAGCCTGACAGGAATGGCCATGAAGCCAAGACACAAGGGCTGCTGGGAGCATGTTTCAAATAGTGCCCATGACCTGACATGTACTTCTGGAGTGTGTTATGCTGAGGGATGTGGGAGGATGAAAATCATAACTTCTCCTTGCATGCTTCAGGCTCCACCACTATTATCATTCCACCTGCACATCCGTGATATGTTACAGTACATACATTGCCTATACAGTAGGAAATACATCAGCTTGGCCATATCGCCATAGTGAAGGAATTACATTAAGATCGGAGGCTGGATGGGATGGTGCTTTTTGCCATAAACAATAGTCTTATTTTTCAAGGATTCATCAAAGTGTCAAATTAGGAGGCAAAGTTCTGCTATTGATATGTGTTGGTCCTGTCAGCCAAAAGCAGCTTGCGACATATGACACCATCCATAGCTCAACAACAATCTGACAGGCTTAATTCAATTATGGCAGTGCGATGTGCTGAGACTCCGGAGGTGTGAGCTAATTCCTCTGTTTACACCCCTGAGTCACTGTCACAAACAAAGACAAACAGATTCATTGGCTTCCAGGAGCTTGTTTGCTGTGATTGTCCCATTGCCTTTGAAGTTTCTCATCGCTTTATGTTGTTTATTTATTCATGCTCTTTCTTTCCCTGAAAACACCATGGGGTATTCCGCTAGAATAATTTTAGCACAGTGTGAAACAATGTAGGAGCTGAGTATTAGATGTGTAAACTGCGCACAACACAGTTCTTACACAGAGATGATCTAGTTGAGTGGTGATTGGAATTTTCAGGAGGAAATCTTCATCTGGAGTTTTTTGGTTTGTTTTTAGATCACTCTTATGCGATGTATTTGGGTTCTGAAGTCTCAACTGCCATTTTCAAGCATGCTTTAGTAATCAGCCATATGAATGCTTTCCCCACCGTCAGTATGGCGGAAGTTTTTCTATACAGAGGCTACGGCATGTGCCAAACTCCTTTGAGACTTGGACTAAGCCGAAAGGATGCTTTTAGGGATTATGCTAATTAGTAATTGGTGTATCAGAAGGTGATTGTTTTTCCTGGATAATTTGGATTATTGGCATTAGAGATTTAGGGGAGAGTTGACGTGCTTTGCCTCTCTAATAGGGCCATTAAGTCCTCCCAACCATGTGAAGCCAACTCTTAGCTAATGTGGGTGATACTTTCTGTTTATTTCTCACAGCATGCCCCGCCACACACACGCACGCATGCCTGCATGCACACACTTTCACACACTTTCACACACACACACACACACACACACACACACACACACACACACACACACACACGCACACACACACACACACACACACACACACACGAAAATGTGGTACAGAGAAATCATATTAGTAGATAGATGTTTGTGTGCTTAAAAGAGAAATAACATTTCCTTGGATTTTAACTATACTTCAAAGGGTGATATGCACACAGATAGACTGAATGAGCCCTATTATGTGTGGTAATATTTAATTACTGTACACATAACACAACACACCGTAGACAAACAAATGAAAAACAAACACATACAATCACATGTTTCCCCAAGGTCTTTATTTTTCCTTGAATTGGTGAACATGTGATTTTGCTGCAAAGTTTTGTATCATAGGAAATAAGATACAACACTGTAGATGTCAAACTGCAGTTACAGTATATTCAGTAGATGTAGTTCAGAGTGAAAAATAGAAGAGGGAACATGCCAATCCATACCCAGGCTGTAGCGGGATTAAGCTCTCTCTCTTTTGTCTGAGGCTTTTCTTGAGATATGTGAGCTACACTTGGTTATTCATCCGATTCATTTTAAGTATGCTTGGGATGACACCTTCTACTACAATCGACTTCCAGTTTGTTTCATGTCTGCAAGACAAGAGGAGAGAGAATCTTAAGTATGAATTGATTTTTAAATAAGCATACATTTACCTTCAGACACCTGCAGAACATATTGGGGTTGTGCTGTGTTGCAAACAGGCTATTTTAATTGATCTCTGTGATGAACAAGGAGGACAGGCCTCCATGTCTGTTGATTCAAGGTGACTTTGCCATCACAATCCTATACTGTGTCCTTTAGTTTTTTTTAAAGGGCCAACTTACCATGAAAGCGCATCTTGGCAGAGGTGAAAAGGTAGCAGTGCTGTAACTAATGGGTTTATTTAATTTAATTTACTGCTGCTGCCCCAGGATCATAGGAGGCATGCTGCCCACAGTAAGATTGAGGTTGCTGTGGGAAAGAAAGAAAGATTAACCCTCTTTTCAGAAGGGCAAAATTAACTCTCATGTCATGCTGGATTTTCTTGGCGAGATAGCATGCTGTATAAATCTGCAGAACTAAATGAATACAGGTTTGTGGTGAAATGGAGCTCTCCAGCTTATTTCTTACAAGGTCCCTCATCAACGTCACACTTGGGCCGTGCTTGCTGGGCTGGGAATCGCTCATAAATGAAAGATTTGTAAACATGTCTACAGATGGATGCAAGGGAGCATTTGCAACAACAATGCATCTTGATTCAAACATGCCAACCAAAGGCCATTCAGGCATATCTAACCCAACTCAAGTTAAGCTTATTTTGGGGACACCGGGCTACTCTTGACATTATGATTAAAGGTAGAGGATTCTGTGGAACAGCATGGGATCCTATTGCGGTCATTATTAACATGTGCTAATAAGGAATTTATCTTGGATGCCATTGTTTTGGTCACACGTCACACCATATCTGTTTCTATCCACATTGTCTCCAATTAACAGTCTCTGAATTTCTGATGCAATCTGTGGAATATAAATGAAGCAATCCCAGCAGCCCCTGGCTCTGCATCATCTCAGCCCATGCTGAATTGCTCACTCTTAGATCTGTTTTGTAATAAACCCACTTTTTACAGGACTAAACACGTACTCACTGTACCTTGGGTAAACTCAACAAACGCTTCAGGGTTTAGAAAATTAATGTGGCATGATAATTAGTTAACCAACAGAGCGATGCCAGAGGAAGGAATTTTACACCTTGTGTTTAATAACAGATAGTTTAATTTGCCTTGCTTATAATGGGCATATGTTTCTTCAAGCTATTTTATGGTTCCAGTCTCATTTAGCTGGCTCCTTCTGTTCTGTTACACAGATGGATCTTCACAAACACACTGAATCATTCTTCTTCCAATACATCTCGGGTTTGTGGTGGCAAAACAGTGTAAAGCATTGCGAACTACAGACAGAAAGCGAATGGCTGGCCTACTGTACAGCTCAATCAGATAGATGTTGTCTAGCCAGTGTTCTAGAATTAGAATTTTAGCAACACAGCATCTGCTCAATTACTATGCTGTCGACACACAGTATTATTACGATCCTTATGTCCCTCACACTCGTATGTCTACCCTACGTGATAGCTTTGAAAAGAGAGTGTGGTGTAACCCGCTGTATTGTTAATGCAAAACGGAAGCACTCTGTAGTGTGACGTCTGCCTCAGTGCTCAATCAAAGAAACAGGATGACATTTCTAGGTGGAAAGTGTACTGCCCCCCAACCACCCCTATGTAATTTTAGAAATGTCAGAAAGCCTTCACTACATTCCAAAGAATGGCCTAAGTAATTATAGCAATATGGCAATGAATATCTTTGTAAAACAGTGTATTGCTCAGAAAAGCGTTGGCAGCACAAAGGGCCTGCCCCCCACCTCATATAAATGGTGGCCCACAAAGATAGGCATGGCCTTTGTGCTTGCATATTTTATTCCTTTTGTTTCCTCAGTCAAGGGCCTTTTTTCCATCTGGCTTGTGCATTATCTGAATGTGAAAGACACAGCAAAGTCCACCACATGTTCTGTCAATTTGTGAAACTCCACCAGAACAATCCTGGGTGATAATGGAGGTAATCATCAGGCCTCCTATGGCAGACACAATTATGGCAAATGCAGTCAGCCTGGAGCAGCCATGCATGCGATGAAGGGTAAGACACACTAAATAGTCATGTCCACCTACTTTGAAAAGCCTGTCAATCATGAATATGTATTTGTTATAGAGAACGCCCGTGTTTCAATGTGGCAACATGATACATTAAACACATTTTTTGTTTAGTATAGCTAGTCAAGTATAGCTTAAAGGCACCATATGTATGATTGCACCTTCTTTTTCCTGCAATGGGAATAACATCTAACTGAAACAATAAAACTGTCAATCATTTTCACATGTTTCAATAGTTACATGACCTTGAAACTAGCCAAGGACCTGTGTGGTTGAAATGCAGTCGTTATTTAGTTGGGAAATGTTTGCAGAAACATGTCCACGGAAATGAGCCAGCCAATGGAGACACTTGCTAAACCCAAAGTTTCAAACAAATGGATATTTAAAATTATACAACAGTTAGTTCCGACCAAGTAATTTGATTGGACAAGAGGCATTCCATGAGTGCCGATATACAGTATAACAGCACTGGGACTTTTAACTATATGTATCACTCCGCCGCACAGGTGTTCTATTAAATGACCGAGAACAGGAAACGATGGAGCAATGTACTATCTGATGTCAACTCGTCTGAATCACATTCACACATGCCACCAAAGCGACTGTCAACCGAGTCATATTTCACTGGTTGCACAATAAATGGAAACGTACAGATAAATGTACACGATACAAAGTAGCTAGACTGCGGATGTTTGTATTCAGGTTACTAGGCAACAGTCCAGTTGAAGTTCAGTTGCGGAACAATTTTGCGGAACAATTTTCAATTATTTGTTGGCGGAGCCTAAATAAATTATTAAATAAACAAACAAATCATAATCTGTTGTTGCTTATTACTGTTAACTAATAAATGACGCTGTAGAACTATTGTATAAAAGCAATATCACACTCGAGGTCGTGCTGTTATACTGAATACCTGCGGCCTTGTACCTACGACCGAATCATAGCCGTGCTGATATCCAGTATAACAACACTCCCTCTCATGTGATATTTCTTAAATATATTATCTCTTTATTCCTCAAACAAAACTCAGACAAGGATGTAATGTCAAACATGAAAAATTATCTGAATACATTTTACAAACTTGCCTTGCTCCCAGGCAGTACAGTAGGTAGCCAATGAGCCACACACATGCAAGTCACAGGTTATATGCCCAAAGCAAGTGGTAGATGCCCAGAAATGTCCTGAACATTTTGGAAAAGCAAAGTCAGGCAGAAGGGTAGGATCTTGGCAGGTACACGCACTGTCAGAGACTGCCAATGCATCTTAAGTAATGATTCAGCATGGTTATTTTATTACATTTTCAAGGGGAAATAGCTACATATTGGGTTACCTTTAATTTACATTCAAACACACAAACACATGCAAATGTTAATGAAATATTAGAAGCAGTAGATGCTTCATCTCGATATCATGACATCATGACATCCTGCTATTCAAACAAAAGTGGTCATTAACCAGTAGCATGATAGATTAGTAAACCATTGCAATCAAAGATGGTGTTTACAGCTCTACTCATTGCCAGGCACTAATAATGAGCAGCTTATATTTGTGTATGTACAAGATGGCATCAACCATGCACTGGTTCCGATTGAAACTATGCAGGTCCCTGTGCTGTATATCTTCTAGCCTGACTGGACCCTGTTGAGGCGTGATGACCCACTGGTTTGATTCAGTGTCATCAAGGCAGCCCCCTGAAAACCATATCAGGGCAGCGTCTGGGTGTGATCCCAGCCTCCTCTGTCCCCATGTTGCGTCTGGGCCATGTTTGTTTTGGAGAGAGCCCCCTGCCTCCACTGTCCTCTTTATTACTGCAGCCCCTAATGCTTTGATTTAATGCACTCTCAGAGGTCAGATATTGCGCTGGCAGCCACAGACCACTTCCCTCTTCACTGCCCCATTAATAACGGCAAACAAATCTGGGACACACTGTAAATTTCCTCCCTGGCATATTGGAGCTGTTTGGATGTGCCATGTGGACATCTTTATTATGAAGAGGAAGTATATCTCCAAAGGAAACACTTGACAGTTTGTTCTATTCCATCATGTCCAAAACATGTCCGCACTAATTAAAGGTACTATTCCCAGCAGGATAGCTGCATTCTATTACAAATCCTTTGAAGATCATCACGTTTCTGTTCATGATGCATTAGCCATGTAGAATCAGTCATCAGATTTGACCATCATGCAATCTCCTTTCTTTGAGCAAACCTGTTATTTCCGACTTCCTCAAAAATATTCTCAATCTCAGTGGTTTCTTCAGTAAAATCCAATGACAGTGCCTTGTAAAGACAAGGCATGTGTATAGTAGGAGGCATATTAGTCCAGAATACGTTTTTATGTGCGTCTACGGCTAAATCCCGGCTTTAGCAACACATGTGTTGTATTAAGCAGTGGTGCAAACTTGTCACCTTTCGGCGAAATTCACAGTTGTTACCTCAAAAAAGGTCACCCACGTGAACGGTGTAGATCTGCAAAAACATCTTTGGGAGTGGGGGGAGGGGCTTGTCTACGTCCAAGTCAGATGATGTGCGAGCTAACATCTTCTTCTGTCTGCTAAATTCCGCTGCTGTTGAAAGTCAAGGGCCTTTTTTCATCTGGCTTGTGCATTATCTGAATGGGAAAGACACAGCAGAGTCCACCACATGTTCTGTCAATTTATGAAACTCACCAGAACAATCCTGTGTGATAATGGAGGTTATCATCAGGCCTCCTATGCCATAGAATAACTTTTAGCTTCAGGCATCTAGGTACAATTCCAGTGTGAAGAACACAGAGTAACCTGTTTTCGAATTAATTATGCAGGTGTTAAGTTCAGGACCACTGCTACTTACACGTGCATAATTGTTAGACCACCGTTAGTGCTAGCTCTATCCATCTACCATCGCTAGTACTAGTGCTATCCATTTAGCACCGTTAGTGCTAGCGCTATCCCCCCCACCCCCTCACCTCCTGTCGACAACAATGTCCTCCGCTAAGGTTAGCCACGCATAGATCATTTTCTTCATTTTCAGGCAACATTTTTTTCACCTTTTTGGGCCATCACCAGTGATTAAGAGACTATCACCAGAATACATTTACCCAATTCAATGCAACCCAAATTATAAAGGAAAACAAACCTTGTTAAATGTAAACAAGGGTACAATGTATTCTCTTCTCAGACAGGCCTGTACTCCATGGAATATCATGGCTTTGTAGCGGCACAATTTCAGCACAAACATATCAGATATCCTTTCATCAATGATGCGGATGTGGTTGGACAGGAGAATTATTATTGTTGTCAGCATGTGTTTATCTTGATGTAGCCCCCAATAATCAAGTTTATCCAGCAAGCACATTTCATTTGATTCAAGTGCCATTGCAGACAGAGCCCTTTTCTGAGCATTTCGGGGGAAGATTACCATTTTCTACTGTAGACTAGAAAAAAGACTATAAATTAGTTATTTTGTAATCATTTTAAATGTTTAACTCATATTCTGTTTCTAAACACAGTAGACAATATATTATATTATCTATACAACTTGGGAAATATACATTTTCTAAGTTAGATATAGCCAAAGGGTAGCAAAGCCCCCATTTATCATTTCAGTATTTGGACCTTGACGTTCTTGAGAATTATCAATTATAACTTGTGCAAGGGATATCTGCTGTTTGAGGTGGTTTTCAAAGCATGTGTGTCCAACGTTGCCTGTAGAGTTAATTAGTTCACAGTTGCCTTTAAGTTATTACCAATAAATCTTACTCCCACTCCCACTCTCTACTGGACTCACGTACAGGTGTCCACAGACATGGCTGAAGGAGACACGGCAAAACTCACACACATGGCTGTTCACCCTTCTGTAACCTTTCTCTTAAGGCCTCCCATTTGGGTTGGAGCTGCATACAGTACTTTGAAATGATTTATAAGTACCAACTGTGGCTGTGATCATAAATGAATCATGCTGGACTGTATATTGCTCCAGTAGAGATTTGTAGGCAGGAAAAGGCTACAGTAATGCTGAATCACTGAAGCAGATGTCTTTATATAGACAAGGCAGGTAGCATATTTGAGTAACAGATACTCTGGGGACTGAAACCTTTCAGCATGCTTTCTGTTAGGGCTTGTGATTTACAACATTGCCAATGACAAAAATTGCCCTGGAAATGCATAGGACTCATTCCAGTTCTCTGCTTACACTCTTCTCCATCTTGTTTATACACCATTAATCTCCTTCTGCATCCTCCTCTTCACTTTTCTTATGAAAGCATAAACTGCCCCAGGCTACACTCATGCAACAATGGTTCACATTGTCCATAACACAGAAAAGCATTCACCTAAGTCACAGGAGACCAGAACTATTTCAGCAGTATTGGCAACGTCTGTCACAGAGGAACAGTAGCGATGACAGGATTGTTTACGATTAAGAAGTAGAGATTTTTGCCACTAGCGATCACTTGATTATGTTGTGAAATTATCTTTACCAAGAGTGGAATATTTATTTCACCCCCTACAAAAAAAACTGAAACTGAAATAATCAAAGACTAAGCACTAATTACACTCAAGAACAAAGGAGTGTTTTTAATGGTGATCAACATCAAAGTTAGTGGAGGACTCGACTCAAATGGGATCCTTAGAGAATATGAATTTTGTGTGTGTGCGTGTGTGTGTGTGCCTGCATGCATGCATGTGTGTGTGTGCATGCATGCATGGGTGTGTATGTGTGTTTTTGTTTGTGCTGAATGACGGTAACATTTTTTATGTGTAAAGTCTGTGATTCTCTGATGATTCACGCTTTGCTCAAGGAAAAAAGCAAAATGTTGGTCTGCCCCACTGAATAATCAACATCATTAGGAATTCTATTCCTCTCCCTTTGCTATTAAAAATGAACGGGCCCGCTATGGCTGCAAAACTTGGCAGCAGGGACTTAGTCTTGATTTGCGGGGGAACCAATGAAACGGCTTGGCGGGGGCGGGCATTCTCTCAGATGTTAAGACATATGAATTATGCAGAAACCAGCTGTTCCAATATTTATCACTATGTGTGAATATTCTTTAATGCATACAGGAAAGCCATAGTCATTATATCTGTTACATATTTAGGCTTAAATGTGATTGATGGATGCTAATATATGAAATATGAGGATATTAGAATTACATTCCATACAATTCTTAGCAGTGTTAACAATTGTGCTGTAACACTATCCCAATAAGATGTTCTCAGCTGTTCACTAGTAAGCAATCTCGTTATTACAAATTTCACTGTAGTAAAATTGATAACTGAAATTAATTCTAAGACAACTGGGTGAGTGAATGTATCTCATGTTTTTATACCCAGACAAAATTATACACTGGAGCATTGTTTATGCGTCAAACCAGGCCTCATTCCAGATTCCTGCTCACAAAGAAGCTCAGAATTAATTGGCAACACAAAAGTGGAGACACAGCAAACAGACACCTTTCTCACTCAGTCCACCATGCAAATAATATTCAGTATGAGAAAAGGAAAGCCAGCTGTCTTTTAAGTTTCATCCCCTCGGTTCTAATGCCAAATTCAGTTGAGCTGTGCAGTGTTTAACCTCTCCACCCCCGGATCCCCAAGGCTCTGGCAGGAATATCCTGACTAAAATTAATGCAGTGGTGGGCGGTGATCGGGGAGGTGAATGAGGGATTGTGAATGACGGTGAGATAATTGGGGTCTGCTGCAGCTCCCTTTCCCCTCTCAGATCTGGGGACAGGAATCGAAGGGAAGAGAGGGGGGAGGGTAAAGGCTTACTCAGCAGAGGAACCCATTTGAGGTGGGTATGCATACCCCCTGCTACCTTCTACTCTCATAATGGCCCTTTAGTACATTCTGAGTGAGTCTGGTTAGATATATTGCGTGTGGCTTACCTATATTGAGAGTTACTCCTCAACCGTGCTGTCAGCAGCCCCCGTGGAAAGTGCTGCCCGTGCCCGAGGGGGAATGGAGGGAGCTGCTAAGTGGTGCACCTTGGCGAGGCCTGTGTTTACCCCCGAGACACTCACAACACTGACACATGCTTTCACTTTGACTAATAAATCATTGAAGGTCTGATGTGCATCGACGGGAACGCAGTGTCAGTTTTGATACTTGATTAGCATTTCTGTCACTTCACTTTATGCTTAACATAACTCCAGCTGCGCAACTCAATTCGCACTGCCCATCGGCATGACAATGACGGGCCATTCTTCAAACTGACAGCCTGTCATGACAACATGTCCACTAAAGGAGAATCACACTGAAAGTCTTGGACACTTGCAAATATATATTTATTTTGTTTACACACAACTGCACAACCTCTCTTAATACCGGTGTCACCGTATCAGACAGTATTGCTCACTATATCTTTAACACTGCCTTTTTGTCATAGCTTTTTACATTTGCACTTCATGCTATCATCATGGTTTATGATGCCTACAGTCCTGTTATGAGTGTTAACTATCACTGTGTTGTGCAAGGAAAAATCGATGGTAAGGTCTCACTTTATTCCACTGCACCAGAACTAGAATCTCAGACTGCCTGTGGAAAACAGAGCACTGCCATGGCTATTAAAATGTAAGTGTGACTTATTAATTTATCAGTCACAGTTGTAAAATGTACTATAACGGCTCTCCTTACAGGACTGGAGAGGCCGGATAGTAGCATGCCATCCCTCTGATGATCATGACCATGCTCATTTGAGAACTTGACTTAACTTGACCTTGAAAGTTCACCTTGTTTACCCCAGGTGACTTTCCATATGGTAATGAGAGAATGGGTTATTTCTTCCCTGAGGTCCTTGTTCAGCCTTGGTACTGTATGTGTTGATATCTGTCAGCCTGGTGTGCTCCATGTCTACTGGACTATTAAATTGCTCTACTAAGGTTCTTATTCCTAGCCTTATCCCTGTGCACTTTTACAGGGCAATGTTTTATTTTTACAGGCAATTTTGATAAATCAATCTCTTATGATTTTCTGTTTTTGCTAATGGTCAAGGGTGGTTTTGTCAGACTCCAAAACAATCAATAATTATTATAATGGTTAACAACAAATTGCGTACCCTGTAATTGTTAAATAAACTTTTTTATATTCCGTACACATTTCTTTTTATTTGCTACATAATAGCATTATAGAATTATGTGAGGTCTTACATGGTTTTGTTTGTTTTATTAGTATGTGTCTTAACAATGCCAAGCTAGTCCTCTGGGTTTAGTGGTAAGCTCTGATTCTCTTCCAGAGTTGGTCAGAGAATACACTTTGGGGCCTGACCCTTGCTTGAAGGCTGATGACCTACATTGTACTGAATATAGCAGATCCTATTTGTCTTCTCCTCTGAGGCCCTTTGATTCAAGAACATAAAGGATATAAAGAAACACATGATTTAGAGAAAAATACACTCTAGGGTATGTTGTCATTCCTCTAATGGTTTTGTCTGTCTATTGTGATTACATCTCATCATGGTATTGTGATGTGGATACTGAAATAGCTACACAGCTTAATGTTAGACTTTATTTTATTCATATTTGGTTGTAGCTATATCTTAAAAATAGCATTATGCTCTCCCATCAGAAAAGATATTGAATGTAATCTGAGTTTGCATGTTTTTTCTTTGAAATGTCAAGTCGCCCTTCAGATGACAACTTGTGTCCTCTGTAAAGGTCCAGACTGGAGAGTAGATCACAACAATGATAAAAGCCTAGTGGAAAACTTCTGTGACCTAACTAACCTGCACAATGACTTTGACTAATTGGATGTCATGGTCCGTGGGGTGCTGGTTCAGAATGCTAAGGCTGTGAATTAATATTCCACCACGTTCTGCTTAAGAGGAGACCTCAATGTTAATATCAGGTAACCAGCAACAGTAGCTAATACTTTACATGAAAGTTGCCTTTATACGGGTTTATTGACAGTAACTGATTTGTTTTACTGTCAACAAACCAGTGACACTTTACTTGAAGCACCCTCTTATAAATCCTTATAAACATATTCATGATTATAAGGCGATACCGTATGAGATTGTATAGCACTTATAAGAGATTGCTTAAAAAAGTGTTATGAAATTATGTGATAGTAGTTTGGTATTAACCGATGCTTGACAACCAATCAATCTTATTTGGTGACTTACAGCATTTGTGACTTACATACTGACTTACAGTATGTATTTGCTTTAGACGGTAAAAAAACAACACCTACAAATGATATACTACACTTGTTTTGCTCATTTAGTGAGACAGATTCATATAGTGCCAACACATTCTTCGGTAACAAGCTACTGTACATGCTAGAGAAAGAGATGAGAAATCTTAAAAGCAAAGTCCCATTTTGATTTTATTCTAAATAGATTGCACCTCTGCTGTATATTTTCCCGTCCCAAGACATTGCTGCAGGCTCCTTCTTCCCTAGCTGTCACTCCTGGTGTATTCCTGCCTCACTCTATCATATTTGTTGCTATACATATTTGAGTATCACAGTAGCGCCAGTAATAGCCTTTTAGTGCAGGCAGCTGTACATCTGCAGCGCTATTACAAGCTCTGACAGCTTTAGTGGCACAGCTGCATTAACCCAAAACCGAGGGGAAAGAACTGCTTTTCTCTAGGCCAGTCCCTCCTGATCTCACCCCAACACCATTTTCGCAAGTTGAGCTCACACCTGCCGAAACGCCACACATTGATCTGTGGAAAGTGAGCTCGGTCATAAGGCATTACTGCATATGCGTGACATTGAAATTGTTTTATTTTCACACCGTAGTCAGGATACGGATTTGTTCTGCAAAGATCCAAATCACTGGAGAAGATTTCACAGTAGCTACATTTGTCCGTTGTGAGCCATGCATTTTTCCTTCCTGAATGGTCTTGTTTGATTCATTAATGTCTGGATCAAAACCAAATTGTTCCTCAGATTCATTAGTCAAGGTTAAAGACAAATGTTTAGCGGTTGGATTGGATGCTAGCCCATATTTTGATATTTATTGCTACTATAAATCATTTAAAATTTGGCAGTTTTATTGGCAGACCAAACTTGATTCTGGCCAAAAACTCTGTCTTTTCGGGAATCCATTTAAAATCAATTAAGACACAAATGAACCTCAAGTAATGCTGTGTCTTGATTTAAACCTGCCCATATGTTAAAATGTAAAAGAGGCAAATCCTCAGTCTCTTACTTGCAAGCACACACCCATTACTATGTTTGACAATGCTCAGATGTTTTGCTTTAGAAACTTTAAAAACACCATTGCAAAAAATACACTTTCAAGTACTGAAAGTCTGTTTGATTCAACCTAACTCCAGGGCCACACTGGCTACTTCTACCTCAGCAGCGCGTGTGCGTCGCGGAGCTGCTGCGGCTCTCAGGCGTGCGTTGTCCACACAGACAGCATGCCTGTTGTGGCACTGCTGCTGCGCTGCTACTGCCAGCTCTATTTTTCTACATTGAGTTTCCCTTTGATAATGGCCATCAATAATATATCATATACATCAATGCTTCATTTCATTATACATTTCATTTATATTTAGTTTAGACAGGGAAGTGTGTGCTCAATTGTAAAAAAAAAAAAAATACTACTAATAAAAAAAATGGAAAAAAATATATACAGCAATCCCTCTTCACTCGGCCTGGCTCAGTTTAAAAGCCATTTCTATGGGGGGTTTCAGGTTTCTGTTCTACTGGTTTCCAGAGGTGGACTTATCAAGAACTATATAAATTACATTAAGAGGGGGACATTACATTATAGCCGCCAACCAAATCTAAAACTGTGTAAGCAGATGTTTTAAGTTCAGTCTCTGCTGAATCAGAAGTGCTTTGCGTTTGTCTTACCACTATATCTTCAAGTTTGAGATTTCCCCTTACAAATGGGTAAGTAGGCTCCTCTGTTATTTGTTTAATTGTAAAACTGCATGTTGATCATGAAGAAAATAGACTGCCTAGGACATATTATTATCTATTTATTTTTATGTAACGCTACTTTACTTAAAATAGTTTTGATTAACCTCCTTGTCTATTCGCACTTCCTAAATAATAGTTGTTTTTTTGTGAGTGTGAGTTGTAAACAGAAGGAAAGCCGTAGCGCTTTATCTCTATCAAGACTTACTGGATCGTTTAAATAGCTCAAAGTAGGCTACAAGTTTCAAGTTTCAAGTTCAAGTTTCAAGTTACATCACATTACACGAGTGTAAGAGAGTCACATTCTTAAGTTTTGGTACCTGACATTGCATTGCAGCACAAAACATAAGGCAATAGGCATAATTCAAGATAAAAAAGTGACAGTAGTACAGGACATAAATGACAAAAAATAATAGGCATAATACAAGATAAAGGTCACAATAGTGCAGGTAAGAAAGGATACACTAGCAGTGCAACTAGTGATAATAGATAGTTCAGTAGTAAAGTGGCTGTGAGCTTAAGGTTTCCGTAGTCTGTATACATGGGGTGTGTTTGGGGGAGATAGTCAATTGACTACGCTCTGCGGTTGTGGGCAGTGTAGTTGCCATGCCAGGCAGTGATAGACCCCCTCAGTATACTCTCGGTTGTGCCTCTGTAGAAGGCCCGCAGGGTCTTCGACCCCATGCCAAACTTCTTCAACCGCCTGAGGAGAAAGAAGTGCTGCTGTGCCTTTTTCACCACCTGTTTGGTATGCACATCCCAAATGAGGTCATTAGAGATATGGACGCAGAGGAACTTAAAACTGCTGACCCTCTCTACGGCTGACCCATTGATGGTGATGGGGTCCTGTTTCCAACCTTTCCTCCTGAAGTCCACCACCAGCTCCTTGGTCTTGTCAGTGTTGAGAGAGAGGTTGTTCTCCTGGCTGTACTGAGCCAGGTGGTCGACCTTTCTCCTGTAGGCTGTCTTGTCGTTGTCGTTGATCAGATCACTCGCTGTTGTGTCATCAGTGGCGTCATCGGTGGAGTACAGTAAGATGTACAGTGTAGCCTCTATATCTGACACGGTCTGGTGAAAAGGTCCACATGCTGGCAATTCTCAAGTCACACAAATAATCAAAAAACTTCTTTAATAATAAGAAATAAATGTGTTTTCCGTTTTTTTTCTGATTATGAACGTTTTTAAGAGCCCACTCAATATAACAAACAACAGTTTTAGGATTACTAAATACTTAGAATTTGTATTATATACATTTCTATATCCATGGTCGTTATGGCAAACGCAGATAACGCATGTTCCTCCAGCATCCCTTAAGTCTCCTGTTTGGGAGAGCCATCGGTTCTCAAGGCTACTTACTTACCTACTTACTCCGTTGTCGAGAACACAGGTTTTGAGTAACACATGTTGAAAGTAATCGAGCCCGATTACGTTGTTTCCTCTCGTGCGCATTTCAGCTAGCAAATCATACCAGCCCTTTATAAACAAAAACAAACTACAACTGTGCACGACTTATCCAAGGCATCTGCTGTCGCTCTCATGAGTGATGGAAGGACACCTTTATTATTTAGACTTTTTTTTGGTAACTGGTAACTAGACTGGAGATTTAAGAAAGAAAGACCTACTGTTTGTTTAGTAAACCAATGTTTAATAATAATAATAATAATAATAATAATAATAATAATAATAATATTATTATTATTAAGAATAAGAATAAATAAATGCGATGGTTGCAAATGCGTGTTTTGATTCAGAGCGATGTTCACCAATTCTCTGTTTGAGTTGTACCAACATTCAAATAAGCATATCTTCTTCAACTATTTTCAGATTTCAATGTATAACACAGTATTATTATTTTTTTAAACTGAAAAATTACCCTGTCGTACCTGGGGACTTTTTCACCAGACCCTGTCACATATATATAGACCTATACTGTATATGAAGACACAGCAGCTATTTATTCATTCAAACATTAGATACGTTACTTATCTGGAGTGAAAGATGACATGTCATGCATCACAAATAAATATAGACAACCTTCTGAACCAATCATTATATCTACGAAGGACAGCTGGTGCTTAAACACGAAAACTGTAAGTAGCCACTGCTCCCCAGACCTGGAATACTTGACTGTTAAATGCCGACCCACATACCTCCCTAGGGAGTTTAACGCGGTGCTAATTACATGTGTGTATATAGCGCCTAGCGCAGACAGCAGAGTAGCATTGGCGCGACTATATGAGGTCATCAGTAGCCAACAAAGCACTGATCCACAGGCTATTCACATCATAGCGCGGGACTTTAATCATGTCGACCTGAAGGCAGTACTACCCAAGTTCTATCAGCATGTGAAATGTGCAACGAGAGGAGAAAAAACACTGGATAAGGTATACACCAACATCAAACGTGCTTACAAGGCTAGTCCGCTAGCTCATCTAGGCATGTCTGACCATGTGTCAATCCTCCTGATTCCTGCATACACTACAATGGGGAAAAGTGCTCCCATCACCACTAAGACTGTCAGAACCTGGCCAGAAGGGTCCGCTCCACTGCAGATCTGCCTAAATGACACCCTATGGCAGGAATATGAGCATGAGGACCTGGAACAGTACACGTCGTCGGTTCTGAACCACATAGTGAACTGCACCAACTCAGTCACCGTGGACAAACGGGTCCGGGTCTACCCCAACACGAAGCCATGGATGACTGGGAAGGTCCAAAAACTGATCAACGAGAGGGACAACGCCTTCTTCGCAGGGAAGAGCACACCGCTGTACAGCTCCACCAGGGCCAACCTAAAGCGCGGCATCAAAGCGGCCAAGGCAGAGCACAGAGAGAAGATTGAGGAATGCCTCCTGAGCAACGACTCCAGGCGGATGTGGCAGGGGGTTCAGCAGATGACAAACTTCAGAGCCAACAGGCTCACAGCCGCAGAGGACGACCCCCTGCTGGCGGGAAAGCTGAACACCTTCTACGCCCGGTTCGACGAGGGGCGAACGGAGGTAACCGCAACACAAACACCACTCTCTCCAGCTCTCAGCAGCCTCACCCTCACAGAGCATGAGGTGAGACGCGTACTGAAGGCGGTGGACCCCAGGAAAGCCTCGGGGCCGGATGGCGTCCTGGGACGGGTGCTGAGAGACTGCGCCGACCAGCTGGCCGGGGTTTTCACCAACATCTTTAACCAGTCCCTGTCCCAGGCCACCGTCCCACCCTGCCTGAAAACCTCAACTATCATCCCAGTCCCGAAGAAAAGCACGGTGAGCTGCCTAAACGACTACCGCCCGGTGGCACTCACACCAATCATCATGAAGTGCTTCGAGAAACTAGTCCGGGCCCACATACTCACACGCCTCCCGCCCAACCTGGATCCATACCAGTTCGCCTACAGAGCCCACAGGTCCACAGAGGACGCCATAGCGACGACTCTCCACGCCACTCTATCCCACCTGGAGAGGGGAAACAGCTACGCGAGACTGCTCTTCGTGGACTTCAGCTCCGCCTTCAACACCATCCTTCCAGACAGGCTAGTGACCAAACTACTAGACCTGGGTCTATCACACTCTATATGTGCGTGGATCAAGGACTTCCTGACCGACCGCCCCCAGAGGGTGCGGGTGGGCCCCCACACCTCCACAGCCCTCAGCCTCAGCACTGGGTCCCCCCAGGGCTGCGTGCTAAGCCCCATCCTCTACAACCTCTACACCCACGACTTCACCCCCGTCCACCCCAGCAACTACATCGTAAAGTTTGCAGACGACACCACCGTGGTGGGATGTATCTCGGGGGGGGACGAGGCGGCATACAGGGATGAGGTAGAGCAACTGAGCAAGCTGTGCAAGGTTAACAACCTGCTGCTAAACAAGTCAAAGACTCAGGAATTCATCGTAGACTTCAGGAGGAAAAAGTCCGAGAACCAGCCCCTGCTCATCGACGGAGAGAGCGTGGAGAGAGTCTCAACCCTCCGATTCCTGGGACATCACATGCGGGATGACCTGGCCTGGAAGGACAACACAAAAGGCACCATCAAGAGGGCACAACAGCGGCTATACACCCTGAGATGCCTCAGGAAAGAACACAACAAGCAGGAGATACTGGTGGCCTTCTACCGCGGCGCAGTGGAGAGCATCCTCACCTACGGCATCTGCAACTGGTTCTACAGCTGCACAACAGCGGAGAGAAACGCGCTACAGAGAGTCGTGAGAACAGCACAGAAGATCACCGGCGCCCCCCTCCCCTCTCTGGAAGAGCTGTACAACACACGCTGTCTCAGGAAGGCCTCCAAGATCTCCAGGGACCCGACCCACCCTGGGCACGTACACTTTATCAGGCTGCCCTCGAAAAGGAGGTACAGGACCCCGGCCGCTAAGACAAACAGACTGAAGAACTGCTTCTACCACAGGGCCGTCAAGGCCCTGAACACAGCAAAGGCCTAAGTTCTGGGCCCAGGACAGTCCGGACGGATTGTATGGCAGCTAGTGCTGAGGCACAAACATGTACATTTCAAGCCTGCAAACTGTGACACTTTAAAATAACGTGAAAAAATACTTTTGTGCAATATGACAACCCTAGTTGACTATCTGTGCAGTATAGTACAGTGGATTGTGTACATAGCCTTTATTTATGTAAACCAGCTCCTTACCTTCTTGTGATTTTATTCTTTTTCTAAATGTGTTTTTTTTCCCTTTCCTAACACCAGGGGAGCCACCCCTCCTAAATTTTGTTGTTTGGTACCTGTACTGTAGCAATGACAAATAAAGTCCATTCCATTCCATTCCATTCCATTCCATTCCAACAGCTGAGACAACTTCTTCCCATGCTTGTTCTTTTTTTCTTATATTTTACAATTCTTATTCTGTGGTTCATAGAGCTCTGTGTGGAAAAAGAATAGGCGAGCCTCAGACTCTCTAGATGGCATGTAGCTGCAGCCACACGTGTGAGACGCAAGGCCCAAGCGGGCTGTGTGGCTGCTCTTACCTTAATTAGTTAATATGGCCAAAATTAAAAGCAAGAGGTTCCGTGATGCACACTCGACACTCACGCAGGATGCATGTCCCGGGCTTAAGACGCCATGCTGACAGTAAGATTTCAGCACTGGAAAATATAAGCCCATGCTGGTTTCAAAGGCTTGAAAACCTGACCCCTATCATGGCAAGCACAAACTGAAATTGTATTAATTCAAAGGCTCTTACGGTAATTTCTCATTGTTGATCTCTCGTTGCAGACGCCGCGGCTCTATAGTTCGTCATCACAAGATTAGTTTCTATTAATGGGTTTCACACCTGCCATTAAAATGGAAGGTCAAATATTAGAACTAAGTGCTATTCAAATCCTCCACAATTGAATAGTTGAATGGCCAATTAAAATCCCAGTTGGAGGTTGAGATAAGGGAAATTAGCCTTCCTTTATTCACCTGCCCTGAATTTGGCTTTCCATTCTCTTGCCATTCCTCTCTGTCACAAAAAATAAAGATTTTTCTTCCAGTTCTATCATGCTGGTTTAATAAAAGATGGAATTAGAGAAAAGACAATGCATGTTTGCACTCCCCCTGGCTGAGGTAATGGCCTGGGGAGGCTGATTAAATACCACAGGAGCCGCTGTCCAACCAGCTCATTCTGTCCCTTACAGTATGTGGGTGAAGCACACCATTCCATTGCGTTCACACCCGCCCCTAGAACAGAATGAAATTAGCCACACATCCCACATATTCCAGGAAAGGCTCATGGTACTTTCAGTCTCTTTTCTTTCTTCTTGTTCCCTCTTTGTTTTTTTCATAATTCTGTTCCTTTTTATTGCAAATGGAAATCAAACCTATTGCCTTTTGTGTTAACATTGCACATTAGATATTTATAGAAGTGCAGTTAACAGAAGACGGGGGAAAGTTCCTCCAGATGCTTCAGTTTCTGCACCTAGTATCAACTCTGTGAATTCAGTCCCTTGGTGGCTCTGTGGAAGACAGATGCAAATATGCAGGTCTGAAAATAATTAGCTTGCTGTGAAATTAAACAGATTTTCCAACTCCACCAATCTTGAGGGTTCTCTTATGTTTCAGGAATTCTGATGACAGTGAAGTATGCCAGTCTCAGACATCCCTCGTCCAAGACATTGTTGCGCATTTCCCATGACAAGTCAACTTTAGAATGGCCGCTATTGCAAAACAATTCTCCAGTAGTATTTGCCTTCTGAAGGGAAAGCCATAGGCGAAAACAACTATTATATGCCAATAAAGGTCTTGCTACATTGATGTTGGGAAAGGAAAACTACTGACTGACCAATCTCGTGCTGCAAGTTTGTATTGAATCGAAACAATCTTTGGAAATAGGAACTAAATTATTAGGCCTAAATTATGACACAAATGTTTAACAAAATATACGTATATAAGGTATATACATATGTATATGTTATGCCTACTCGCAGATGACTTGGATGAGACGTAGACTCCCGAGAGTAACTATCTCTAACATATTCATCACAGTATTTTGATTATGGATATCTATGGAACAGTAAATGTCTTACCAGAATACGAGACAACAATTTCTCAGCAATTGCCCCAGTTCTCCAACAAAACATAGCCTACTGATAGTACTGCCGTGGGCGGAGATACTCAGATGGGGGGCGGTATAATTGTAATGAGACCCCATCTTGTGTGGGAGGGGGTAGCCAATCTGAATTTGACTTGACTTGTTGAATCACATGTTTTCACCAGGGGGCGGCTGGGGCGCAGGAGATCAGCGGTTTGATCCTCAGGTGGCCACATGTCAAGGTGTCCTTGGGCAAGACATAGAAACCCAAATTGCTCCCAACGAGCGGGCCGGCGCCTTGCGTGGTAGCTTGCCGCCATTGGTGTATGAATGGGTGAATGGGTGAATGAGAGGCCATTGTAAAGCGCTTTGGAATAAGGCACTATATAAGTCAGTCCATTTACCATTTTCAGCTCACAAAAAACAGACTCAATTGCTTTATTTCAGTTTCTGTTTTTGTAGGGTCATCAGAGACCCAATTGTACAGCACAAGCACCGAAAAAGTGAGTTTTTCATTACATGGGTCCTTTAAATTGTCTAATTAAGTGATCAACAAGGCAAGGTTACCATGATTGATTGATTGATTGATTGATTACACCAGTGCAACGTTTAACCTATATCGTAAAGATGCTAGTTCAAGAGATACATATCAGAGGATCTTGTGTTCTGTGGTGGGAAAATATTCAGTGGCTATAAGTGTACATCGCTTTAAACATTTTTATGACAAATGAAGTGTTGTTTTTGGACACTGTGATCACAAGATCACTGTGATTTGGCACAAGTTGAAGAACAGTGTAGAAGATGCTGCCTCTGGATAACATAAGGATGATGGGATCAAAGTAGACCATAATATGTACTATAGTACAGTAGTACTGCTTAGAATAAAATGGCACTCTCTAATTGAGTGGTGAAAGTTCCATGTCAAACTCCCCCTCACTTTGATATGAAACTACATACAGAAACTTAAATCTTCATTTCATGTAATGAGATCAGATTGAATCTTGTGTCATATACTGTATACAGTACAACATGTTAGTAAATCTCCCTGCGTTACAGAGATCACTCTTTGATGTTTATTCCAGTGGCCTGATCCTGCTCTAGCGTTCTGCATGGCCCATGCTGTGGAAACTGCCAGAAAGCTCCAGTTGATCCTCTCTCATTTCAGTGCACTCAGCACATTGGGCCCATAATGCCTTGAGTGCTTGCCTGAGCCACATGACATCACTCATTGAAGCCACTCACCATTCTAGTTTCTCTTCTGTTATCCATGGTAACTACTAGACTGGAGATAGTGGTCTAGGGGGGAAGTTAGGGGGAGGTGTGTGTATGTGTGTGTGTGTGTGGGGGGGGGGGGGGGGGGAGGGACGGGGACAGGGGGGGACTTCCAGAGAAGCCCCTCATGCAGAAGGCGAAAGCTTGCCTGCGGCATGATACACAAGAGAGCTCACTGGCGCACGCTAATCTGGCCACCCACCAGCTCTGACCCATGTGTTTCCAGTGTCAGCAGCAGACTCTAGGACAAGCCTACCCCTCCATCACTGTCACCGCCAGCTCTAATGAGCACCATAGGGCACAGGGTCAATGACTAGGCTGATTTGCCTACTGATAAGCGATCACCAGGAGCCACAGCAGTGTGGACACAGAAAAGAAGACTTCTCTGAATTTTTTTGGCTGGGTTTTTCAGTTATAATGGCTAATGCAGCTTCACATTACCTGTGTAGTAGTGAATGTGCCCACACTGATCGTCCACCCACCCCTCGTAATACTGCCGTGACCTACGGTACTGTGAAAGTTTCAGGGAGACCTAGACAAATTGTCAAAATCCAGCTGTGTTGCTAAGAGCACAATGTTGATACACAAGGATGAACACGATGAAAGCTCCTAACTTCAGGCTAAGAGCCTTTAAAACTTCAACGAACAATGACAGATTTTCCCCTCTGAGCCTCACATGAGCAGAACTCTGTCTTACAAGGTGCACAGTGCTTCAATGACTTAACACTTTATCATTTGTAGCTGATCTTTTGTTATTCCTAATGGTGGAATAAGTGATGTGAGGGGGAAATTGCTCCTCAGTGATTTCAGAATGCCATTCAAATAGGTAAGCGATTACAGCCTCAGCTAATTTACATGTGATTATGCAGCTGTTTCGATAGAAGAAGAGAGGATGGCTATAATTGTCTAACTTTTAGCATGTAATTATACAGCAATTTGGTTGCTGTAATCTTAGATGCTATGGTAAGCACTGTGTGGCAGAATTAATTACAGAAAGGGGTGCATGTTGCCTCGATACAGTATGCTCTCCTTTTTGTTCCCTTTCCATTGTTCCTCATTTTCAGCTTCAGAATGAAGTGTGTTTTAAATAACAATCACTTTCATCTTCTCTGCTGAAAGTTTCCTTTGTGTGGGAGATGGCAGTATGACCTATATTTTTCATTTCTTGACGTGCGTCGGTATCAGACTCTACATTGTGTAGAGTCAACATCTAACATAGGAATGAACAAAAAGGGAAGAGTAATTATCTCATACCTTCTCAGGCCTGAAAGGAGTTCATCTCCTTGTGTTCAGTGGATAGCTCCTTATCAGCTGGTCACTTTACCAGCTTATCTCCCTCTCCCTTTTAACTTCACTGAAAGTGCCATCGAGCTGCTGATGACTTTAATCTCCTGAAATGAGGCCCATATTTAACAGAACTGTGGAGCCAAGAGCATATGAAATTTCAAGCATCAGAGGCTTATTCTCTGTCAGTCAGCACTGGATCCATCTGCTGGCCCCTCGCAGAGAGTCTCAGTTTGGTAATTCTAGATACACACTTGATGCCTTTATTTTGGCAAGGCCTTCCACGTCGGACTGTTGATAGGGGGTATTGGCAGTTCTCAGGAAGACTGGCAGCAGGCGTAATCAATCCGGCCATCCTGTGTCAGGGGGAGACAGCGGAGCCCAGAGACTGGCTATCCATCAGGGAGAGCAGGCAGACCAGGCCCCAGCACTACCAGGATCACCACCAGGCTTGTAAAAGTGCAACAGCCTTGTGCATAAATAAAAAGGTTGTTTTAATTAGGTGGTGCTCTCTTGAAGTTTATTCAATGCTCCGCCTCCTAAGTGCCATTAAGAGGTGGTTAAATAATGCATCAGGTGCATGGTGAAAGGTAGATTTCTCTCCTCACTCCAAGGATTTGCAAACATTGTTACCATCTCTGAAACATTAAGGGAGTGATTTGGCCTCTTTTAGCCGCCCCCACTAGAGACTTGAGTTGTGTGTGTGGGAGTTCTTGCTCAGAGGACAGGTACAGAAGTTCTCCTAGCTGCAGGGGTTGAAGAATTCAAGAAATTTGTAGTATTGAAGGTCAGGGACAAACTGAGTTACTGTACTGTAAAGATATACTGTATGAGTTGAGTTGGAAGTCTTGCATTGTCTTACATATTCTTATTATAAGACACCTGTTTTCTTTTTACATTTTAATTTTTTTAATGATAATATATTCTTATATTTGAGATGTTCTTGTTTGTTGAATACATGCCTGCAGTGGGTGTTTTGTTTGTCCGCCTCTATGTGAGTCATTATCCTCATGTTAAGCCGTTGGGTCTAAAGTATAGTGTCGGTGTCTAAGGGCCCACGGAGTGTTCCTCTGCATGGTCTAACTCTGTAACAGGGCTGGGGGGGGCAGAGTGCCAGCCTGCTTACGGAGGTGACATTTGTAGTAAGTGATCCGGCACCGCAGCAAAGGCCCATTAACAGCGTATTGGCTTTCATATGAGTCATGTACCCTTGCATCCTGCCCCCTGCCATGGATGTGATATAAACACACTGACATCAGGAACCAGAGGAGATGACCCCGATCTAGGGTGCACAGATCAAACCACTGCTTTGAACTGCGTTGAAGTTGTTACGGGTAAAATTGCTATCAATTTGTATCATTAAAAAGCTAATCTTTATGATGGAAATCGAAAAAAGAATTCTACCACCATGAACATTAAACAACAAACCTCACAGAATAGCCATTATCCACCCCATCGTACACACTCATTGAAGATGAGGTTCCCAGTGACACGCTAACCCCTTGACTAATGTTCTCATACTGTGTAAGTGCCATAATGGTGAATTAATGCTCTGGTTGCACAATGTGTACATTGTGCAACCCACCCGCCGTGAGTTCAGTAATCAGTGTTTGTGAATATTAAGAAGACATTATTGTTTGGAGCTTAAACAGAGATTCAATGTACCCCTACACCAACTGTGCTCATCCCTGTGCCCCGAAGACAGAGAGAGCTGATTAGGACATGCCTTTGCAGTGATACTAAACCCTCATTGACATGAAATTAACCAAGGGGATACCTAATCATCAGAATATCTACTACTGTATACAATTGGATGATGTAGGTATGTGTCTCCTTTTTCCACTTTAAAAGCAATTTTAAAAGAACCAACTCTCACATTCCCTCTATAACCCCCCTGACACAGACACAGACATGCACGCACGCACGCACGCACTCATTCACTCACGCACGCACGCACGCGCACACACACACACACACACACACACAGTGTTTTTGTTCTTTGTTTACAGTATATACAATACCTTTGGGTTTTGCTATGGTTCCACCATTGCCAAATACATTTTTGTTTCGACTGACATGCACATGCTCAGACAAGCCTTGTAAAGAAAAATAAGGCTTATTGAGAGAGCTAGAGCAGTGTTTCCCATAGTTCTATCCTAAAGTTACGTGTGTTTGAGGATCTACGCCCCTGCCCAACCTCCCTCCATTCATGCAAACTAATAAAGCCAGCACTGAGTAGAATCCTGCCAAAGGTCCAGAAATACTAATTACCTGCTGTTTACTGAGCTTTGTGCACCCCACCTTTCTTGGGACAATCAATAATTACACACAAAGGCCAGACGAATCAAATCGCCCTGATAACCATTAGAATGAAATTGGATGAAGTTCATTAGAGATGCCTGAGGCATAGTCTATAATATTCAATATCGGAGACAACCAACCCTCTTATCCCCTTTGTCTTTTGTTCTCGTCCTGTGTAGAAGGCATACAAGTCAGAGTTCTAAGACAATTAATTAAAGTCTCAGACGATAGGCAATCTCATATATATTGCCTCACAGCGTCTCAGGAAGATTAGCTGCATTTGATTCACTAGGTTTCTGCTCCTGTTTAGTTATTTACACACGCCATCTCCACTGTTTGTCATCTGGCTTGAGTGCTCTGATGTTGCCATCACTGCTTGTGCTCAGTGTCTTCATGGGCTGATCTAGAGCAAACATAGCTTCCACTATTAGGTCTTAAGTCCCCTCTCCCTTCCAAGATGAAGTCTTAAGTCCCCTCTCCCACCATGGCACAAGTAACACCTATGTACTGTAGATGTTTCTGACAGAGACATGTCAAAGAGTGTAGTATAGCTTGTGTATATAATGAGGCTCCCTGATGGTTTGTGGTGTTTTCTGTGTGTTGTTATCTTGTTTGTAGTGTAAGGTTCATTCTATTACTTTCACTGTTTACAGAAAAAGAACATTGCCAGTTAATCAATATACTTTTGGTTTACTCTGAGTAAAACACAGTAGTATAGTTTTGGGATTATAAAAGATACAATCCACACAAAAGGTCATACTTACATATTCAATTAAGCCCTGGTACAGGATGGCCTCTCTGATAGCATCTGGAGAGTGGAAAAGTGTAGGAATAGGATGTTTAAGCCAGTGTTTTAAATGTCTGGGTAGGAGCGACAACATATGCTCTGTGAAGACTTGTTTTTCTCTCAAATTCTGTAACCTGCACTGAGAGAGGTCACAAGCAGACTTAAGCAGACCTAGGGGCTATCATCTTGCGTTTTTAACCATAGCACATAGGGATTGTGCAGTTTGTTGCACCTTTATGATCTAACTCATGTGTGTTCATAGTTCTCTGATTTTTATACTCAGCCCACTGAACCAGATATAATATTACCCGTGCATAACCAAGGAATTACCTTATATTAGCTATGGTGGGCTTTTTGCATATACTGAATATGCATAATGAATGGTAATGTATTAAAATCCTGTCAAAAGATGTTACCAATTAGAGTAATTATATGCACATGCTACTCATTAAATCATGTCAACTGTACGGCATGACTGAAACACAAATTAGTCTATGTACCTTTGGATTCAGCCTATTTTTGTTTTTTGTTGAGACCTTTGACTACACAAACAGAAATATTCTCAATTACACCACAACACGCTGAGTTATGAAGATATGCTACAATTTAATTATACAGTACCTATTTCATGTCTGTAGTCATTTCAAATACAGTGAGTATGTCCCTACAAGTCAGATTAATGTAATCCGCAAATGCTCAGGTATTCATGATTCCCCAGGGTTCTCAGATAAAGTGAGTTGAATTGGACTGAGTGACCTCTCACCTCTGACTTTCCAACCAATGTTGTACTGTACTATTTCTAAACCTTTATCTAACGTGCTAAGGCAATTGCTGTAAGAACACCATGACAAGAGGACCTGGCATGAATGGAACAAGAAAAAACTATTTACAATATAAACAATGCCCTGTGTGAGTATTGGGACAATGACATTTTTTTCTTCTTTTGGCTCTACACACCAAAAGTAAGACTTGTGATAGGGTCTGGTGAAAAAGTCCCCACGGCAAGGTAAAGGCAAAGTAGGGGCAAACTTATGTTTTAGGACATGTTCACAACCAAGGACTGTGTGATCATCTAATTATGTGTAGTTCTGTGTTTTTAGCATGTTGATGTTCTATCAACGAGTTGTGATGTGCTACCAACGCAATTGTAGCAAACACGTCTGTTTTGATTCAGAGCGATTTTGTCTGGTATTTGGTTTGAGGTGTACCAACATTCAAATAAGCATATCTCCTTCAACTATTTTAAGATACATCATTTGAAAGCTTACAATCTGCACTTTCATAATCTGTAAAAAAAAAGAAAAAAAGAAATGACCTTGCCCTACTTGGGGATGTTTTCACCAGACGCACATTTTGTGCAGACGTAAAGCTGTCAATGTCTAGTATTGATTCTAGGCTTTGCATTAGCCTTTGGAGTTTGCTATTGGTGTCTGTCAACATGAGAACCAAGGAGGTGTCAAGTAAAGGAAGCCATTATTAGGCTGAAAATCAGAAAAAGTTCTGAAACGTAGCCAAAACCTTAGGCTTGCCAAAATCAACAGTTTGGAACATCATTAAAAATAAAAAAGATCACTGAGCTCAGCAAGGCCAAATGGGCTGGTAGTTCGAGAAAGACTTCCACAGTGGATGAATGAAGAATGTTCAACATAATTAAGAAAAAACACAAAACAACTGTCCCACAGGAACATTCCTCAGGAGGTAGGTGTGACTGTATCAGAGACTACCATCCGCAGACTACGTCACCGGCCAAACTACGCTTCACTGCAAGATGCAAACCACTAGTTCTCCTCAAAAACGATGGTCAAGTTACAGTTTGCTTAAAAGAACAAAAGTCTGCAGAGACCTGGCAGAGACTTATAGGACAGATAAGATTCAAATGGTCATGTACCAGAGTGATTGCAAGAGGAAGGTTTGCCCAAGATTTACAGCATACCACCTCATCTGTGAAAGATGCAGGGGGTGTGCAGGGGGTGTTAGGTTTGAGCATGTACAGTATATCTGCTACTAGAACTTAACAGTTATTGCATGCAGGCAGTTATTGTTGACCGAATACTAAACATGAGAGCTTAATTTAGACATTTGATGAATTGGGACTATGCATAAAAAGTGTTGTAATTTCTGAATGGTGAAACCAATACACAAATATCACCAAATAAACAGATTTAAAATCCAAACTTTTGGAGTGTAGAGCCGGAAGGAGAAGAAATCACTGTCCCATGACATACACAGGGCACTGAATATAGTAAGATGTGCATTTATTTCATATGTAGTGTAGTGTACCAAGGCTTCTTGTTTGCAACTTTCACTCATCTGTACTTTAATGTAATCAAGGCCCATTGTACTGTGTCCACCTTTCCAAGGTGGGAAAGAGCACCATGAGTATTGGTATGCTCTACCCTAGCTTCCACCTAAAATATTCAAGAGGTGTCCAGGGGCCATTCTTAGCAGGTTTAGTACGAGTGCATCACTTGTCAAACAGCATCGATTCAGCCTCTGACTCAGCTGAAACAAAAACAGAGACACTGGTGTACTTAAGAACTGCTACTTTCCACATACACGTGCTCACTAACCCAGTAAGGGAGCATTCTTGATGTGGCCAAGCCATTTGCTCTGCCTATAAAATGCTTGGCTGGTTTTCTCTTTCTCCTTTTTACTTTGGTGAACATATTGGAAACCACATGCCGTATAAACAGTTAAATGCAAGGAGCAAGGACCAAGTCACTACCTGTCAGGAGCAGAGAGGGCAAACTTAATTTATCACAAGAAAGGCCTCTTCACCTCTTTATACTGTCTTCAAAAAACGTTGTGTGTATTGATTTCTGTAGTCATCATAGATGTGTGGTGTCAAAAGCTGTATGTCTCTTTTTATTTGACCAAATTCATAACCAATATCCTCAATATTGCTTTTAAAAACATAGAAACACGATTTGTATTTCATTTAATTAGTTTTTTTAGACAGTGTGCAAGAATATGTCTAGAGTGAACATTTGAATACTGTGCTATGACTGTTCCTGTTCCGCAAATTTGATTTTTCTCCCCACTCTCAGCCTCTCTCACCACAGGTTTCTTTTAACTGTGTGTCACAGATGTCCAACCTGCCTCCAAAGGGAGGTTTGCTAGTTCTGGTTCTTTCTATCTTTTTCAGACTGAGGACCATTATTTACTGTGAGCTGGAGGAAACCTTGCTTCACTCTTGTAAATGTATGTCTTTCAAGTTTCTCCTCGCGCAGTCTATGCTGTAAATCAAATGAGCACAATCCTCTTTCTTCTCTTCATCTCCTGAGAGACATTTTGTTTGAGGGTTCAGAAAATCATACAGTTTAGTCAGGGTTTGAGGGCATTGTTTACTGTGTTAGCAACACTCATCGGAGAGAATTCTGACGTCTTATAAAACAATGGCACATGCTTGTTTGAACAGAAAAGGTTTATTTTGTTGCTTTGTCTTTTGTAAATGTACTGCCTTGTCACCCGGCTATATTTCTTTGTGTTGAAAGTGTGCTGGTGGTGTTATCTTTGATAGAGATCTGTGAAGGCCACTGATAACCTTTTAACATGCTTGTCCATGTCTGGTTGAGTGCTTGATGAAAAGCGAAGAGCGTCTCAAGAACAGAGGGGAGGTGAAAGTGCTCCCCATGCCCTTCCAGTGACATTATCTCAAGTGAGATGCACTGCGAGCGGACAAGACTGGAGTGCAGAGAACATCTCAGAAAAACTAAAGATAACATTGATCAAGGAGACAAATAGGATCCCGTTACAGACCCATGCATCACCACCTTCCCATGACACTAAAACCCCAGAATGTTCCAGAAACATGCTAGTCTGGTGCAGTAGAAGTAAAACTCACCAGCTACAGTAAGAAGTGCTCCATGATACTGATTACAGCTCAATGTTGCGGTGTTAGTAACCTTCTTATCACGATGAGACTAGAATGATTAAACAAATCAGAATCTAAGGAACTATTGAGGAAACTGTGGACTTTAAAGCTATATCGATCAAGTCAGGATGAATGGGATAGTGAAGGTCTTAAAAGGCATGGAGAGCCAATGACCTCCTTAATCATTCTAGCCCATACCACTGGAGACCCTCCATCATTACCAATACAAACACCCTAAAGAAATACCCTATCATGGCCTCACATGTTTCCATGCCATTTGGTATATTCTGTAGCAGACATTAGCTTTGAGCAGACCTTAGCTTTTAGCGCCTTTTCACCCAGGGCATATTGCTTACAAGGCGGAACACAGTATTTCCATAAAGAAATATCCAAGCTTATTCACTGGAGTGTTTTAGCTATTATGAGGAGTGCCCTCTGTAACAATGTCCCTGTCCCTGACCAACTAAAACAGCACAATGAATAAGTAAAAGCCTTATGCCTGGTTGGTGTCCTAAGGTGTTTGCTTTAGGATATACTTTAAGCCTCCTGTTAAAAATGGTTTGTTCAGTTCCATCCACTGTTAATCTAGCAGTATTTCCTCTCCCACTCTGATTAGTAAGAAATCCATGCGCCAGTTTAGAGAGGGGTTAGCCTGCTTGACAGTTTCCTCTGTCTCTCCAAAAAGGCAATTTCTATCAAAAATCTGGAGGGTATAGTATACAGTTTTTCTATACCTATTTTCTCAGGTAATTACGAAGGGAAGCCAACCGCCTCCTTAATGTCTATAAGAAAAAAAAGGACAGTAACAACTTCATGGTTTAAGGAATCATTTACAGAAGAACAAGTCCATGCTCTGGGCCTAGCTGTGTGGTGTGTCCCAAGAACTGAGTTTTCAATCAGCTCTTCTAGTGTTTTATCCAACTCTTCTAGTGCTTTATCCAACTCTTCTTGTTTTACCCGATCACTAGTTTGAAGCAGTAAACAAAGCATTTACATCTCATGTCAAACCAACCTGTATGTTAACTGGTTTGATCCCTCACCATCACTGGGTGTAGTGAAAACCAGTTCCAAATGGTTGGCCTGATTAGCCTGTTTCCCAACAGTCTAAACCTTACCAGTCTAAACCTAAACCTAAACCACCCATTATGCTTTTTCACTTTTTTTTGGTCTATCTATTTAGCACTTAAGCAACGTAAAACCAGCATCCCACCACACACGTTGGTCATGCCCCCCCACCCACACCCTTCCAAGGTGTTGGTTCTGGTGCCAGGTCTGCTTCCTGTTGCTCCAATAGCCTGAACATTTCAAACATAATAGTTTTGACAGGTAATACCAAACACTTAACCAAACACTTAACCAAACACTTAACCTTGCTATTAAACCAAATTAAGTCTAATGTCTGCCTCAGACAAAAGTGAATAGATCAAAATTGAGCAAAAGACAAATTTATAAATTATTAACGAAAATATGGATCATGGATACACATTCGCATTCTAGTACCGTCTTTTTGCTAGTAATCCGTTCCTTCAGATTCCAACTACCTGAGCTCCATACTGACTACTGATAGTAGTCTTCAGTCTCCAGTTTCAGAATACAATCCGAGAAAATATTCAATCAGATGCCTCCACCCACTGTCCAATGTCTTTATAAACATAAATCTCCATTGTTTCTGATGAGACTGGATGTTGTGCAACAGTAGTGTTCATGCAATATCTCTCAAAGTGTTAAGTCTGAATTCAGAGCTATCGAGAGAAGATTCAATTTGATGTCTCCACACACTGTCTAATGTCTTTATATACAATCTCCATTGTTTCTGATGAGGCTGGATGTTCCTCAGTTATCTGAGGAACAATGACAATTTTCCTTGATTACTCCCATGTAATGACTATTGGCTGCAGGAGAGGGTGACTTGATGGATAACTGTACTTCTACTACCCAGTCTACTACCCTAAAGGTGTTGCTATTACACCTTCTTATTGTTGTCCTTAGTCTCTATGAAGAGCTACATTTTGCATAACCCGCTCCAGACCTCCCCCTTGGCTGTGTACAGTATTGACTATCTGGTCACAATCATAATGATCAATCTTTAAATCCTTACTAAACCAAATATCCTACTGTGACACTATCCTTCAGGTTGCATGCTATTCATGTACTATATGGGCATGATCTGTTACTGCTGAGATTATTGCTATGTCAGCTTCCTCCTCTACCTACCTCAAACGCTCCTAATAACTTGATGGGACTCACATTGTCTTGTGATATGCCCAATTTTGCCACATGCAAAATAAACAACACTTACACTGTCTAGCAATAGGTGACACGTTGTAGTGTTTTGGTCCGTGTCGCCATCAAAATGTTCAGACTTTTATTTTGAAACACGGAAATACATTTTAACATTGTTGAAAATCACAACACAATCTCGCTAGTCAAGCCAAAATACTGCAATGCAATGGATTCGATGAGTAATCCCCACTGCTACCTAGTTAACTATAACACTACTTTACATTGTTAGCAGGCTCACAAAACAAGCTGTGTTAGTTAACTAGCGATATGTCTCCATAATTTTCAACGCCAAAATGTATTCACATTTTCCGAAAGAAAAGTCAGAACATTCAATCAGATCCCGACATGCGGACCAAAACACTAGAACGTGTCACCTATGCCCTGTCTTACCATATGCATAACAGACAACCATCCCATTGGGCCTGTCTGTGTGAAAGCTTTTACAATGGTTTGCTATGTGTCCACTCTCCCCACAAACAATAACTCTCCCTCCTGGACCACTTTGGTGTAATGTAACCGTTATGTCTTGATGCGCTCCTACCTAGGTGGGTAGAAGAAAAACAGCTACAGAGTAGCTTTTGGTTGCTGTGAAGTTTCTGACAGTTGTGTTAAGTTTTGTCATTGTAAGGGGTTTTACAATCAATGTGTAGTGCAAGGGCCAGTCTTGGGTTGGCATCGCTCTATGGCACCAGTGCGGACTTGAAAAGGTGGTCCTGCTGAGTAACTCACTGTAAAAGCTGAAAGCCTCCATTAATCTGGATGCATAAGCTTCTGGGTGCTCATCTGTTTCCATTCTGACCTCACCAATCTTCTCCCTATCAACCCACAACTCCAAGTAATGCATCTTTCCTTGCTCTCTGATCTGCATTCTTGTCCTGCACATTCGGTGGGAGGGCAGTGGCCATAACATTAGGTAGACAAGCCGAAAACATTATACATGCATCAGTATCCGTTCATCTGTGCAAATCAACTGTATGGTTGAGGAAGCCAAGAATTGCATGGGATCCATGGGTTGTGAAAGTTCAAATTTACCAATGACATCGACCAAGGTAACTATCTCAGGCTGAGGCTTTAATGGCTTAACAGTTGTTGTAGTTGCTATGTGCCTGTCCCTCCTCATCTTAGATGAATAGAAGTCACAAGGAACATGACTGTATCCACATCACTACCAAATGGTGTGTGAACACTATGCTCTGGAGACTCTTTTCAATGTGTCTACTATTAATGTCATATCGTAACAGGTGGTATACGAGTTTCACTCTATTTAGCTCTGCCTGTGTGTCTTCCAGTTAAAGAGGACCTAAGATCTAACTCAACCATATTCCTTCTATAATCCAAATTATAAGTCTCTGCAGAAATGTTAGCCTGTGTTTAACAAGTCCAGAGAAATGTATCTTTTTTCATGAGCTGGTCCTGAAGCCCATTTTCCTTCTATAGTGTGGATATTCTTTTCTTGAACTTTTTGTGTGAAGTCCTTGTAATGCTGTGGCTACTTTTTCCATATAATTTTCTTAGGGTTACTGGTGAGCTCACATATAGCCCACTCATCGGGCTCATCTTGTCTCTCTAACCCTTTAGTATATCAGGTCATACTTATCAACATAGTACCCCAATAGCACTATGAAACACACACTCAAATCTAATGAGAACATCTGAAGACACTTTCTTCAAGCAATCACTTTATAATTTACACTGACAATGTACAAGTGTCCCTTCTATCCCAATTACTTAGGGTAAACATTTTAAACATCTATATTATTGAAAACTATTTCATATAACACATCCAAAAGTGTCCTTTAATTCCTAGGTTGTTTTTCTGAGGGGAAAATCGATCGTTTGATAAGGATGTCCAGAATCCGGTTACTCTTGATCAATTCCAGTGCTTCGGAATCACATTTTCTCTTATTCCCCAATCATCTTCTGGAAAATCCCTTACTGGGTGGCTCGCCATTTATACCAAAATAAAGGACCATATGACAACTTCCAACTTAAAGGAATCATGAATGAATGAATGAATGAATGAATGAATGAATGAATGAATGAATGGACTTTATTGTCATTGCTACAGTACAGGTACCAAACAACGAAATCATTTACGTGTATCAGGCAACACCGCTAGTCCATGACCCCTCAGCTCTTCTATTGTTTTACCCCTTTGGTCTATCAACCACTCCGAAGCAATATACAAAGCACTACATATCCATGTCATACCAGCCTGAATTAATGGATTGCTAGTTCCAAATGGTTGGCCCGATTAGCCTGTTTTCCAACGGTCTAAATCGTACATGTCTAAGGAATTTCTTTATCAGCTTTGCAAAGCGGTAAATGGAATTAGGCGTGGAATCTAAGCTGTCGGTATCTCCCTCTTCAGGCGTTGTCCTGACTGAGTAGCATTTTCAGATGAAGGGGTGCTGTCCTGTGTCGGTGACTCGATCATTAGAAGGTCAGCAGTACACAAAAGAGGACAGCTTGCACAGCCACCTCTCAACAGGGATCATTTCATCTCGTTTACATCACAGTGGGCTCTCTCACAGGGCACTACACTCAGGAATGTGACGTGGCTAATAACTAGAAATATATAAATAAAACACCTCCAGAAAGGGTGGCCTGCCTGGATATATAAAATATCTGTTTTGAGATGCAAATTTGTCATTAAGCAGACACTGTCACCTCACATCCCTGGCAGCATTGTCATATGGCTGACTGCTGCTGTCTGAGCGTTCAGTTTAATGATGCTACTGGTAATGAGGGCAGTTTTGAAGAGACACTATTGCTCCAATGTTAATGTCCAGTGGATGTGAACATGAGGTTACATCTACCTTGAATCATTTAATGAATGTTAAACACAACTTGGCCTACTTTTAGGGGTATGAACGTTGCATCAAGAAAGGGATTTGCTATGACTTTAGACTGTATACTGTATCATATACATAAGGGCTATGAGCAAGTGGATAATGCATAATGTACTTGTACTAAGTAAATGTACTAAGAGGATAGTAGAATCCTGTGCATTGTCTATAAATAATGTTTTCCAACTTTGACACTATGCATGCTTGCTTCCCCCTTGAAAACATCTACCTTCTTTTTAAGTGTCTCCTATTTGTATTGGCTATCCGAGTCAGAGGCACAGTTATGTTCACATGTTCACTGCTTGCTGACAGAAATGCAGAGCACTTTGTGATGGCTACAAGTGCCTACAGTAATGGCTGTCCTTCCTAGCCAGACAGCTCTCAACTGACGGCTGTGATTGGCATGATGGACGCAGGGCTTTGGATTTCAATTACAGCACAAACCCAGTCCCTGTGTCTGACACACACATCGATAGACTCCCCTCTCATACACAGACCAGAGACTGCACATCAAAGGAGAGCAGTACCCCAAAATTCACTCACTGCTAAATCACTAAAAACACAGGCAATGCATTCTTCATCCACAGCTTTGGGGAGCAATTAAGGTCTTAGCATATTTAGAGACTTGAGTATTTAATTATAACAGTTGTACACTGCAAGGCATTACTCTGGTAGTTGTCAGCTAAATTGAATCAAATTAGAATCTCAGTTTTGGCCCAAATGTCCAGCTTTTGAAGGGACACTTTGTATTGCTTTTATGTAGGGGCTTTAAGGACAAGCCTCCTGAGGTATAATTGGCATTCAGGGTATGCTGGGTTCTCTTAGATATACATTTTTCATACCAACGTCATATTCTGCTTTTAACTGGAGAGAGGAAGTTGGGCACTGAATTGTTAGATTTGCCCAACGCAAAATGTAGAAAATGAATGACCTAGTTTATGTTTCAGGAATAAGATGGGTGGAGAAATGGACAAAATTCGGCCACCCCCCTCTCTCTCGCTTTCTCTCTCTCTTTGTCTCTCGGACTCCTTTTCTCCATCGTGCATTCTTTTTTTTGTTTTTCTAGTTTATATGAATACATCTTGCTCTTCCCCTCATTCCCTCTCTCACTGCCTCTTGTACAGCTTTTAAACATTGATAATACCGGCAGGGAACACAGAGGCCCATGTGGGGAGAGTGTTGGTGACCTCAGGTGATGTTGAGCACCTGCCTCTCTGAGGAGAGTGTATGAGGAACAGCTCAGTTTATGTTACTGTATGCTTTCAGAAAGAAGTGTGCAGCCTTGCTTTCCCTGACTGGTGATGAATTATTTTTCTCCTCGCCAGTCCCAGATGTGCCTTTGATCGCTGTGTCTATTTTTACTGCCTTTCATTGTCACCAAGAAGTGAAATTGATAGAACAAATACAGGGTCTAGTATTATGCAGCATGGAAATATGTGGAAAATATCAGTCCTGCAGTCGTTCTTACCTTAGACACTTCTCAGATGTTTGGCAGCAAGCTGTAAATTAGTGACACATTTATTTTCATTACTCCCAAGTTATGTATGATTGATTGTGTGTAGAGTGGCAATAGTTGTTGGCAATAGTCGAACACCAGGCACAATTCAGTGTGATGAAGAGGATGGGCATAACCACCACACACCTCATTTAGGAGTCCCATTTTAGTCACGGTTATGTTAAAGCATCATAGATTTTTCCCTGGCACCCAGTGTTCTACTGATTGCTATGTTCATGTAACTGGCACGAAACAGCATTCCCCCTGTGTTTTCCGAGAATGTGGTGCAGAATGTCATGCCTTTCTCTCCGTGCCATAGTAAATCCAGCTTTATATTTCCAAGGAGACGTTTAGTCATACCTCATTTGGTTTGAGGATACTCATCACGCTCAATTAGTTAGTCTATGTTTTTGTTGTCATTCCTTTTAATAATAATTATTGTCTGTTTTATGCTCAAATGAAATAATTACTGCTTGTGGTAGATCTCTAACTTGTTTTGGACCAAACATTGGGCTTGTAGAGAGGTCTCCAGAGCATTGGCGGGTGTAGTTGCACAAATATTTGCCCACACATCACCTGCTGGTCTGCATTGATCTGAACAACTGGGGTTTAGATAGAATGAGCACTGTTGGTCATAATGCTCTATAAAAGCAGCACAACTACAGACAAGTGCCATGCGTTGCGATTATTGTCCTAAATTTCCTGAATTTGGTGGATTTGACAGGATTAATGAGACCCATAAAGCTCAGTTGTGCTCTGCAATTTCCAGATGTCGCAGTGTAATGATTGATGTTTGCTGCCTCTTTGTCAGCAGGTGTTTGGTTTTTGTTTTTGTTTGGTTTTATCCATGGAAATGATCTGTCTTGGGGAGTAGAAAAGAAAGGTCCTGGATGTCCATAACTATGTCATTTGATACTGTAATGCAATCGAATGAGGTCGAGTGTCTGTTTTATGAGGTACTTTTGAAGGCATGTCTTGAGATGAACCAATTTGCAAGCAGATACTTTTGCCATTGGTGAGAAATGTCATAGTTAGTGCTCTTAATATATAACCAACCTTATGAAGCAAAACTTACAATTAGCCTAGTACAGACAGCATAATAGCAAATAATCCCGATACAATATGCAATGTCAGCCCAACGTGTAACGTTCTCAGAAGGTAATCCATCCTTTCATGAATGGGGCTAGTCACACATGCCAGTTGAAAAGGAATAATCAACATTTCAGTTGCACTTTGGTAAAACATTGGACCAATAACAAGTCATGCTGTACACCTAATTCAATGAATAACTTAAAGGTACATTAGACTCTGGGATATAGTGTCACAGCTGTGAAAACAGCAGCTTTCATCAAATATGTAGTCAACAAGATCGAACAAGAGCGTCCAATCATTTCACTGCCCTTCACTTTCACTTTATTTATTCCCATGTCCCTTGGTTTCTTCTTTTTTGGTTCCATTTCTCAGAAAACTAACCTAAAGTAAACAGTTGCCTGGATAAGAACCAAAGATATTAAAATTCTGCCTGAATCGCTCACAACTGCACCACAAAAACTTTTGATGCATGGACTCTGTCGCAACACGCTCTATTCTCCAGTCTGTTGCATCATGTTTTTGAAAGTCTCGTTGTTGCTATGGCGTCATATGCCAGAGTCTATCTGGCATGATAAAGATTACAAAAATAACCATCCGTCAAATCTCGGAAATACATTTCAACTGTCATTCATAATGGCTAGAGGAGTTCTTTTTGTGTTTCCTAAGAAGATTAAATGATTAAAGGATAAAATATGAATCACTTGTGGACAACCATTAATCTTCTATATAGAGTAAGACTGTATTCATATTCATATTCATAGATTGGTGATCCTCAGCATCTGAAAACAGTGGGCTGTATTTTTTTTTTTTTAAGAACTCAAGTGCATGCATTAAAATATATTCAATGTGTTGAGCTACTGTAACTTGTAATTAGTATCAGCTCAACAAAATGAGCTGAACAAGCCCCTGTTATATACCAAGCTTAATTAGACCCTGGTTTGTTTTTATTAATTTACAAAGCTCACATAGCCACTTCACTCCCCTGCCGACAACTCTTTGTGACCAACAGGTATTTTCAGAGTATTCTACTGCTGGGGTCCTCGGGGGCTGGGGAGTTGTGGGTCGGCATTCTTATCCTTGTATCAGCCATGTGTGAAAACAGCAGAACTTGCATCAAAAATAGCTTTTTCCATTCCTGTAAGCAGTTTGCCTTTTGACACATTAGTCCTTTGGTTTGTGGGGTCCAGATTAAGTCAGCATGCTATCATCCAAACCAGGCATAAGAGATACGGAATCTAATTTACATGTGTTGTTTTGCTTTAAGCATAAACAGCCAGATGTTCTTTTTATGTGACTGTCACAATTAGCAAATAACGTTCACACATAAAACCTGATTAAAATTCATGCCAGGAAAAGGATGGTTGAATAAAAAGCAAGGTAAGAGGCTCTTTGTAGTCACCTGATATGGTACTTTTTCAAGCCTTGTTGTTGGTTAGATTATTGCCCCAATTTTAATTTACATTCTAGGAATGTAAGTAAGCACTAGTGTTAATTGAGTAACAGTGATTGAAGGGCCTTATGAGAATTGTATTTTTGAGTGATGGAATGCACCTGTTATCTGTTACCTGTTACCTGTTATGCTCAGTCATGTTTTTTCAAACTAAACAAAATGTCACATTGTAGGGTTAACCCTTTTCCATAACCTCAGATTTTCAGTTGACCAACCTTAGAAATCCAAACAGATGCTGTACCTACTAATGTTCATACATACATACAGGCAATGTGTGTTGTTTAGGTATTGCTGGACTTATGAATCCAGATATTGATCCTCTACTCATATTCAACAATTAAGACATTCAACAGTGTATTGGTTTGAATAAACACAACAGTTGGTTGTTTGACTCAATCAAAACAGTATTACAGTGAATATCAGCTATCTGTATTTTCGAATGAAAGCCAATTTCAGAATACAAGCAACCTTTTCCATTCTGAGGAACAAATTACAACAGGACTATTTGTTAATCATTGACCTGCCATGTAGATGAAGAAATAACAATTCCTCTCCCATGATATTATGATAACTTCTGATTCCTTTTTAAAAATCATTTTCTCCAATAGCTGCATTTTCCCTAAATTTCCCCCCAAATACATGACATTCTCTGATGTAAGCCTTCCTTATTGTTACCATGGTAACCACCAGTAGTAGATGAAAGCTTGACGCAAACATGTCCTGTTTCTTTATCCATCCCAGTAGATGTGAGTCTAGAAATAAGGTAAAAAATAAATAAATACATATATTGTTCTTTTTTAGACATTAGCTGACTCCAAGGCCACACTTGTCAAGAGAAGTGTCAGTGTGCTCCTCCGCCTTTTATTATGGTTGCCACTGCTGTCATTATCAAGCACATTTTTCATTTTACAGCGCTATTTCATTTCTCTTCCCCCAGATTAAGTGATAAGAGTTTAAAAGTGGTTTTGACATGTAGATGATGGACGAGAAGAGTAAATAAGCCCCACAGCTCTGTACACTTCAGACAATGTCTGAAAGCAGGATTGCAGAGGGGTTATGTCTCCCCCGGAGATGAAAGGTACAAATCTTGGTTTAGTCTGGGAAACATAAATATGTGATTTTTAGTTGTTGATGATCAGAAAATTAGGAGATAAAAGGAAGCACAGTTCTTTTCTGTCTGTCTATCTTGATGTTGAAGATGAAATGAGAGGAAGAATATTTATAGCTGCATTTGATGGGAAAACACAATTAGAGCCTAATTTTACATCAAATTGGAGAACACAGAATCCAGTACCAGTCTTCCCAAGCAAGAGAAGTGTGGATGGTAGTGGGGCTTATTGCAACACTATCATTGATGTTGATGAAGATGGTGATGATGACAATTATAGTGTGTAATGGCTGACAAATCTTGCATTAATAGTTAGGAGTTATTGTTGCTTGAAGTAGCAATGAATAACTAGCCTCTTCAAACAGAAGTTTCTACTGCCCACTGACATTGAGGGATGTACGCACTGCACCTCACTTGTCCATGAGAGGAGGAGCACCATGACAGTCTGAGCATTATGTAGAGGATTATATTGCAAAGCAACTGTAATTGATTAACCATTCAAGCGTTGACTCGTTCAAAGCGGGAAAATTGAATTCTGACCTCAATGATGTAGCATTTCAAATGACAGGTCTTATGTAAGTGACTTTGAATTCTGTGTTCAATGGTGCACGTGCATTGTAAAGGCCCAGGTGTGTGCACGTGCATTGTAAAGGCCCAGGTGTGTGCCTGTGGCTTGTGCAAAGAATCTCTGATGAGTTCTCAGAAATGTACATTCAGTCAACTTTTTTCATCACTGGGCGCAAACCTCAGCGATCCAGAACTGTTGATAGCTACAGTAATGTAGCCACTGCTGTGTTGTGGTAAAAGCCTAAAACACACTTGTAGTTCTCCTACAGTTGACTCCCAGGGCCTCTGTATGTCTCTGCTGTGCATTGGTGTGCTTTAATAGCCCTGCCTCAGTGTCTCTCTGGATTACTATGTAAAAGAACCATTTACTTGGTCAAATACACTATTTTAGAAGAAAAGACAGTCATCTATATTTGATGACATTGTTTGTTTCCGACTCTCCGTTTTCTCCAGAGTGCCATACTCTCTGAGCCATGGAAGCTTTGGCATCAGTTCATCCAACACCAAGTACATTTTTCATGGGGAAATGTGTGTGATTCTTTTTCATGTGAGCAAGTTCTAGCCCCAACCCCCACCAATAAAGGGGGTCTCTTACAAGACCATCAGAAATGAATTGTTTTGTGTACTAGAGAGAACGGCAGAGGAATAACAGTGTCTGCAGGTCAATTTAGATGGAGATGGCAAGACCTCCAAAAGGTCATCTATGGCATTTCTTTATTTTTCCAGTTTATAAAGGGCATGTGTTGTAGGGCATGAAGGGCAGCTATGAGTAAGGGGGGGTGGTGACTGGCACATTGGCCTGGAGGTCACTGGTTCACCCCGTAGCCATGACATGTTCTCACAACAGTTCTATAAAGGACTCAGCAGCAAAACCCAGCAATCTTTGAGGCAGCAAAGGTCATAGACATTGATTCCAACTAACTGATGTCACGTTACAGGTCTGGAACTCTTCACACTATCCCGATCTGCTCAGCAGTCAGAGAGGCTTCCAGTCCATCGTAAACTAATTGCTGTAAAATGGAATTGGCTGATAGATTGGTTAATATCAATCCCTGGCATATTTATCTTTAATTGGGCACAAGCATGTTTTTGGCTCTGATCTGTGCCTGTTGTTATATGACATTTAACTGCATTGACTGACATTTTATTCACATTTTTGTTCACAAGATTTCACAAGTCCACCCTATCAAGACACCCATCAAAACACTTCTGCGTATGTGGGTAATAGCTTTTTTTCCCCAAACCACTTCTTTGTGCAACCTTTAGAAATGGCTGTGCTCTGAGGGAATGAGAGTCATTTGCGACAGACATTAGGCAAAGATAACATAGTATTGAGCGTAAAATGAAGAAAGAAAACCAATGAGTTTCTCTCAATACCAAGGGGTCATCTGTATGGAGAGATGTCATTTCTATAGATACAAACAATGTTACATAGGTACTGTGTTTTCTCATGTATCTTTGCCACGTACAAATGGTGATTTTCACCCACATGATGTAACTAGAAAGGAAACTAGCCCATTAAATAAAGACAATATAATAATATTATATAATAATTACTTATTAGACAAATAGTATTATATGCTTATATAAATTGCAGTCCTGTTTTTATCATAATTGTGTTTGGAAATAGTTGATATTTGTACTCTGTTTGTACAGGTCATTGAACAAAGACAACGGCTAAACATTATTACTTTGATCATGAAAACAGTAAAAGCGACTAAAAAAGGTATCAGTGCCAGTCAGTGCCAGTGTCAGCAAGACTCTTAATTATCCTGTTTCTCTCTGGGGGTCAAACGCAGTGTCTCGTTCCAAAAGGCTACTATGCAGCTCATTTGTGCATTTCGCTTAGGACCAACCATTCCACCTTGTTCGTAGTGTGAAGGATGAAGTTGGCTTGGACTACAGAGTCTTTCAGATGTGCAAACATTCTCTAGGTAAAAAAATCCCAGATGTGTACAAGCATATAGGAATAGGACTACATTAAATAGATATCGATGAGAAGCCAAATTAATGCTATGTCTAGTTTATGTTCGTCAAATTCTGTTTTTGCTCTCAGGAACCATTGAATCCATCCATAATGGGGAGGTCCACTGGTGTATGGCCTTGGCTGGCAGTCTTGTGTGATAAAGACGTGTCCGACCAAACAATTTGGATATTTGAGTGTTTTTTTTCCTCCAGCTAGTTAAGTCAACAGTTGCTCAGAATTTCTAGACTGAACCACATCAACATGGTTTGACAGGTATTCAGAACCTCCTGTGCCTCTATTTTAGACAGCCATGAGTCGCTCCCAGGGCCTTCAAAACATAGCTCATCCCACACGAGATGGAGAATGTCAGTGTTTGAGGCAGACTCACTGCACAGGGAATGTGTGAGCAGCCTGCAGCCATGTGCCCCTCTGTCATCGTCAGGCCCAGTGACAGGCAGACAGGAGCTGGGGCTTTCTGAGGCTCAGCTTGCAGTGTCAGGGAACCAAAGGGGTCCTGTGGTGTGTTATCTCATTTTGGAGGTGGTGGTGGTGGGGGTGGGGGTTCAGGTCAATGATGTGCCAACTGTCCATGGCTGATTCTCGCAATGTGCATGTAAGAAAGGCAAACTGTCAGATCAAAACTTCACAGTGAGTGATTCAAATAAGAATTCAAGAAATTGGGGATAATTGAAAGCTTGTGCAAATTAAGTGGGGGGGTGGTTCTATGTCTGTTTTCTTTGAACAATTTTCCCTACATCAGAAAATGATGTGTTAGAGAATTGTAACAAGTACAAAATCAGTTCTGTGAAGAGGATGTTTTTACTCAGAATAGCTCTCAACTGACTGGTAAAGGGCATGTTTATGAGAAATGAGGGTTTCAACGTTTATGAGAAATGAGAGTTTTAAAAGAGACGGTTTTCCAAATTGTTGTTTCAATCAGTCCCTCTCTTTGGATCTTGCCTCAAGTAGCAATTTCAAATCCATCAGCATTCACTTTGGAGAAACAATATACCAAAAATGTGTCACAGAAAGTCACTGACTTTCTCACTGAAGCAAGTATCACCTAACATATTATTCTAATGTCTCGTTTGGAGCACTTAGGCAGCATGAATAATTACAGGTTGCAGTGGGAGGGTGTGACAACCGCGTCACTAGACTGTGTGGGGGCTGGTTGTGTATGCTTGTCACAAGTTGCACATAATGCAGCCCCAAATGGATATCAAATGGATCAATAATGGAACCTTTGTTATCTTACTAATGTCTTTAAGATCAGTGAGTCCTCATTCATAAATTATTATTATTTGTTTTATTTATTTTTTATTATTACTATTACTATTAGTATTATTATTATTATTATTATAGTAGTAGTAGTAGTAGTAGTAGTAGTAGTAGTAGTAGTAGTAGTAGTAGTAGTAGTAGTAGTATAATTGTATTATATTTTTTATTATGTTTATTATTTACTAATGTTTATTTATCTATTAAATAATTAATATTATTTTAAAAAGATTATGTAGAGCTACAGACAATATATGTATATATTAGTGTTTGAAAGATGGCATAGATAGTAGCATGGCACTGTTGATTTGAGAATACATATTTATTTCCATGGAGAGTAATTTATCACCATATGGTCGTTTGGAAGAATTGTCTACATGTTGTGAAATAATTCCAATCTGCATGAAGCTAATCTCAACCCTCACTGTTACATTGTGAACAGTTGAGATGCAGTTCACTTGGGGGTATTGTATGAGATGGCAGCATCATTAATCCATTAAAGAGAGAAAAGAATCTTCTTCTGATAGCTCACTGCCTGTGTGATGCAAATCATGAGCTGGACCCCATGATAATAGTCTTGTTCTCATTTTGTGGCATGCAAAGCTATTTCTCATGAACCTTGCAGAGACATGCACCCAAACCGTTTATAACTGAATTTTGCCATATCATCTCTTGGAAAATCAATACACAGTTTATCCTTATCCAGTGTGTTGATATTTACATAAAGCATGCATATTGTCAGATTTGAATATAACATCTGCAGCTTGTATATATTACAGTTCTGCCTACAAATTTGAATATGCTCATTTGAAATGTGATCATGTGAAATAAGCAAGCAGGGGATTAATTGACTGGAAAATTCCTTCCTACAGGCTTTTAACTGCTGTGCTCAGATATAAAAAGTGTCCATTAAAAACATTAAAGACCCCAACCAATGTAATTCATCAGCAAATGTGACTATCCTTTTTGAGACCCGTTTCTTATTATACAATAGCCTAGTCTCGTGTGGCAAAATTGTTCCATACTTTAGTGTGTCACAGCCAAGTAAAGAAGAAACATGAACACAAAACGATATACTGAGTCAGTCCTCGATGGAGTGAGCTTTGTTCAAAAAGGACACTCTAAGTCAGTGCTAGTTGTCTGTCAGGTGGTAGAACACCTGTTTACATCGAGACAATATAATGTGACACCTCGATATGGCAGCCTATGTCACTTTGATATGGCGGCCTACAGTCTACACACCTCTCTGTAGCCTACAGTATTGTTGCTGGTATTGTTGGTCATTACTGTACTATGGGAGTGTTGCTATTGTTTTTGTTCCCACCACCACCCCCGGCCTCCACCTGCTTTGGTTCAGCTCTGTCTGTATCTATTGGGGGGTTGATAGATGTATGGGCTCCCTGCCATTTAATATACATGTCTGTGTTTATAACTCTCAGGCAGGGAGCTCTCGGAGCCACCCAAATATGCCAAGCCTAATTGTATAATCATTTTATATTCAATAAATGTTTAAAGTAAGATGTGAGTGTTCCTGACTGAACTTTATTTATGAACAGGGCTAGTGTACATAACGATGATGAGACAAATCAAATATACTTAAATAAATATACTTATACTGAGCTGTTAGAGCCAGTAGTCAATCAGTTTATTGATTGTTTATTGTTGTCCTTTAACAACTTTTTTTAAGGCTGTATTGATACTGTTTAAGCTCCAACTATATAGCCTCTTCAAATCAGCAATACCGTTCCTATGAGGATTGAATGCACCAAACCTAGTCGGTGGACGGATTTAGCTCAAGTTCAAGGACTGGTCAACTTAGCTCTTACTGTATGTACAATACAGAGTAAAGGCTACTTTAAACCATTGAAAGAATAAAGAAATTGTTGCCATGTCACCACAGAAGTGTATTTAAGAGAATGTTATCCTTCTTGTCTATTCATAACATGTTTATATAATTATGATAGATTATGTGTTGTCCACGAAAAGGATCTCCCATGGCATGACATCTTTATGTGATTTTAAGACTAAGTAGATTTTAAGATCTACTTAGACACCATTGCTTAGAAGAGTGTCCATTCTCAACCAGGAAGTATAGACAGCATCGCTGGATGGTGTGGGCAGAGGATACATTTGTTATCAAATTCATCAAAATATCGTACTTTTGTAGCATTGTCTTTTGAGCTGTTACATTCTTTGGTATAGCACCTTTTCTTTTTTTTTTGACTCCGATCTAAACTTCAACAGCCACATGAACTTGATAAGTAAATCAGCCTACTATCACCTGAAAAACATAAGAAGAATGAGAGGTTTCATGTCCAAACAAGACCTTGAAAAACGACATACATTTGTTTCGAGTAGACTTGATTATTGTAATGTTCTACTAACAGGCCTATCTAAAGGAGCTGTTCATAAATTGCAGCTCATCCAAAACGGTCCTAACGAAAACAAAGACGTTTGAACACAGTACACCAATCCTGGGATCTCTACACTGGCTACCAGTCTCTCAAATAATTGAATTCAAAGTACCGGTACTCCTAATTACATCACAAAATGGTCTTGGACCAAAATACATATCAGATCTCCCCTAACCCTATATTCCAGCAAGGCCCCTAAGGTCAGCTGAGACTAATCAGCTAATCTTTCCAAGAGTGAAAACAAAACACAGTGAAGCAGCTTTCAGTCACTCTGCCGCGAAATCAATGATCCCAAGAGAGGGGAGCAGAATTGTTGTCTCCCCGTTCACACTGAGAAATCCAAGAGCATATTGGTAGAGAATTTAAGACTTAATGTATGCAACTACGTTATATGATTTTCATCTTCCATATGATTAATTATTTGTTTTATTTTGGAACATAATTTTTTTGTCAACTACCTGTATGCAGTAAGCTGTGCTAATGAAGACATAGGGCCCTATTATGCACTTCATAAGTCTTAAGCAATAAGACGAGGCGGTAGATCTAAACTTGAGACGTGGAGGCGTGGTAAAGGCCACTTTGCTATTATGCGTGCGGTAGTGGGCGCCTAAAACCCGGCGCTAAGCCCAGAAATTAGTCATGGGTGAGTTTTGGGCGTCTTCTCAATCAACCCAATCAGCGTGCCAGGTGCCATTCCCTTTAAGAACCGGCTGCGTTGAGTCTTTAACGCTATGCTATTATGGAAGTCCTAAGAAGGAGGTCAGCGCGCTTCTCTGCAGAAGAAAGTAACAAGCTTGTGCATGAGGTCAAGGCTCGTCAGTTCGCAATCTTTGGAACGGCGCGAAATCCTCCCCGAGCCGAGGTGGTGAAACAGGCGTGGGAAGAAGTAGCAGCGGCCGTGTTTGAAAACGTGCATGAAAAGTCTAGCGCCTAAGAACTTTTCAAACCACTTCTTAGTGCTAGGCGCAAAGTCAGATCGCATAATAGCAAGGGCGCCTAACGCACTTCATTAACATATGAACACTCCCACAATGAGTAATATATGCACGGGAGTCTTACGTCTTATGTGTGGGCGCCTAGGGACACCTGCATAATAGCAGTAGCGCGTATGAAGCGCATAATAAGGGTGGCGGTAGGTCTTAACCTGGCGGTGCGTCTTAATTAAGACTTAAGACGACAAGTTAAGAAGTGCATAATAGGGCCCATAGGCATTAAGGAATTAAATATTTGTGTTGATAAATGTATTTTAATCGGTAGTTTTGAAGTAGAGATGTTTTTTTGGGCAAAAAAAAACAATCCAAGCCATACCAGCCTTCTCGATAGCAGAAGGCTGGTTGTCATGTTAAATTTTCTTCTTGATATTCTGATATTATTACCTCAAGGAAGAACCGACGATAACACGTCTAAAAGTAAAATTTGGTTCTTAGATAGGGAAAACTAGAAATGTGTCCTTAATCTAGGGTAAATCCACTTCCCCCCTCCTCCCTCATTATTAAGAATCTTCTCTTTGAAATAACATCTGTTTAGGATTCCTCGCAGTAGGGGAGACACCAGAAAGCCGCAATGCAGTTTGCTGTGTCAAATCATCTGATCACAGGGCTTAATTGAATGCTGATGAAAAACCAGACAGCAAGAGATAGTCAGCTGAGAAAATGTACTTTATCTCAAGTAATTAAAATACAGCGTCTCACTTCATATCAAATTATTTGGTTAATTTTGTACCTTTTACTCCTCTACTTTGGAGCCTCAAGAAGCCTGATGATCAATGTACCCCCCACAGTCAGAGGTCCATTGTGATGAACTATCATTGAACTTCCTTGGAATACAAATCTATTTGTATAACCTAGTATTCTGTGGCATGACATGGTTTGCAATGTGCTATAGCCTAGAAACAGGCTTGTTACCATAGAATAGATTGAAAACATGATCCCTGATGAGTGTTGAGTGGAGTACTCTCAACTTAAGTACCCTCAAGTAACCAAGCTCAAGCATGGGTAGCAGTCCCTGTGTGCTTTCTGAGGCTGTACTGGGATGTTTTATCCCGTTGTACCCTGTCCAAATCAACTTAATGGCAGTGATTAAACTTCTGGCTGCAGTGACTGTCTCCTGTAGGCTGATGACAGAGGTTATAGGGAGTTCTCAGATAGTGAGTGTGAAGGAACCGAAGGAACTGCTAAGGAACTGAGTCCTCCTTGCTCTCAAGATTTGAAAGAGCTTGAAAATGGTAGATTAGCTTTTATGGAAAGGTTCCTGTCTAGACTCTATATGGCTACTATATAAATACAACACCACAAGCAGGAAATTAAGTTTAAAAATGTTAAGTATGCAAAGCTTCAGAAAGTTTTACAGGCTTTTTCTTGAGTCTAAATCATGGAATTTCTGTATTGTTTGATCGTCACCGAGTTAAACCAAACAATCTTCTAACAAGTACATTTTTTGATCCAGTATTGTATTACCTGTTTCTGACATTCATATTAATTGTAAGGCATTGGACCATACTTAAACAAAGGACACTGACTGCAGTTAAGGAAATCTAAAGTGGGTCACAAGGAAGTTGTGTGAGGGTGAGTGTTAAAAGGAGGCCGTTAGAACTACAGCCTCCGAGCAGAAGAGGAAAGCTGTAATTTTACATGGAATATATCTGCATGTAATACAGCTGAGGGAATCAGCCTCAGTGAAAATTATGCCAAAGGCCATAATTGCATTACCACACAAGATTACTTTCCCCTACACATTTCTGTACCCATTTATTGAAATACTGTTCTTCAATATTTGCAGGACAACTTGCTGAATTTCGATTGGTAACCAGTTTGTTACCCTACAGTAGATTGTATAGGATTGGATATAATACTGCAAATGGTAATAACTTAAATTCAGTTTTGACCCTAGCACAATTACTGTATGGCCTCCCTAGACCTGAATCTTGAACTAAAAACCAATATAACATCTTAAATAAACAATAATAGTGTACAATATGCATCTGCAATTGGAATTAGGTGTGGGATACAGTAGAGAGGAATGTAGACCAGGAAAGAGGAATAGTATATGCAATATCACTGAGGAGGAGAAACAAAACCATTTGAGATTCATGTTTGTTAACAGAAAAAAAAGAGATTCCCTACATTATTATTCATGGATGAATTCAGTCTTTTAAGACGAACTGTCATGGAAAATGGTAGATTTGCCATTCAACTTCATTTCAATATTTATTTTCCTCCTTCGGCTGAGTTACTGTTGAAAATCAAAAATATAACTGGCTAGAGTAGAGCACTCAAAGTGGTACGAGGGGAGAAGTGTTGGCTGTCAGCTTTATCCCAGGGGTGCTACATTGGCCAATGGCCACCTTTTATGCTACATTCTTGTCGTTTTTGAAGTAGAGCAGTGCCTCTTTGTGGCAGGCCTGAGCTGCCTCAGCAATACTGTACTGCATCCCCTCCCCTCCCATATATGTTCAGTATTATATGTATTTTGCCATTACATGACGGCAGTAGTATGTATCTATTGTATAGTACATTATAAGCCTCCTGAAGTTGCTGTTTCCCTGCAGTGCTCTATCCAGTGAAATGTCTTCTGTTTACATTTTTGAGGTGATGTCGGCAGTGTTGCTTAGCAGTCAAATTTTTCATCCCTCCTGCCTGCTAAATTAAGGTTTTCAAGGTTGGGTGTGCAGCTGGGGATCGAAGGACAGGATCTTCCATCACTGTCTGGAGATGTATCTTATTTCCAGTTAGGAAATGCTCTGTGATACTGGAGCACTCTTTCATCCCACAAAATCCTGGCTTGGAGCCTTCCCTTGGCTGACTTAGCTTTACTCACTTCACATCCCTTTAATGCCAACATTTGATATAAAAGACATGTTTGAGTCTATCCATTTGTGCTGATTCAAACTTAAATACATCAAATGTCCTTTAAGATAGTATTCTGTTGGAACGCTGATGATGTTGAATGAGCAGTAGCTGATGCTAATAAGTCGGTTAGCCCTCGGTGAGCCTAGCGAAAGATGAGAGAGAATTACCTCAGCAGCTCATATTTCCTCGTAACCTTGGTGAAATGTGCTGTTAAATAGGTTATTTCAGCTGTGGTCAGAGAGACACAGTTTATACTTAGCACTGTCTTAACCCTGGGTTCACATCAATTTGTCACACTAGACAGTGTTTTATGAGTCCGTAAAGTTCCTCAACAGTTTTCTTTTCCCTCCTCATGTTCAGAAAGGAGACATGGAGTTGTGCTGAGAGGAGAATATTTGTCACTGATCTTGCAGATACTCCTGGAAGAGAGCAATATTTGAGATTACAGCACAAGAGAAAAAAGCCCTCGGAGATGAGGGCTTAATATTTTGGTTTTATTTCGTCCATAAACGCTTGACACATTTATTTTTAAGATCTCCCTTTGGCAGCAGGGATTACACAAGTTAATCTGTATATCTGTAAAACATTATCCTGTCATTTGCGATGTGTGTTTATGGCAGATTCACTCACAGTGTCAGACTACCTCTGTTTGGGAGATTAAGGATGTGTACAGTGGTTTATTGGAAGTGCTTAAACAAACTGCTCATTGGGACAAAGGCCTCCGAGGGCTGCATTGAGATCCATTCCAGGATTACACACATATCTCAACCCATCTTCAGCATTTCAAGCCAGTGAGCTGTTCAATGGCTTGGGAGAGCCATTTCACACTTGATATGTTCTCTGTCCCCTTTTCCCAAAGATAAAGAAAAACTTTATCGAGTATGAATGTAGCGTATTGTCTAAGATTCACCTCTTAACATGGTTGCAAGTGCTATACTGGAGTGCAGTGATATTGGATTCACATGCTACAGTATGCTTTGATCCTAAGAATCATAAAATATGCATGAAAATAAAAACTAGACTTAAAAGGGCACTGTTGGTGTTACATGAACCCTGTCCAGCATAGAGAGAGACATTAAATGGAGTGGTCTGGCAGTAGCCATTTTTCTATTTTTCTTCTAGCAAGTTTTCTATTTTGACAGTGCTGTTAATCCTCTGCCCTCATATTGTGAAACAAGGGCCCTTCCTTTAGTTCAGACTGACACTGGTCTCCAATTCTTTGTGTATGGAATCTCTGTAAAGGATTCCTGGAGAAGCATCATACAGTACTGTATGAGATTGGAATGTTCTACAAATAATGTCAACAGGAAATTCATGTATCCATTCATGAATGTATCCATTCATGTCCACTCCATGCAACTCTATACTGTGTGTATTTATCAAACAATAATATATGGTGACTTAACCATTCCCTGAAGACAAGCAGCATTCTGAAACCCTTTAAAACTCTTTTGTTAGACATTGGTACAAAAATAACATTCATGCACTAACCAGATGTACTGTAAGTAAACATATGTGTAACTCTGTAAGTCTTACATTAGAGTGCTTTTTCTGTGCTTCCCCCAACTCTACAATTCATATTTAAGGTCTGTCACTCTGAGTACTTCCCAGTATGATGCAACTACTGCAGTTCTGAAAGCGCTACAGTGCAGTATGAAAGCTTGTCTCAAAATGAAAGCACGCTAAAAGCATTTCACAGTGGTTGAACCTAGATTTTGTATTCTAAATCCATGGAATCGTTTTTTTTCTTTGAAGTTGTCATAGAAAACACAGACCAGTCTTTTGTCATTTTGACAGAATTGAATAGACAACTGTTTGTATGAATGGGTATAGCTGTTCACAAGTCAGGTGCATCATTTTAGGGTATTTTCAGCTCACGGGTTGAATTGTGCAGTCTGTGCCAGCTAAAGCACAATTTGGATTAGCAAAGGTTCCACTGATAGGTCAGCTTAGTCCTTAATGGAGCAGCTTAGGCCTTCTGTACATGATCATAACATTCTTAGCAGTCGGTGGTTGCCAGCGTTCTGTTCTTCGCTGTGGCCTGCTGGGGTGGAAACATCTGTGCCAGGGATGCTGCGAAGCTAAACAAACTGGTGAAGAAGGCCAGCTCTGTGGTGGGGACCGGGCTGGACAGCCTAGAGGTGGTGGCAGAACAGAGGATGGGGAAAAAACTGGCGGCCATGCTGGCCAATCCCTCCCACCCGATGTACTGCGAGCTGGCGGGGATGAGGAGCAAGTTCAGCCACAGATTTGTTCTCCCCCGTCAAAGTACAAAAAGATTTGGACAGTCCTTTGTTCCAGCTGCACTCCGACTCTACAACCAGGCCCTGCAGGGTGGGGGAGACCTGGAGCTGGAACTTTTGGAACTTTTTACTTATTGAGCCTGCACTGTTTTATGTATTTTATTGAATGTTTTCTGCTTTCTGTATTGAATGTTTTCTGCCCTAACTGAGCTGTTTGACAACAAAATTTCCCCATTGGGGACAATAAAAGGTTTTCAATCAAAGCCTGTTTCCTTGTGGCCAGATGTTCCAGAATAAACATCAGTGTAATCATGTTGCCTTCCCCTTAAACCCAACCCTGGTGTTGTCTTTTTTGTGACAGAGAAATAGAGTGGTGCTTTCAGATTGTGGTACTTTCAGATTAAGAAGTAACTGTCCAAATGATCAACAAACAACAAAAAAACAACACAGAATAAGTGGGCTGATAAGGAGCACTGAGAGCGAATTACCTGCCAGTGCCGACATGTTTTGATGTGTATGGTCTTCCTACAGCATTAGAGATGCAGTATAAAAAACTCATTATCTACTGACCAAGGTTACTGTGTCTTCTTCTCGGAACTGCTGAACAAACAGTCATATATGTGTCCTATATTTTTGTTTGTGTATTTTGACGGGTTATATCCGTTGGTAGTGCATTGTGCAGTAGGGTTGGATGGTTTCCAATTTTTGATAAGCCAATTTCAAATGATGGAGCCATATACTTCAGTACTACAATACATTTATGTGAAAACACCGGAAGCACAGTTGCAATACAATTAGGCTACTTCATAGTTTCACAAATATACGTAAGTGGAAAGGCACACTTTAGTAGGCTACACCGTACATGAAAATACAAGAAACACTTAACATACCTAGCTCTGCTGATGGAGGGTGCAAGGAAGAACTATGAAGAACGACATCTTGGAACAGCATCTTAATTGAATGAGCTGCAATTTCTCTTAGCTTGGTTCTTACAAAGTTTCAACTGCTGCTCAAGGTATTATTAGGGGTAGCATGGTACCCAGGTGAGCATTCAAGCACAACTAAGGTCAACTAACCACATTTGAAAAATAACGTTCCCACATCTACAGGAGCTTTTGAAGATAACCCATTCTTGGTTAGCGTTTGCAGGAAAAGTTCTATACAAATAAAAGTTAGTATTATTATGATTATTATGATTATTATTATTATTATTATTGTGATGTACAGTATTTTCATTAACTACAAAAGTATATGTTTCTGTTGTGGCTTCCTTTGTAAAACGTTATCCGATTTTAAGAGGAATGTGCCATGTTTGTATTTGAATGACCCATACTCCTTTTTTCCACACCACTTGTTTTCAGATATCTTTCCTTTGCATGCTTTAAAAACACACCAAGGTCAATACAGTTTTTGTGTATTAAGTATTGTGCACCAATGTTGAATTTCAGTTCCTGATCAGCTCCTTGATTCATTAGATTCACTTTGGTTGGATTCTCATATCCAATGCATGTTCTGTTCCCTGTCCCTGTGTCAATATGGTGAAGTTCTGCTTTGATATAGGAACAGTGCTTGTTCTGGAAATTTAGGAATAACCATTGGTAAATAAATACAAATGTAAAAACTCATTTTGAATTTCAAAAATCTAAAATGTCAAATCATGTTCCAATTTCAACTCAGAACTACTCAATTAATTTAACAATATATATTGACTCAACAAGAATGTCTAGTTACTCCCCCAGAGTACCCATATGTGTAACTTTGACACATATCCATCATCAAATAAGAGTCAAATGCGCTACAGAGAGTCGTGAGAACAGCACAGAAGATCACCGGCGCCCCCCTCCCCTCTCTGGAAGAGCTGTACAACACACGCTGTCTCAGGAAGGCCTCCAAGATCTCCAGGGACCCAACCCACCCTGGGTACGAACACTTTACCCGGCTGCCCTCGAAAAGGCAGTTCAGGACCTTGGCCGCAAGGACAAACAGACTGAAGAACAGCTTCTACCACAGGGCCGTCCAGGCCCTGAACACAGCAAAGACCTAGGTTCTGGGCCCTGGACAGTCTGGACGGATTGATGGCAGCTGCTGGACTGAAAAAATCAGGTGTAGTGCTGAGGCACAAATATGTACATTTCAAGCCTGCAAACTGCGACACTTTAAATAAATGTGCAATAACACTATTGTGCAATATGACAACCCTAGTCGTCTATCTGTACAGTATAGTATAGTGGATAGTGTACATAGCCTTTATTTATGTAAACCAGCTCCTTCCCTTCTTGTGATTTTTTTTTAAAGTTTTTTTTTTTCTTTCCTAACACCAGGGGAGCCACCCCTCCTAAATTTCGTTGTTTGGTACCTGTACTATAGCAATGACAATAAAGACCATTCATTCATTCATTCATTCATTCATTCATTCAAATAAGAACCAACAAATACATCAGTAAGGGTGATAATGCAAAGAACAGAAATTCATAATTGCCTACAATTCCCGAGCAAAAATTGTCTCTTCCGTCGCAAGGGCATTGTGGGTAATTGTGAATTTCTGTTCTTTCTGTTGCAACTAATGTACCTGTGATGTTGGTTCTTGTTTGATTGTAACTGTATTACGTCTGCGCTTATGTTCATGCAAGTGTTTTGTCAGGGTGGTTGGACCAGCACCCATTGATATGAAGTCTGTGCAAATCTATAGGTCCGACCCTTCACCTTGGAACAGCCAATCACGGTTCTTCACCTTTGGGACACTTGGTGGCGTAACGGTTCGACTCTGGGTTCGATTCCGGCTGCGGACATATGCTGCATGTCATCCGTTCTCTCTCTCTCACCCATCCTTCCTGTCGAGTTTCTATCGCAATAAAAACAAAAATAATATGAGTGGGACTGCCCCACTGAGAAAAAAAATAACTAAAAGGTTCTTCACCTTTGAGGAACTTTGTGGTACACCCTTAGTACATATTTTATTTTATTTTTATTTTGCGGGGGCATCCTTTGAAGAATGCTTTTGGATTCCAAATAGAACCGTCTTGGGAAAGGGTTTAACATGGAACCTAAAAGGGTTCTAAAAGGCAGCCAAGTAAAATGTTTTCAAGTTGAAACAATTTGGATGTTTTACAGGGTACCTACTAGGTTAGGAGCACAATGATTTACACATTGTATGTAAATCAAGAGACGGTTTGTCTGGCCTCTATTAAGCTATCACATAAACACTATACACATGTTACTAAATACTATAAAGGAGTGGAATTTATAGACTACATTTAAGCATCTAACACTGTACCCTTTACACAGAGGCAATGAATACTAGGACAATATTTCAATGCCTGTATTACATAATGTAGTGTAGTAGACTACTATACCACCAGCCATCTCAGATATTAATCCCGTTTGATCAAGGAAATACAATTTTACGTTACAACATCTATGCCTCTCCAGCCTATTGATAATGTTCTGTTGATTTGTTTCGATATATAGTATGTGGCTTTGTCATACAAAACTCTATATGGAACTGATCCAGCTGTTCTAACAAAGAGGATTGATCATTGGTCGTCATGCACTATACTCTAGCTGACTCTACCTCTGTGTAATCTTGCTTTGTTCTTTCAAAATGAGAAAACTCACATGCAGTGTGAGTAATCCTATGCACACTGATTTCATGAGCTGGGATCATCAATAAACAAACAGGAAGAGGCCAAAGGGCAACAGGAGGTTATGTTCATGATCACAGTGTTTTTGAAAAATGTGAGTGAGATTAGTGGAAAACCAGGATAAACTTGAAATGGAAATTGCATTTGATCTTCCAATGAATTGATCTAAAAAAGAATATTTTGCAGCTCTGCTTTGACCCAACATTGCCTGGTTAGATACCTAAGAGAGACAACAAAACATAAGATTCTGAAGGTTCCTGCTGGCTGGTTATTTTCTTACAGATGGATAAATAAATACAATTTTAAATTCATTGAAAAATGGAGGGAGACTAGCAAGTCAGAGAGAAATTAAATTGAGGTTCAGTGGTAAGTTTACACTCAAAGCAATACTACTACATCAACAACAAGTGGTGTATATTGACTTTACTTGAGTATTTATAAATCTGGTGACTTTTACTCCACTACACTTTCAAAAGAAAGAAAATGTGTTATTTTACTCTGATACATTGTTCACTGACACCCTCATTACTCCTTACATCTGTAGAATAAAGTGAGGACTCTTCATCAAGACAAGAGTCAGGTTTAAGGTTGTAGCAGCATTGGTACAGGATAGGAAAATAGGCTACTATCCAGGACAGGAGAAGGTAATTATATATATATATATATATATATATATATATATATATATATATATATATATATATATATAATACATTTTAACAATGTGAGAGTATCACTAAACCAATACAACTGTACAAATAAATACACTATATTGACAAAAGTATTGGGACACCCGAACATCACACCAATATGTGCTTGTTGAAGTTCTCATTCCAAAACCATGGGCATTAATATGGAGTTGGTCCCACCTTTTCTGCTTTGCCCGTTTCCACTCTTCTGGGAAGACTTTCTACTAGATTTTAGAATATGGTTGCAGGGATTTGCTCCCATTCAGCCACAAGTGCAGAGAAGGACTGGCTCGCAGTCGGCGTTCCAATTCATCCCAAAGGTGTTCGATGGGGTTGAGGTCAGAGCTCTGTGTGCAGGTCAGTCAAGTTCTCCCAGACCAAACTCGGCAAACCAGGGTAAGACTAACGTTTGCCAGAGACCACCTAGACAAATACCATGACTTCTGGAACAATGTGCTTTGGACAGAATCCAAATTTGCTTTTTTGAGCACAGTAACAAAAGACATGTTTGGCGCAAACCAAAGACAGCATTTGAGCACAAGAATCTCATACCCACTGTGAAGCATGGGGGTGGAAATGTCATGGTTTGGGGCTGCTTTACTTCAGCACGGTCTGGCCAGCTCACCATCACAGAATCTACTATGAATTCTTTATTGTATCAGAGAGTGCTTGAGGAAAATGTGAGACCATCTGTCCAAAAATGTAAGCTGAAACGGATGTGGACCATGCAACATGACAATGACCCAAAACATTCCAGTAAATCCACCAAGGAATGGCTCTGGAAGTCAAAGCCCGTATATTAATCCTGTTGAGATGCTGTGGGGTGATTTGAAACAGGCTGTGCATGCAAGACACCCCTCAAACATCACACAGCTGAAATAATTCTGCATGGAGGAGTGGGGGAAACTTTCTCCCAGTCGATGTCAGAGACTGATAGACAGTTATAGCAATGTCTAATTGAGGTTATTTCAGCCAAAGGGGGCAAAACCAGCTATTAGGGCATTTTAACTTTCCTACTTTATCTGCTTTGCTCTCACTTTGAATTTTGATACTTAAATGTAAACTTAAAACCAGAGACTTTTATTAAAGTAGCATTTGTACTGATGGATTTTTAGCAAGGTACTTATGTATGACTTGTGGCTACTTTTTACAGACCTGTAAACAATCAAGAGATCAAAACAGGGAATAAAGAAGATGAAAATATCTCAAATGCAATTTCAGTCGGCAATGATTTTGAGGGACTGTGGTGGTGATTATGATAACAAAACTTAACATCCTACAAAAATACAGTAATTACCTGAAACCTAGGGGAAGATACTCTCTGGATTGCTAATGTTCTCTGTAAGTAATGCATAGACACAAAGAATTGTGGGGAAAAACTGTTTAATATTAAAGCATGGTGAAAAGGTCCGCATGTCGGCAATTCTCGAGTCGCTCAAATGAAAAAAGAAAAAAAAACTGTTATTTTGCATATTACGAAGGTTTAAGTGTTGAAGAGCCCAATCAGTATAAGAAACAACCGTTTTAGGATCAATTTGGGTAAATGATACAAACTTACTTTGATGTGTTCAAAAGCAAGGACTGTGTGATCATCTAATTATGTGTAGTTATGTGTTTTTAGCATGTTGATGTTCTATCAGCATGTTGTGATATGCTAAACATGCAGTTACTGTAGATGTTCATAGCGATGCAGTTAAATGTTCTGCACTTTCATAATCTGGAAGAAACAGAAAAATTATCTTGCCCTACTTGAGGACATTTCCATCACCAGACTCTGTCACATGTGAGTGAGAGGAGATCTGTAATAGTAGACCAACATGCTGACAGTCAGACAGTTAGTGGAGTCTCGGCCAGCTCCAACTTACAGTTTGCACAAAGTTTTTGCAAGTTCCATGAACAGAACCTATTCAGCTGACTCAAGCAAATACTAAGATGCTGCATTCTTGCCGTGGTATAATTGTGCCCATAGAGCACTATAGAGCATGTCTGAGAGAATGCAATTATTTTTTTATTTTTTTTATCTTCAACCTGGTAGTACAGTTAATTTAAGCTATTTGAATTCATCCTGCATCGTAACCTGCATAGATAAAGTATTATATCTAAAAGTACTCTCTGTTTTTAATCCAGCCTATTTATGACAATGGCTTGTAACATGGATAACCTACATTCCGTGTCTTCCATGGCTGGTTTTATATCACATGTTTCCGGGGGTGGCTTGAGCCATATGGACTCTTTCCAAAGTGAAGTGGTTTTATGTCTTTTATGCCCACATGTTTATCCATGCACTAATGGATGTCCTTCACTCTTGTCACTCATGCAGAGGCCTTAGTCTGAGCACAGAAGAGTGTCATCCATGGTCAACTGCAGCAAAATCTCCTAAGTGGCCAGATGAGTGCTCATAGCTGTTTCCCAGGCTAGGAAATCTATCAAGTTCAATCTGTCATATTAATCGGTTCTGCTTAACTGAACCAGATCTGCAAAATTTCCTGGATGTAAATGTTAGCCCTTGCCATTTCACATACTCAGGTGTGACTACCAATTACTATTTTGAGTTTATTTTTTGCCAATAATTTCACTGCAGTGTTTTCGGTAAGGTAAATAAATGACATTGAAAGATAACACGGTTGAGTGATCATTTTTACTTGTCTATTCACTGGTGCTCTGGAGCAGAATACAGCACATCACGTCTGCTTGTTGTTGTAATTGCGACACCAATCATAGAATATTGAGGGCTATTGTGAGCAAATTGTATGTGTATAGCCTCAAGCGCTCTCATCAGCTCATCCAAAGGCACAAAAACAAACAGAAGTGAGGAACGTTTGGAAGTAACATAAATATTCAAATGAGTGGCAGGTTTCTATTGTTGTCCTGTATTCCAGTGCTGACGAACAGTCATGTTTGAACATGTTTGCTTGGGGATGGGTATGCACAGTACTTCATTGCAAAGGACAGCTTGATTTTTTAATCTAAGCCAATATTGTCACAGATTTTAAAACACTGACATCGAAATTGAACTTGGAAGTTGCAGATAGCATCTTTTGAATCATTGAGATGAGATGAGACTATTCCTATTTCCTCCTATGGCTTTAATCTCATGAAAAATAAGCTAATTTACAAGTCAATGTACAATATAATGGCCTAATCATCCAGTTTAATATGATATTCCAAGGATCCATAAAGGATTTTTTTCTTGCCTTTGTTTTATTTCATGATGTTCTATGTCCAAAGGGCATGTGAACACTGCTTCAGATCTCTGTACTGCAGTCTGGTGTTGTGGGTAGAGAGGAGCCTTGCTCCCGCACTGTTGGAAGTGGAATGGTCTTCAGGGGATCTCAGGAAGAGAGCAGGGAAAATGGTTTTGATCAGGACCAGCTGTCAGTTCTTTCCTTAACTGTTCTATTGAAGCACACAGTTCTGCAGGAGTATAATGGGCTTATTTACAACAGGGAGGCTGTGTTATGTTTTAATTAAACTCTAATTTCCACCAGCCATTGAACGACAACGTTGTGCTCGATTTCCAGAGCTCTGCGATGACTGCTCTGCAAATGACTGCTATAGGTGGTTTGCTTCTACACCCACTTAAACATACAAAAAATACTTCCTTTTGCACTAAGCATGGCAAACAAATGTTTTCTCCCTGGATAACGCATGTGGACTGCTCAGCAACGCCCCAATGGCTTTGACATGACATGTCGGCAGAGCTATGGAGTACATTTCTGCCACAGTGCCATGATCAAGCCAAGCGATAGATTTGGGGGAGTCTTTATTACTCTGCCAGTGCTTATTAGAAACTACCAAGCTTTTCGGCAGCAATGCTCTTTATGCTCCGAGAAACAGCTTGGCCCTATTAGTATCTGGATGCAAATAACCATGAACCTGCAACTCGTCATGCCTCAAAATATTCCCCTTTAACTGGTTTGACAGGACATAATGAAACATAATTCATTGAGGAAAATGCCTGGACATGTTTCAGAGCACGTTGCTAGTACCATTTGTTTCCAGTGGGCATTTAAGAGACGTCATATCAAATGGCACTGTTGGCAGCCTACACAAGCATAGATGCATTCCCATAATCTGTTGTTAAGAAACTCCAGACATGCCGAATTCTGCATTCAATTTGTCTTCATATCTAATGGCTTAAAGCTGCTATGGTTGGTGGAGCGAACCTGCCCAGCTATGCTCTAATAGAGCTGGCAGTGTGGCCTAACCAAGGGCAAAGGTGACTGTCCACAGACCTTTTCTGCATCTTCTGTTTGGTCAGATAATTCAAAGGACATGTCATGAACAGGAGTCTGAAACACCTGGTTGAAATGATCAGTTCTGTCATCTCACTCTTTTTTTTTCTCCCTGTATCAGAAATCATAGAGTGAAGCAATTAGATTGCTTTTAGCTTCAAAGCACTGAAAGAAAAGCATTTCGAGACTCAAAGGACTGAGAGCCAGTTTCCAAGTGCTGTTCATTATAATATTTTTTTCCCTTTTTTCACTTCAGCACAGCATTTGTGTATGGTATAAACACGACCATTTCTTCCTTTTCATATACTGTATTAGAGAAAATTAGTTCTCACGCAGTATACAGTATATGAAAAGGAAGAGATGATCGTGTTTATACCATACACAAATGCTGTGCTGAAGTGAAAACAGGGGAAAACAAATATTATAATGAACAGCACTTGGAAACTAACTGGCTAGTTGTGTTGTTTTCCTTCTTGTTAAGGTTGATTTAATTATCATGTTACCATGCATCGGAAAAGCTTCAACAACAACTGAGTGATTCATTATTTTACAGGCAACTTTCTGTCTTCACACTTGTGAAAGTGTGTATAAATAAAGAGCTTTAGTTATGCTAAAGTACAGGAGGTAAATGTTTTGAGATCTGTTCTGTGGTATAAGTCAGTAAACAGCAGATGGTGAGCGGGGCCTCTTTAGCGCTATGCATTTTATTTACCTACCCACCTGAATGACCCATGTTGAGCTTAGCAGCTGATGCGGAGAGGAACGGGAGTTAACCGCTTGCTCTTGTTTACTTCGGTTCCACTAGAGTGCAAGGCCAGAGGAGTCATCTTTGCCTTGCACAGGAAAATTAGCTTGTTTATCAGCATTGTGATTTTTGTTACGCCTCCCTCCCTCTGACATTTGAGATGTACACGATCCATGACTGATTCATTCCCAATCAAAATGAGTTCGACCTCAATCAGAGATGAAGGTATTAGGTGTGTGCAATCTCCATGTTTTTGTAATTAAACATATAATGAGTCGCATTTAAGCCGGATGAGGACAATAGCTTGTTATGTGCCTGCATGTCTTATATGAAAAGGTTACCTTGAACACCATTTATCTGTTGTGTCAATGAGATATTTGCTCCAAAGAGGCATGACACATTACCACCGAGACATAGCTCATGCTCATAGTTTTACATTGGATGTTCATTACATAGGTTGTTTCAAGGAGATACACTGTGGTCTGTTTTATTGAGTTTCCTCTCTCTGTGCTTTCGTTCATACACAGTGATAGCACACCCTTGTAACATCGAACATGCTTTATAGTTGACCTTAAATAGCCAGCTGCTGAAGACCTTGAAAGTAGAAAAAACATCTTTAGCCATTCATTACGGCACTGAGGAAGTGTGCAACATTGATGGAATAATGAAAATTAATACTCCTTCCAGTCACTATGGTATCTGTAGATATGGTTTATATCCCATTACACACTCCGAAGTAGCCACAGCTCTATAGTGTCTTGGGCCGAACATAATCCAGGGGGAAATTACCCATCAGGAGTGCAATACTGTTACAGAAATGAAATTACCAAGCCACTTGTGAGGCTGGAGGGCCAGTGTCCATGTGTGCATGTGTGTGAGGGGGTCGATATGTACATAACAGTTGATATGTTTCGCACAGTAAATTGGATTCTGCAAGAGAACAGTTCATTTAGAATGTGTCCGAGATGCAAATGATTGATATGGTTATATCGTTGCCATTGAAGGTTTGTGCTGCTGGCCAGCTAGATGGAGAAACATGTAAGGAAATTGCTTTTCATCACAGATGTATTGAGAACACTGTCCACACTGTATGTTGGAGAGCCTTTATAACAAACAAGTATATGCTTTTTTCCATAACATTTAAATAATATGCAGAGAAAACAACATCATTGTATGATATTGCTAAACCTGATTAAACAATGATTTTATGAGATTAAACATCTCAATGCAAAGTAGTTTGTATTAGATATTAGATACAGTAAATACTGAGCTATTTGTTGTTAGTAAATAAAAGCTGTACTGTATCATTCATAGGTTTTAAATGTGACCAATTTAGTACAACATTACTTCTAAACAAATGAAACAACAATTGCAATGAAAAACAATATAAGCATTTTGATTTGCTTGAGGCAAACACTATGCTTTATTATCCATAGAAACAAATAACATATACTGTAGGAACAAATTTCTCTTTTGTATGTATGAATTATATCTTCCTCTGCATTGATTTATCCCCCAACTCGGTCCCAGAGACAAAGTTGAACATAATATGTGCGGTACTGGCAAATGCTTTCCCGTTATCCCTGAGATAAATCTTTCAAGGCAGGGGCATTTCTGGTCTACTACAAATGATTCAAAGAAGCTCATAATTAATCACTGTTCCCTTCAATGAACAGCCTCTAACCTTAAACATGGGATAGTGGAAAAGAAAGGGACAAGTGCCTGCATACAATGCAAAGGAACTGGATGTTAATGCAGAGGAATGGAACTCAGGCACACAGTGTGGAGCACACAGAATAAATGTATGACAAAACAATACCCCAGGCACCGCAGTATTAATGATATGCAGTGAACTCATTATTAAAGTTCCAAAACAGCTCCTGGAGTAACACAGATGGAGTCAATTAAGCAATGAGCATACTTGTGAGCTTGCCGTTTCATCTTCTTTCTTTTATCTCCTGCATATTACTCCACGGATGTAATTAGCTGTATGTTTCTCCTCACAACATAATGTCCAGTGATAATAACAGTTATTTTCACTTGTAATTTCTGTAATTTACTGCTTAATAAATGTACCAATTTTGCCTGTACCCTGTCCTTGGGTATCTAATTTGTGTTACAATACAGAACGTGTTGATTATGAACAGTGCTAAGCTATCTGCTGATTCTGCTGCTTGTCTTTGCAGGGACCTGATGCCTTCAACGCTGGAGGGACAGATCACTATGGAGAAGACACCCAGCTACTTTGTGACCAATCACGCCCCCAAACGCATCCACACGATGGCCAGAGACATCAAACTCATCATAGTGGTCCGCAATCCAGTCACTAGAGCCATTTCAGATTATACACAGACTCTGTCCAAAAAACCTGAGATCTCAACCTTTGAGGTATTGGCCTTCAAGAACCGGACACTGGGCCTAATAGATGCGTCATGGAGTGCACTGCGTATAGGGATCTACGCACTCCACTTGGAGAGCTGGATGCAGTATTTTCCTCTCTCCCAGATGCACTTTGTCAGTGGAGAGCGGCTTATTGTTGATCCTGCGGGCGAGATGGCCAAGGTGCAGGACTTTCTGGGACTAAAGCGGATCGTCACGGATAAACACTTTTACTTCAACAAAACGAAGGGATTTCCCTGTCTGAAAAAGCCAGAGGACAGCAGCACCCCGAGATGTCTTGGCAAGTCTAAGGGGAGAACTCACCCCAAAATTGACCCTGACGTTATCCGCCGACTGCACAAGTTCTACAAACCCTTTAACATGATGTTCTACCAAATGACTGGCCAGAACTTTGAATGGGAACTGGAAGAAGGTAGTGACTCTCGTAGCTCTCGGGACTAGCAGACCGCTACAAGGCACTGCAAAGCCACACCACCAGCCTTCTCAATAAAGAACTACTGTCCCACTTCATTCTCTGAGAGAGTGCTTGAGCTTGTCAATCAATCATGGCTGTCTTTGCAAAGTGTCTGTATCCATAGCAAGAGTTGCTGACCTGCTTCTCTCCTTCAATACTAATATTGTTGATGGTGGCAAACATTGTATATATTATACATAAAATATATTTATATTTGTGAAGAGGAGATGATTTTATTCCTTTTGTTTTTAAAACATAGAGCTGATATATAAATCATGTCGACTATGACGATGCATGCGATGAGTTAAGTGTCCTTACCTCCTGAGCCCTAAGGGTAAACTCTGCCTGTTTCTTCTCCCTTTACTTTTCATGACGTTTGTTGCCCTCACACCCACTCACTAGCATACAATACAGAACAGGCATCCTACTTTGAGGTGACTGAGACCATGAAGCACTATGTACGATTTCTTTAATACTATCCCATCCTGCTGGAGAGATAAAAGAAAAGAAATTCCAGTCTTACAGTACAATAATACCTTGACATGCAATCATGTTGTATTTGAAGTTGTCAGTGTACCTGTCCTACAGTAAGGGAGACAATCCCTTTTTGTCAACCCAACTTAACCAAAGCATACCTTTAGTTTCCACAGAATATATCTATATATATATAAGTTGCTCTGCACTCATAGATAAATGTTTAATACAGATGTACAATGCATATCATTCAGTAGTTTTTTTGTGTTTCATCATTTGTTAAAGGCTGGACATTGACTGCATGCTGATGGACACATAACATGTGGACAACTATAGTATAGTACCTATGGAATTGACATGTATCAAAAAGTATGGATTTCCCACAAGTGATCCCTGTGCATTGAAAGATGTGTGCGGTTCTATTATACATGGGGAGCATCTCTTACAGTCAAGATATGATCATAGATGGGATTAATTTGACAACTATGATAACACTAGATTCACATTGGGGGTTATTCTTTCATGGCTTGAGACCTGCGGGTCATTATCATGGCAATAGAATGTCCTCCTTTAGGCTTAGTAAAACAAGTTGATGGGGTGAAGAACAACAGAGGAGGACGAAACAGAAGGGTGTTAACAAACATCTGCTGCAGCACAGTCTTCTGTCATTAGAGATTAATGGGTTGTTAAGTAAACCTGTCTCTGGAACATTGTTGTCAATGTCAAAGTAAGAATTTTGCTGTAGACAAATGCTGCACAGGTTTACCCAGGACATTGCATAACCATGTAGACTGCATGTATCTACTATCTGGAATGATTCTGTCTGTTAAGGAAACATGATGTATATCGCAATCCGCTTGTGATAATCCCCCCCCCCCCCCCCCCCCCGGTTTGTATACATGGTACAGATGATAATAACAGGGTTTTACAGTCATTTTCTCTGCTTTTTATAAATGTTACTTTACTTATGCTTCACCCCATGAGATAACAGGAGTGACCTGAGCCATCATCCTTTTGCATAGCTTTGCTGTGCTTCTGTCTGCTGTCCCTGGACTTTTCATCAATTGAGACAATCAATACAGTCAATGAGTCAATAAATACAGTCTTCTACACATCAATGGTTGGCAGAGCTATGATGCATTACACTGTTAATGTTCCCTGTTTTCTGGCCATGCCATTCTGGATTGGTTCACTCACTGCCCGGCCCTCCTGTCACCCTGGGGAGGCCAGGTCCGGGAGCTAGTTACACAGAGCAATTGATTCAATCAAGGTAAGCACTATACTGCCCTTTGCTGAACACTTTCCTCAGAGGCTGACAGAGTTACACCTTCCACTTTGAGGCTGGTCTGTGTAACCATCCCCTGGTGTCTCCCTCTGAAGCCCTCCTTCTCTTTTTCATTCCCTGGAGTACACTCACATTTCTCACAGGATTTTGTCTGTGCAGCATTCTCACTCTAGAAGGGAGAGGAGGGATCATAAAATAACATGGTTACAGTTTTACTATGTAGGTTCGAAATAGGGGGTTGTGTCAAATGATGAGATTTGTTAGGGATTCTATGTTTATTAACACATATTTTAACTGGGTAGTAAGACTGTAATACACAGGAAGGCAAAGACATGTAAATAATCGTTCCATTAAATCTTAAAAATAAACAAATAGTCTAGGAGCTACTGTATGTTTTCCGTTAAGTATATATTTTCTGCCTAAAATGATGGTTCATTTTTGCTGACTTTGTGAGGTTGAGAAGCTAGAGCTATGGGGGAAAATACAGAAGAATAGTTGTAAACACATAATATGCTTTCAAGAAATACCTCTTTGTTGTTTTCTCTGGTGATGAATACATTTCACATATCTTCTACAACTGAATTGTACAAAGTCGCAACATTGCTACTTCCAGAGGTACAAACTACCTTTGAAGATGAAGACCACTATTTTTGCTTCACACATTGTTCAGGTACAGAGATGAATGTAAAGACATACTGTACAGTAATGTTTCTGGAAACCAACCTAAGACTTTATTCAATGTACAAAACGTGTAAGTATCTTCTCTTTGTGCTTGCTTATGCAAAGTCATTTCCACATCCACAAACATAATGCATATGGGGATCCCCTGCAAAAGTCAAATCTCTTGTTCCAACCTTTCATTAACAGATGTATGCACCTTTTCATTTTACGTCTGCCTTGTTTTAGGTACACACTGTCTGGTGTCTATGGAGTAGTACTTTGATACACCCTGCGAGAGTTCCACTGCATGAAAGACATGCAAAGCTGTCCTCTACGTGTTTCTCCCTATGGGGATCATGTGGTTCAATGGTGCTATCAGCAGACAGAAAGGAGCGCTCATAGATGCCAGGAGGAGACTCACCACTCATCTCAAACACTATTGTTTGACTATTGGTTTTCTTTTGTACAAATAAATTATTGTTTAATAAAAAAGTAGCTATGGATAGAGAAAAACATCATTCAGGCATGAAATAAATGTTCTTGTAAACCAATTTCATACGAGCAGGCTCTGTTGTGTCTCCGTAACACAAAACTGACCAGGTTACTTATCTCTATTTATCACAGTCCCACCCAAACTCTTTCCTAAAGATCTCTCCTTCAACTGGTTCATTTGGTACCCAATTATTTACCCTCCTGATTCTACTTATCTAATCGATTTAACCAAGGCAACTTGGTATTCACTTATTTTTGCACCTGCACTAATTTCTTTATAATTTAGTTTTCCTACTACACACATGATTCCCTCTAAACCAACATATGGAATTGGTCAATATAAACCTCTTATGTCAGATAAAAAAAGACTGGTTCTGATTAAATAAAGATTTCATGGTAAAAACTAAAAAAATCTATAATTGCACAAGGGGTTCAGATACTTTCAAGCATCTCTGCATTATAATATAAAGCCATTGCTTTCCGAAGTATGTTTAGAGGTCTGCAAAATATTGCACACATTTTAAGGGGGAGAAAAAAGAGGACTTCACTTTTGAACAGCTGTTGTGAGTGAAACTAACGTCAAACGTCAGCAAAATACCATCACATTTAAAATGACGTGCCTACGTCACAAAAAATCACATGACTGGTTTTGTGCAAAACATTGTCTCAAACATAGTCTCAATTGGGAACATACAATGTGTGTTGTCAATACAATTTGAGTGTGTTGTCTTTAAACTGACTGGGTCTGCACCGCTTCAGGTTGCCCTCATCTACTGCCCACTGACAGCTTCCACTACCTTCATGTCTGAGCTGTCTGAGTTGCTCAACTCTGTCTGCTCCATGTCCCCATCCACACTCCTGCTTGGTGATTTCAATATCCATGTGGACTCCAGCAGCTGCAGGTTTTCCTCTGAATTCCTGTCACTCCTGGACTGCTTAAACATCATGCAACATGTCCAAGGTCCCACCCACTCCTAAGGCAACACACTGGATCTGGTAGGCTCCACTGGCCCACCTCCCTCCCATCTACAGTGCCTGGACCTGGCTGTATCGGACCACCATGCCATTCTCTTCTCTGTTCCGGCCTCCCTGTCCAAGCAGCATCCTAAACGCACCATCAGGTTCAGGAACACCAATTCTGTGAGCGCACAGGCCCTATCCAAACTGATAGCTACCCACATGGCCTCGGTTCCGCCCGACACCACGGTGGATGGCCTGGTAGCCCACGACAACACTGCTTGACCTCAACCTTGACCTCAACCTTGACTCCCAGTTGGAGAGGCTCTCTAAAAAAACTGGCCTCACGGTCCCCCTTCTGGCCTTTCGAGACCATGTGAAAGCCTACAACTATTCTCGTCTCATTGGCTCGCAGCAAAACAACCCCAGAACACTGTTCTCCACCATCAACCGCTTACTCCGCCCTCCTCATGCCCCCTATCCCTCTGGTGCCCTGGATCCCGAGCTCCAAATTCCAGGATTTCTTCCAGGCGAAAGTTGACTCCATCCACCAGCAGCTGCTGGCGCCAGCCCCTCCCCCTCCACCCGCACCTCAGCCACAATGCTGTCTCTCCTCCTTCTGCCCTGTGGATGCTCCTCTAGTCGCCAAGTTGGTCACCATGGCCAAGGCCTCCACCTGCTCTCTGGACCCCATGCCCACAGCTCTGGTCAAGGACTGCCTACCCACCCTCTGCCCCTACATGGTGGACATTATCAACCTGTCATTAGAACCTGGTATAGTCTCCACCAGTTTCAAAACTGCCTCAGTCACCCCCATCCTCAAAAAGCCTGGTCTGGACCCTGATTACCTTCATAACCACCGGCTGATCTCCAATCTTCCTCTCCTCAGTAAAATTCTGGAAAGAGCAGCCGCCGGCCAACTCCATCATGTCCAACCATGAGCTCTATGAGCTTCAGAATACACCACAGCATGGAGACCTCCCTCATTAAGATCATTAACAATCGCATCGCTGCTGACTCATCATCCTCATCCTCCAGGACCTCTCTGCAGCTTGTGATACTGTCTCCCACACCATCCTCCTAAACCGCCTATTCGACCTCCTAGGTCTCACCGGTACAGCCCTCTCCTGGTTTCAGTCCTACCTCTCCAACAGGGGACAGTTTGTTACCATCAATGGCTCCATCCTCTCAGCTCCCTCCTCAGTCTCTTGTCAACTTGCCTACTAGTAGGGTCCAAAACCAAAATTCCGTGACCACTCTCTGGCTAACGTGTTTTGATGATTTATTTGACTTCTAGGGACCTTTTATGAAAAATTTAGCCTCCAGGTCCCTCCCAAAAATCCCGTTTTTTTTTGCCAGAGGGCCAAATCCAAAATACCTGTAACCTTTAAGGCAGGTGAATAGGGTAAAAATATTAACTAATAGCTATCACTATGAAACTTCCCCAGTTAATCACTTACATTAAGACAATAATTTTTTGTATTACAAGTTTTCTGAAATTGTATGTTTAAATATGCAAATGAGGCGTTACCTAATTAAAAATGCGGTAATTTGCATAACATGTCTTAATTTGCATAAGAACTTAAATCTGAACATTGGATAAAGCCAGGTTAAAAATTCTTGTTTCATCTTGTTGACATATTAGAGTCAAAGGCTTGATTAATAATTAATAATGGTAGCGTACGATAACAATAGGTATGGGAGGTGGCTGCCTGACTTCTGGGCAATGCTGACTAGCTCTCCTTGCTGATCAGGTCGCCTTCCTTCGGACTGATTTCACTCAGTCCATCACAGGCAACCCCTAGTACTACATGGCCTGGGACATGAGTGTACAATGAACAAGGGCAGCAAAATGAAGTCTGGCTGGCTCTCCATCCTCTAGAATGAGAAGCAGCTGCTAGTGCACTCCAGAAATATGAACAATGTGACCCAGATCCGGGCGGCTCACAACGCGCTGGCCGACCGAAAAGAAGCCAAGAAGAAGCACATGCAATGTGGCCACGGATGCGAGAGGATGAGCAGTGTGTGCAGGACCTGGTCGCATGCATGCATGAGTTTGACTCCTTCCCGTTCGACCCGGCCTCACCCACCCTCCGCACCCTACAGTCAGCCATGCCTGCCTCTGATGAGCTCATTGCAGACTTCAACTCAGCCCGTGCTGCAGGAGAGGAGAAGTTGACCAGCATTTTACGAGACAGAGTGTTCAGTAAGAATACCTCCCTCCATGCATCCGTCCCATTGAGCAAACGCTTGACATTTGCCAAGGGGCCATCCACGAAGAAACCTGGGGAGGAACCCAAGGTTCTGCTGAGATGGAGCAGGATGCTCTCCAGGCAGTGATCGACCTGGTTGAGGTCAGTTAACTTGTGAATCTCCCAGAGTTGTTGGAACACTGTGTTGTCGAGGAGTGTATGGCCTTATTCAACTCCAATGGCACATACAGGAAGACGCAGAAGAGCAAGCTCATCCAGAAGCTCTCTCTCCAATCTGTAGTTCTGAAAGGACCTTACATCGCTCTCGTCGACATGGGCATGATTTGGAGGATCAGCAGAAGATCGACAGACACAAGATGACACCCCATACAAGTGGTCGGACGACGTCCACAAGGTGTCATCCATCATCCTTGCCCGCCATGGTGATGCTGACCGTATCATCTGTGTGAATGACCCGTACGATGGAGCATACTCAACGAAAGATGACGAGCGAGACCTGCGGGTACAGGGTAAGGCACATGTCCCCAACACCTACATGAAATTGGGCGACCCCTTCCCCTCTGCCAGAGTGTTAAAAACGCTGCTGTGTAGCGTCAGCAACAAGGTGCGGCTGCAACAACTAATATGCAGCTACCTGACCGACCTTGCACAGACTGTAGATGCAGATATTGTTTACTCTGTTGGCTCTCATCGCACCAACTTGTCAACACAACAACCAATGCAGAACTACATCTTTGCCCAGTCTGAGGCTGACACCATCCTCTTCTCTGCTTATGCAGTTCTGCGTGAGTCAGGCTACAGTGGCCCTGTTGTCATAGATGCAGCTGCCACCGATGGCGATGTCGCAGCAGCGGCCATCTCACAGCAGTTGCCGGGTATGCTCTATATCAAGAGAAAGCAGGAGATAATTGTATGCCGTGGCCTAGTGACTGAGGAGATGGCAGACTGTATTGTGCAGCTACATTGTATTACAGGCTGTGATGCCAACTCAGGCTTCTATGGAACAAGGAAATTGTCGGTGTATGACAAGGTGGCTAAGAGCCCTGTGGCAAGACGGCAACTCTCACGGTGTGGAGATAGCCTTCACCTTGAGGAGGAGGTGGTAGAGGAGCTCTTCCAGTTCACACAAGATGTCATCTATGGCCACAAAAAGAGCAGCACCATGGCTGAGGCCCGTGCCGAGAAGTGGAAGAGAATGAAAAACAACTCTTGGACTTCATCCGTCTCCCTCCAGATGCAGAATGCCAACACTGTCTCCGTGCCAACTACTTGGCATACCTAGTGCGCCACCCCTCCCTGAAGCACCACCCCTCGCCCCTCGGACATGGCTGGCAGCTGGTGGGTGGTCACTGTCGTCCTGTCCGCCACACACAACCTGCTCTCCCAATGAATCTACCTGCACCAGGGCCAGCTGAAGACAAGGAGGAAGATGAGAGTGAGGAGGGAGATGAGGAGGAGGGAGAGGAGGATTCAGAATCTAGTGAGGCAGAATGTTCTGATTCAGAGTGATCATATATGTTTAAAGTGGTTCAATTGTTCTGTTATAACTATTCAAGTTACAGCTATTAAAGAGCTTATTTTGAAGTATAATTACGTCTCTTGTTATACATTCATAATAGTTGATACCCTGGTGGCAACTAACGGGCATCCAATTTAACAAACAAATTAATCAAGCCTTTGACTCTAATGTCAACAAGATGAAACAACAATTTTTAACCTGGCTTTATCCAATGTTCAGATTTAAGTTCTTGAATGTTATGCAAATTACTGCATATTTAATTAGGTAACACCTCATTTGCATATTTAAACATACAATTTCAGAAAACTTGTAATACAAAAAATAATTGTCTTAATGTAAGTGATTAACTGGGGAAGTTTCATAGTGATAGCTATTAGTTAATTGTTTTACCCTATTCACATGCCTTAAAGGTTATTTTGGATTTGAATGAATGAATGGTCTTTATTGTCATTGCTATAGTACAGGTACCAAACAACGAAATTTAGGAGGGGTGGCTCCCCTGGTGCTAGGAAAGAAAAATAAATAAATAAATAAATAAGGGAACGGAGCTGGTTTACATAAATAAAGGCTATGTACACTATCCACTATACTATACTGTACAGATAGACGACTAGGGTTGTCATATTGCACATAGTGTTATTGCACATTTATTTAAAGTGTCGCAGTTTGCAGGCTTGAAATGTACATATTTGTGCCTCAGCACTACACCTGATTTTTTCAATCCAGCAGCTGCCATCAATCCGTCCAGACTGTCCAGGGCCCAGAACCTAGGTCTTTGCTGTGTTCAGGGCCTGGATGGCCCTGGGGTAGAAGCTGTGCTTCAGTCTGTTTGTCCTTGCGGCCATGGTCCTGTACCGCCTTTTCGAGGGCAGCCGGGCAAAGTGTTCGTACCCAGGGTGGGTTGGCCCTCTGGCAAAAAAAAACGGGATTTTTGGGAGGGACCTGGAGGCTAAATTTTTCATAAAACATGTTAGCCAGAGAGTGGTCACGGAATTTTGGTTGTGGACCCTACTATACGTGAAATAAAAACGTATTTTCTCAAACTTAACAGCAAGAAAACAGAGCTCATGATTGTGGCACTTAGGGCGCTGCTCCGGAATGTTGGTGACTTCGTCCTCGAGGTTGACGGCTGCCCCATCTCCCCATCTCCCGAAGTCTGCAACCTGGGTGTCATCCTTGACTCTACCCTCTCCTTCCAATCCCACATCAAGTCCATCACTAAATCTGTCGTCTTCCACTAGGGATACATTGCCAGACTCTGATCGTCACGCTCAGACTCTGTTACTGAAACCCTGGTCCATGCTTTTGTCACCTCCCGCCTGGACTACTGCAATGGTGTACTGTTCGGGATACCTAACAAAACCCTGGACAGGCTCCAGTATGTCCAAAACTCTGCTGCCAGGGTTCACATACACCAAGCTGTGGCAGCAAATCCCCCCCACCCTCATCCACTCTCAATTGGCTTCCGGTCAAGTCCCGCATCTCTTACAAAATCCTCTGCCTCACCTACAAGTCCCTCCTTGCCCGCGCCCCCCAGTACTTATCTGACTTCCTCCACCCACATGCCCCTCCCCGGAACCTGTGGTGCTCAGACTCGGGTCTACTTGGTACCCCCCACACCAACCTGCGAACCTTCGGGGACAGAGCATTCAGTGTGGCAGCCCCCACCCTCTGGAACGTTCTCCCTGCAGTGATCCGCAACATCCCTACCCTGGACTCCTTTAGAACGGCCCTCAAGTCCCACCTGTTTGCCAAGGCCTTCGGCCTCTATTTTAGTTGTTGTTTTTGTTTGCCTGACTGTTTGTCTGACTGTTTTTTGTTATTTTCTTAATTTTATTTGTAATTTTTTGTTATTTTCTTTTCTTCTCTCTGTAAAGTTACCTTGGGTCCCCTGAAAGGCGTTATATACATTTAAGTTATTATTATTATTTGAATGGTGAGATGCTTTAGAATGCATTTGAGCAAGAATCAGCTTATCATACACGTTACTGTTCCTCCAACATGTGTGACCTACCAAACACTGCATGGAGATAACATAATTAAACTGTTGTTGTAGGGGTGGAAAAGGGGCAGACTTCTTTTTCATTCCCACTTTGAGTATCAATTACAGACCTATTTACAGTGCATGGATGCCTGCGTTGTCTAGAATTACTCCTCTAACGCCTTCAGGACCAAGTGTCGTCTAAAAGATGCATTATTTTGCCAATCAATAGCTCCTCCTTCTAAAGGAGACTAATTTCTTTATCAATCATTACAGGTAATGGTCTCATTATTACACTGTTGATTTATTTTCTGCTGAGTGGATATTAACCTTTTGCCAGCAAACATTCATTATCAGTGTGTGAGAGGTACGGTCGCGTTGTGTTGTGAATTGGAGTCTCAGAGCTACATAAACAAACCTATTCTAGCATAAGGGATGCTCCATGATGAGAATTAGACATCTTACTGAAAGACTCTTGCAGTCAGTAAGATGCCGTCTATGTAAGCAATTTACCATGAGAGGAAGGGGGTTGTGGAGACATTTACCACTGGTACAGGGTTGTGGCATGAGGCGAAGCCGCTTTTCTACATCAGCCACCACATTATTCAAAAATAAATACACAGTTGTAAAATTAAATTCATTTATTTACAATAATTAATCGTTTCAGAATACATATATCCTTCCGCCACAGAATATAGTCCCATAAACAAGATCAACGATTGCATTGTAGTAGGTCAGCACAGGTGTTCTTAATCAGATTGATTGGGAGGCGCATTGATACTGGAAATGCGGTCTGAACTGAAGGTTGTTGGGGTATTTACCACTGTTGCTAGCCAATCAGAATCTAGTATCCAAACATGCTGTTGTAGAATATGCATTATAGTATACTGATATAGTCAGTCATAGTCAAGTTTTGTTGTGTATTTTTTGCCCTGAATGTGGCAAAAGTGGTCACAGCAGTGTGTTGTTTAGTCATGCATGTCTTTTGGAACAATTATCATGCTCTGAAAAACCATAACTTAATGCCAGGTAATCAGAATGCAAGGCACGGTGCACCTGGTAACTGCTTCCCTCTAAGCATAATGTGTTGAACGCACCCAATAAGAGTTAAACCTGGTCTATACAATACATTGTAAATAAATAGACTGTAATCTCAGTGATACTGATAGCATGACCTTACGCATTTTTTAAAATTATTATCTTACAGCATACTTTTGCATACTGATGAGTCTTAGAATCTTGCCTTGTAATGTGCTCTTGAATCATATGGACAATAGAAATCCTGGGATAATGTTCTACATATTCACTTCCTATTTTATTCTATTCGACATATTCTCTTCCTATTCTGTGAATTAAGATACATTTGCCTTTACAGAACAACTCTAGGAAAGAGTTGTAATATGCATATTAGCATTCAAGAGAGAAAAATGTCTGATGAAATATAGCTTGACAACTAATTTCCATTTATTAGGGAGGCATGTTGACTTGTATTGACTTTTAATTCCAGTGCTTATTGGGCTCCCTGTTGCTGACAAGTGGTGGTATGTGATGTATGTGTGAGGTGTGTATGTGTGTTAAATATACACACAAGCCTCTTGCATTGGAGGCATCATGTCGGAATGCAACTACAGTATGGTATGCTTTATAAAGATACTTACCCCACTTAGTGTAGATCATGCATTTCAAATTATTTTGGGAAGTTTCCATTATTAATTAGCCCCCTGTGCTATGTGTTTCTTAAAATGAAAGCTGATAATAGAAAGCTAACAGGGTTGTTCTAAAGTTCTGTTTTAATAAAACCAAAAATGTTTATAACCCATGCATAACACATTCATAATACAGACAGTACATGATATAGATATAGTTCCCTGTATAGTTCAATTATTATGAGGTTAAAGTAGAACTATCAAAAAAGATCTATCAGAAAAATAGCCAAAACCTTAAACCTACCAAAATCAACAGTTTGAAACATTAAAAGGAAATAAAGCACTGATGAGCTCAGAAATCACAAATGGCCTGGTAGGCCAATAAATACTTCTACAGTGGATGACCAAAGAATGCTATGCATCTATGGCTTCCACTGGAACAGGTTCACATCACTGATGATGTACCAGCTGACAGCAGCAGCAGGATGAATTCTGAAATATCTTACATACAAGTAAATGCCTCCAAACTCATTGGACAGCACTTCTCATCATACAGCAGGACAATGACCCAAAACATACTGCCATAGCGATTAGTTTCTCAGTGCCAGAAAGTGGAAAGTTGTTAAGTGGCCAAGTCCATCTCCAGATTTAAATACTATTGAACACAAATTTCATTCATTCATTTTCTGAAGAGGAGACTGAAGGTAAAACGTACTCAAAATGCACATCAATTAAAGATGGCTGCAATACAGGCCTGGCAGAGCATCACCAGAGAAGATACCCCAGTGTCTGGTGAGGTCAATGGGTCGCAGACTTCAGGCAGTTATTGCAGAGAGACTCTGGGAGACTCTGTCTAAGACTATGGGAGACTCTGTCTAAGACTATGGGAGACTCTGTCTAAGACTATGGGAGACTCTGTCTAAGACTATGGGAGACTCTGTCTAAGACTATGGGAGACTCTGTCTAAGACTATGGGAGACTCTGTCTAAGACTATGGGAGACTCTGTCTAAGACTATGGGAGACTCTGTCTAAGACTATGGGAGACTCTGTCTAAGACTATGGGAGACTCTGTCTAAGACTATGGGAGACTCTGTCTAAGACTATGGGAGACTCTGTCTAAGACTATGGGAGACTCTGTCTAAGACTATGGGAGACTCTGTCTAAGACTATGGGAGACTCTGTCTAAGACTATGGGAGACTCTGTCTAAGACTATGGGAGACTCTGTCTAAGACTATGGGAGACTCTGTCTAAGAGACTCTGGGAGACTCTGTCTAAGACTATGGGAGACTCTGTCTAAGACTATGGGAGACTCTGTCTAAGACTATGGGAGACTCTGTCTAAGACTATGGGAGACTCTGTCTAAGACTATGGGAGACTCTGTCTAAGACTATGGGAGACTCTGTCTAAGACTATGGGAGACTCTGTCTAAGACTATGGGAGACTCTGTCTAAGACTATGGGAGACTCTGTCTAAGACTATGGGAGACTCTGTCTAAGACTATGGGAGACTCTGTCTAAGAGACTCTGGGAGACTCTGTCTAAGACTATGGGAGACTCTGTCTAAGACTATGGGAGACTCTGTCTAAGACTATGGGAGACTCTGTCTAAGACTATGGGAGACTCTGTCTAAGACTATGGGAGACTCTGTCTAAGACTATGGGAGACTCTGTCTAAGACTATGGGAGACTCTGTCTAAGACTATGGGAGACTCTGTCTAAGACTATGGGAGACTCTGTCTAAGACTATGGGAGACTCTGTCTAAGACTATGGGAGACTCTGTCTAAGACTATGGGAGACTCTGTCTAAGAGACTATGGGAGACTCTGTCTAAGAGACTCTGGGAGACTCTGTCTAAGACTATGGGAGACTCTGTCTAAGAGACTATGGGAGACTCTGTCTAAGACTATGGGAGACTCTGTCTAAGACTATGGGAGACTCTGTCTAAGACTATGGGAGACTCTGTCTAAGACTATGGGAGACTCTGTCTAAGACTATGGGAGACTCTGTCTAAGAGACTATGGGAGACTCTGTCTAAGAGACTCTGGGAGACTCTGTCTAAGACTATGGGAGACTCTGTCTAAGAGACTATGGGAGACTCTGTCTAAGACTATGGGAGACTCTGTCTAAGACTATGGGAGACTCTGTCTAAGACTATGGGAGACTCTGTCTAAGACTATGGGAGACTCTGTCTAAGACTATGGGAGACTCTGTCTAAGAGACTATGGGAGACTCTGTCTAAGAGACTATGGGAGACTCTGTCTAAGAGACTATGGGAGACTCTGTCTAAGACTATGGGAGACTCTGTCTAAGACTATGGGAGACTCTGTCTAAGAGACTATGGGAGACTCTGTCTAAGAGACTCTGGGAGACTCTGTCTAAGACTATGGGAGACTCTGTCTAAGAGACTATGGGAGACTCTGTCTAAGACTATGGGAGACTCTGTCTAAGACTATGGGAGACTCTGTCTAAGACTATGGGAGACTCTGTCTAAGACTATGGGAGACTCTGTCTAAGACTATGGGAGACTCTGTCTAAGACTATGGGAGACTCTGTCTAAGACTATGGGAGACTCTGTCTAAGACTATGGGAGACTCTGTCTAAGACTATGGGAGACTCTGTCTAAGACTATGGGAGACTCTGTCTAAGACTATGGGAGACTCTGTCTAAGACTATGGGAGACTCTGTCTAAGACTATGGGAGACTCTGTCTAAGACTATGGGAGACTCTGTCTAAGACTATGGGAGACTCTGTCTAAGACTATGGGAGACTCTGTCTAAGACTATGGGAGACTCTGTCTAAGACTATGGGAGACTCTGTCTAAGACTATGGGAGACTCTGTCTAAGACTATGGGAGACTCTGTCTAAGACTATGGGAGACTCTGTCTAAGACTATGGGAGACTCTGTCTAAGACTATGGGAGACTCTGTCTAAGACTATGGGAGACTCTGTCTAAGACTATGGGAGACTCTGTCTAAGACTATGGGAGACTCTGTCTAAGACTCTGGGAGACTCTGTCTAAGACTATGGGAGACTCTGTCTAAGACTATGGGAGACTCTGTCTAAGACTATGGGAGACTCTGTCTAAGACTATGGGAGACTCTGTCTAAGACTATGGGAGACTCTGTCTAAGACTCTGGGAGACTCTGTCTAAGACTATGGGAGACTCTGTCTAAGACTATGGGAGACTCTGTCTAAGACTATGGGAGACTCTGTCTAAGAAGTCTTGTAATTTCTGAATGGTGAAAACAAAAGCTGAGATGTTATTGATTTCAAATCCAAACTTAGAGCCAAAGAGTTTAGAGCCAAAAGAAGAAAAAACGCTTCACTGTCCCATTACTTATACAGGGCATTGTTTTAAGGTTTTTTTCGACACTTAAAGATCCACTACCTAGTTTAATGTAGTATGTTTTGGTCCGAACTAAGTGCTTTCTAAAATCTGGTGTTGAGTTTGGGCACTGGCCTTTATGTACCTATTTTATTGATGATGCGTACCTACATGTTTGGCACTATTAGAAAATGTAGCATACTGCATGTATGTTTTAAAATGTTCAGTGTGGCCAGAGAAGTACCGGTACAGCAAAATGCTGCAAGATACATGAAACTCAATTAGTTGAGATCAATTCAATTGTGATAATTGTCCACATGGATGTGAAATTGTGTATCAGTTTGGCGGCGAAACTGAGCAAATAGACCACTTAATGAAGTATGCTGATATTGCATGCTAATATCATAACCCAGCTCCATGACCTACAGTGTACTGCACATTGGTATAATCACCGAAACATCTTGCCTCATTGCCATCTTAAATTCACAAACATCCGGTTTTTGGATTTAAATGTATTACTATACATACATAATATTACCCTTTTTCATTCAGCTTCAGTATCTATCTACACAGGTCAGTATTGTGAATTGTGGACATACTGTACTGGTGGAAGTGAGAGTCTCAAACAATAATGGAGGGAAAAATATGCAAATGCCAAGCTGTTGTTTTTACGTCTATGAATAAGAAAGTACATCTGGCATGGTAAGACACAAAAAAATGCACAAAAACATTGTTAGTTGGTATTTCAATACCTTTGCTGAAAAAACATGTCACTCTGGAAGTTTACCATGCAAATGTATTCTCCCTTGCTTGCAAGTGACAAAGCAGCCTACTGAGGAAGCACAGGGTACATGCTCTAAAACATAAAGAAAGTCTTCAGGACATGCATGCATGATGTTGAATCTTCTGTCAGCATCCATGTTGCTTGTAAAAAAACATTACTGTATGACGTACATTTACAGAATTGAGAAAGTGACAACACATTGTTATAGCAAAACGTACATACAGTAACTGTGCTCATCTGCACATTTCCACAAAGCACCACCAAAGGGTTAAAAAAACGTAACGACTACATAGTTCTTTGACTTACAGTAGGTAGCGGCTAAACAGTAGGTATTACTTTGAGTGGTTATGGTAAGGGCTATGCCCCGACCACACTAGTCTGTCAAAAAGCAGACAAATTTAAAAAGTATGAAGTCACTTTCTGATTTAATCCGTGGAATTTGGGCATGACGTTTCAAACAAAACACTGCAACCAAGCACCCTCAACCCTCCCTTGTCAGGATTGGTTAAACGGAGGTACGGAATGTCAACATTTAAAGTCCTCCAAACTGTGACTAAGTAAGTGAATCATCTATCCACCAGTCATTGTCTATTGTCCATCAACCGATGACTTGGAACAGGACCTCGCTTATTTTGTATGAATTCATACAAAAAGCACAAGACCAAATTCAAAAATGAATCCTTCGACCTGGTTCATGAAAAGCTACGAAGGTGACTTGCGGGTGGTTAGGCAGTATTAGGCATTAACTTTCAGTGATTAGGGTAAGGCTTTACCTTCCAGTGGTTAGGGTTAGGCTTTACCTTCCAGTGGTTAGGGTTAGGCTTTACCTTCCAGTGGTTAGGGTTAGGCTTTACCTTCCAGTGGTTAGGGTTAGGCTTTACCTTCCAGTGGTTAGGGTTAGGCTTTACCTTCCAGTGGTTAGGGTTAGGCTTTACCTTCCAGTGGTTAGGGTAAGGCTTTACCTTCCAGTGGTTAGGGTTAGGCTTTACCTTCCAGTGGTTAGGGTAAGGCTTTACCTTCCAGTGGTTAGGGTTAGGCTTTACCTTCCAGTGGTTAGGGTTAGGCTTTACCTTCCAGTGGTTAGGGTTAGGCTTTACCTTCCAGTGGTTAGGGTTAGGCTTTACCTTCCAGTGGTTAGGGTTAGGCTTTACCTTCCAGTGGTTAGGGTTAGGCTTTACCTTCCAGTGGTTAGGGTTAGGCTTTACCTTCCAGTGGTTAGGGTAAGGGGAAGTTGTCAGGGCAATGTATTAATACATTGCATCAGCAGCAGAATAAGCAAACAAAAACATAACACATTTGGCCCCAAAGCCAACTTGAACTCTTGAGGTTCGAGTTGAAAGTCCTGGTTATGCCCGCTCACCAACCTCAATCAACCACGTAGCACACCAATCTTCCTTTTTCTAGCCCTCTGCCTGTTGCTATTGCCTGATACGTACATGGTACATTTGACCATGTTTGCTAATGTTTGGACATTAAATTGAGTTGCTCTGTTGTACCCTAACCTTGACACATACATGATCCTGTCAGGCCTGTGAGAGAAGTGTGTCTCAAGCAATCTAACTTAGTAAAAACCCACATGGCACAAACAACAAGAAGGTGAGAAGTACATGTTTGTACAGGTTTGTGGATCTCATTTAGATACAGTATGTTTCTAGTTCTATACTTTGCCAGTACTTACCTTTTCCCTTTTTAGCATAACAGAAGATTGCTTGTAACTTGTCAAATGTATGAATGGCCCTGCGTGAGAACCTTGTAGCACAGGAGAGCTTAGATTTCCAGCGTTTCTGTAACTCAGACTGGTTCTCCAGGGAATAAGGCTTGTGTGGATTTAGTGTAATGAACCTTCTTGGGATTATGCTGTTGTTTGCAGGTATTCCCAGCTCACTGTCCAGGCTGTCAAACAGACTCCATATGTTAATGCATTCAACAAACAAGACTTACTCGGGTCTACCAAAGGCCAATTTGTGCATTATAAAAGGGGGCCTAAAGACAAAGACTGACTTTCTCATCAACCAAAGGTCAGAAGGGAGAAATGCATTTTATTATTATGTTAAGACAATGCTCTCAATGGTTTATTAACTTAACAAACTTACGTAACAGATGTGTACTGTACATTTAGTTATATAACACCTCAAATGACAGGACATGCCATTCAAACAATCACACACTCTTACATCAAAGCAACTGTTATATCATTGTTTTATCATACCTGTATTTTCCCTGTGTTTTTAAGACATTTTAAAGTATTTCAACCAAAACAAGTTTGGGGCATCAGGATGACCTTACATTAATTTATAATAACTTAATAGTTCCACAATGATAGCCTTAAGTATTTGGCTGCTTCTCAATAATTATAAAATCTCACATTTCCACTAGAATGAATGGATTCTATGCAACCCTCTCAGCCTTTACAATATATTGTTAATCTTTTAGTACAATACTGTAATTCCTATCATAATGGAGTAATTACTGTATGTTTAGGAATGCAATATTTCTTCTTCTAAATATGTTGATAACCTCTGATGTCTTTAGTGAGTTTGAGGGTGGCCTCAAAAGTTCACTGGTATACGTATCTATTATTTATTATTTTTCCAAGTGGTAATTGTTGTCATACTTGTCATTTAGTACTAAGACCATCATTTCAAGAAAAATATCATAATCATAAGAGGAGTGGCTAATAACTTTAGTTGTAACTGGAGTGACTGACAGAAGTCATAGATGTTAAAAAGATCATATGCATTATGATATTTTATGTATAATATACTGTATACTGTACGTGAAGTGTGACTGTCTCTTCAGCAGAAAGATCAGAGAATATGAGCTGGCTCTTTTGAGTCAAGCAAGTCCCAGGCAATTATGGCAGCAAGGCCAGTGAGAGACAACCATGTTCTGTTCATGAATTTCGATTGATTCATAGAATCGTTTGAATGGTGAGGAAAAATGCTTATCATTTAATTGCGTAGAAAACAGACAGCACATGAACTTACCAGAGATAGTGAGCCAGGCATGTTGAGCCAAACCCCCCAAAATAAACCATTCAAAAACTGCATTCAAAAACCAGCAAAATTATGATTGGAAGACTGGATGCAATCGGGGATACCTCATGGGGGATGAGGGAAAGTTTTGTGATGCACAGGAAGCATGTGAAGGGAAGTATGGAGCTTCCACTCTCTCCTACTGGAGCTTCATTAATCACAAGGCTGAGTCAACGATGGGCAGATTGTTTTCAGGAAAACACTTTGTGCTACTCCCAATTATAATTTAGATGCATAGCTTCCAGTGATGAAGTCATTGATCAGATTCAGGGTGAGGAAAACCACTATGCAGAGGGTAGCGGAGAAAATAAGCCTGTTTTGAACACAAACACTCTTTGATGTTTCAATGATATGCAAACACCCCATACAACAGAGAATTTGTTGAGCTTCAAAAACTAATGAAAATATGAGCCAGACCACATTAGTTTTGTTATATAGAAGTTGAATGTGTGCAATGCACTGAAAGAAAATAGCAAACCGAGTTAGAAGGAATTTGAAAAGGGCACTGTGAGGGGTTGTTAGCCGTCTTGAAAAGGAACTCCAAAGTCCAATTCACAAAGAAATGGATGTCAAGATGTAATTAAATGATCAGGTGAGTCAATAAGGCTAGAAACCTTAATGCAACTGCAGTAACTGTAGCCAGCCGCTAGTTGCATATTGTATTAATCAAGGTGGGTGGATTTTTTTGGCGTAAATCATGCATTCATGTCAATGGGAGATTTGCGCAATGATTTAACTGCATGGGTTTGGATTTCACCTTGTATTCAACCCTTTTTGATCTCAGTGATGTAGCCAACCAATCAATTGAGCTAACTAGCAATATAGCTAGTTTGTGTTTATTGGAATGTTTGAATGTTTATGAGGTTCGGAGGTGCATGTGAATGTGCTGTAGACCCTTCCTGTCTACAGTCACCTTACCATTAAAGCCTGCATGTACCACTGGTAAAGTGTTTCTATGTTTACTAACCAGGGAGAATATCATAAGATATTCTATGCAGAGAGAAACTCCTCCAGTCCAAATTGCGTATAGAATGCCCATTGAAGTTAAATAATCAACTGCTGTAGTTGTCATGAGTAAGGCCAGATTAAATTGATAGATTATACTAGGCAGACGGTATTTTTCGGGCCCTACAGGCGTTTTGACATTTGGTAAACAAACATAATTACTTTTAACTGCCACGTGATTATTATGCTCATTAATTTAGTTTATTATTAATTTAGTTTATTATTTCTCTATTTATATTTCGGTATTCATACACAATTTGTTTGTTGTCTGTTGTCATTATTTATAGTGGAAAGTATAGCCCTACAGTGGGGTGCAAATTTGGGCACCCCTGGTTTAAATGTCTGTTACAATTAATCTCCAAGTGATTGAAAGCAAACCTGAACACTAAATGCTACAAAGTTAAACATGACACCTTTCTGCAAATTTGAATTTATTTTTATTTTTATTTTTCAGAGTTTTTAAATGCTAAAAAAAGGAAAAGGGCCCTATGCAAAAGTTTGGGAACCCTTTTGGATTATTCTTTGTTACCTTTTGAGAAGATGATTACTAAGGCCCAGACCAAGGTGATTTACTCGTTAGGGCTTCAATGAGTCAGGTGAATATAATTCCAGGGTTGAACTATATATTCTGAAGTAACTCCATGACTTCTAAAGTATCCGACTGCGGTGGCTGTTGTGTCTGGTGTTCAAAACCATGGGTTCTTCTAAACAGTTGTCCAAGGATGTCAGAATCAAGATAGTTCACTTCCACCATCAAGGAGAAGGCTACAAAAAAACTCACGCAATGTTTCAAACTACCCAGAAACATGTCAGAAACATCATCAGAAAATGGAAAATAAATGGAGCAATTGAAGTCAAGGCAAGATCTGGAAGACCAAGAACATTTTCAGATAGAATGGCCCGAGATCTGGTGAGAAATGCTCAGAAAAACCCACACATCACTGCAAAAGAGCTGCAAAAAAGAGTAGCAGACACCGGTCTAGTTGTTCACAGGACAACAATATAGCGTACCGTAAACAACAAAGACCTACATGGCAGAGTTGCCAGAAAGAAGCCTTTCCTACGACCTCAACACAAAATTAAGCATCTGAAGTAAGCAAAAGAAAACCTTGAGAAACCTGAAGCCTATTGGAACAATGTGCTTTGGACTGACGAAACCAAAATGTAACTTTTTGGCCATAACCAAAGAAGGTACAGTATGTTTGGAGAAAAAAGGATGAAGCATTTGTAGAGCACCTTGCCAACTGTCACGCATGGAGGTGGATCCATTATGATTGGGGTTGTGTAGCAGCTTGGGGCACAGGCAATATTGTGCAGGTGGAAGGAAGAATGGATTCCACCAAATATCAAGACATTCTAGAGGCTAATGTTCGAAGGTCAGTCCAGAAATTGAAGTTGAAGAGAGGTTGGGTATTTCAGCAATACAATGACCCGAAGCATACCTCAAAATCAACCTTGAAGTACCTCCAGGAAAGACGGATGAAGGTTTTGGAATGTCCATCACAGACTTTTGAACTTATTGAAAATCTGTGGAGAGATCTCAAACATACTGTGCATGCAAGAAGGCCGAAGAATATGTGACACAGTCTGATCATTTGGTCCGCATGTCGGCAACCAATCAAAATGTTCAGACATTTCTTTTGAAACACTACGTTTCAACGTTGTTGAGAATCACAACACAAACTCACTAGTCAAGCCAAAATACTGCAAGGCAATGGATTCGGTGAGTAATCCCCACTGCTACACGGTCAACTATAACACTACTTTACATTGTTAGCAGGCTCACAAAACAAGCTGTGTTAGTTGACTAGCGGTATGTCATTGATTTTCAACAACGCGGAAATGTATTTCAGAGATCATTACAGATCATTACATCAGATCCCGACATGAGAACCTAAGCATTAGAACGTGTCACATATTTCTGAGCTAGAGGTGTTGTGCCAGGAAGAATGGGGACAAATTCCAAAAACAAGAATTGAAAGACTCTTAAAGCCCAATGCACACAGCGTGCGATTTCTGTTGCACGACAACATTCCATTGTTGTCATGAATGGAATCGAATTTTCGCCGTGCGATTAAAATCGGGGCCGTGTGCATTGGGATGCGATTTTCTCATAGACTTCCATTCAAACTTCAAAATGGAATGTTGGCGTGCAACAGAAATTGCACGTTGTGTGCATTGGGCTTTAGCTGGCTACAGGAAGCGTTTGCAAGCTGTTATAGTTAACCGAGGACGATTTACAAAGTACTAGCTGACAGGGTTCCCAAACTTTTGCACAAGGCCTTTTTTCCTTGTTTTATTATTTTGAAACTGTAAAAAGTGAAAAATAAAAATGTATCTTGTTTTAAAATGTGATGAAATGTGTCATGTTTAACTTTGTACCATTTAGAGGTTAGGTTGCACCCCACTGTATATTATACATACATACATTTCATGTATATTATACATGTATATGTATATATATATATATGTATATATATTATACATACATACATTTCATGTATAATATGCATTTTACATGAAATTTAAATGTGTCTTCACTTATTCAGATTTAGATATTTAATGGAAAATATTTACAGATATTAATATTTATATTTACAGATGCTTTCTCCTGACTTGTGATGTCATCAAAATCCTGAGGTCGTAAATCCATTCTCAATTGCAGGGCATAGGTGTTCGTTTTTTTTTCCATTACAGTTTATCTCAGGTAGGTTTTCACACGTTCCAACAAAGAAAATGACCTTTCTCCTGAACAGTTTGCAATAATGTCAGATACATACCAAAGGCAAATGTCCACATTAGGGAAAGCATCCCTCAGGCCTAGCTCTCTGACCTTCTTATACGTCCATGACTGATAGTTTATTTTTCACCATTGAGATGAACTGGCAAAATTGTGCTGAAAGTCCTCCTCAAGATTATGTGGGTATATTTCTTTCAGATTGTCTGTCGCTGCACACATTTCTCCAATGTACATTGCTTTGTCTTTTGTAAGGAAACCAAATTTCTCCTCCACATTTCTGTATCCTTCTTTGCGTCGTTGCAATTCCTGTGACAAGCAGTCACAGATTACATAATGTGTGTCAATCAGGAACACATCGCGTCCTGAACGTTGCACCTCTGGACCTGCAGACTCACCGAACATGACTTTCGGTAATTGAGTCTGGCTTGTGGGCTTTGAAGGGTCAGAGAGAAACTTGTGTAAAGCCCGTTTCTGTCATTTCATTCTTCCTCTTCATTCTTCTTTTTTGGCGCTTTGCTGCACCGAAAGCATACCGAAAATGAAAAGCTGCTAACAGTTAGCCTATATATCGCTGCTGCTAATATACAGTGATAATCTCCACTAGACCATCAGAATAAGTTTCCACTTGCATATTGGCGCTAACATAACATTGTGTATGTTTTACATTTAAAAAAAATACAATTATAACATTTTATAAAATATATAAACATTGAAATAAAGTTTTAGATCAGATTTGTATATATATATATATATATATATATATATATATATATGCATGTGCCTAGAATGCCAATGCCTAGATCCGGCCGTGAAAGGGAGATGATGTTTTTTGGGTCTTGATTAAAAGTCAGACTTGATGCACCCCAGATTCAGCCTCTCCAGCCATTTCATTACTGAATAAGAATCATGTCATTAGGTGTCAGAGCAAATCAATATGCTGACAGGGTAAGGTACCTCCATTGCTATCTCCCACTCCAAACCTGTGCATCGACTGCACACACCAAGCAAGAAGAGGGATGAGGTCAAGATTTGTTCAAATCAGCACCTCCCTCCCCCAGGCTAAGATGGGGGGAATCGCTCTTCGTTCTGCGAGGCAGACTGTACCAAGGAGGCATCATTAAATTCCTTCTCACTGGTTATTGTGCATAATTCATATCCATCCGTTGAAATATAAATGTTGCTGTGTTGCAGAAACTCTGATAGACCAAGGCACAAGATGAGGGGCAGGACTGAACCCCAAGTGGGAGTTCAGGTTCAAGGAAAAGGCAAGAGTGAAGAGCCCTTTGGACAGTTCTGGACTGCCGGCAGGTGAATCCATTTTGAATGTTATCATGAGACACAAACTGAACCGCTGAATAGATCAATGGTCATTGTAATTGCTCATTATGGATGGCATTTTCCTCTTCTAATTGCTATGCGCAAAACATGCAAATCACCAAAAATACCGATTGCATCAGGGCAATGAAGGTACACTTCAATTCCGGAAGTGTTTTGAAACTGCAATTCAAATCCAAATTCCAAATGTATTTATTTATTGAAAACCCATTTTTTAAACCTAATTATATACCTAATTGCAAATCAATTAACTTCTGTAATTAATGGAATTTAAAAGGAATTTGTCCCAACCCATATTTTTTTAAACTGTCTTTTCAGGATAATAATAATAATAATAATAATAATAATAATAATAATAATAATATACTGTAATGAGTGTGTGTCTGGACCAGCCAGTCAGCACTCTTACTCAGACATGTGATTTGGCTCCTGCACACTGAAATGTTCATTTCCCTGCCATTCAGAACACCTAATTGCTGCAGGCTTGACCTGTGCTGCTTGGCGAATTGAAGCAGTAGATACAACATGTATGACGATGTCCACAGGGTGATTAACATTTGTGCCACTTGTTCTAAGTTATAGGTCAAAACTGTATGTATTTGATCACAGACTGTACCCAGGTGACCGCATTGACCTGATGCTGGATAGCTTTCAGCCAAAATATTTGACTTTGAGGGCTTTAATGTGGCTGTGGATATAGTGGAGGGGGCTGCTCTCATACAGGTTCTGTAGATCAGCTTCCCAAGGGCTGTTGCTACAATTGTTCATTTATTTCAATTACCCCACATTATTCCATCGATAAAGAAGAAAATCATTCCAGTGGCTTTGGGCACTTTCATTCTCAGAAAAAAAGTAAAAGACAGAATCTTCCATCATATTCATCCAGTCATCAGTGCACCACTGTAATTACAATACCGGTAAATGTATTTTACTCAACTGATGCACATGACAAGTAGGATTTTAAAGTCTTTTTGTGGCTGCTCCGGGGCCGTCAAATAAATCTCTTTTTTTAAACCTGGAATCCAGATCCAGAATGACTGGTTGTCATTTCCTCTGAAGAGTACTATGTGAACACAGTGGAACACTGACTGTATCATGCAAAAATGGTTGTGTGACTAATCTATGAGACAAAGCTTCGGCACCTGCATGGATGGATGGCACATCAGTGTGGTTCGGAGTAGTAACTGGTTCTTCACAAATTGTCTCCAGCTATCGATGGGGAATGACAGCTTTCTTTAAATGGCAGCAGTCTGAAACATCCAACAATCATTGAAAACTGTAGGATGCACTGCAAAAAGTAAAATCTAAGTCTAATATATGCTTGTTTTTTGTCTCACAAGATATCTCCCTTAGAGCGTTTCACTTGTTTCAAGCTTTTGTCCTTAATTATCTTAACTTATATTCTAACTTATTACTGAGATTGTATTACTGGTTCTGAGTAACTTAATACTTGAAATTAGAATTACCAGAACTATAAAGCTATTTGATCAACACTGACGAGTACAAAACTGCTTTATTAAGTCTTGTTTTTGTATACGAGAACCAGATAGGCTATTGTTGTCACAATAACTTTCACTTTCATTTTCGAGCCTTTCGTGTCTGCGATTGGTTTAGCGCTAGTCTGGCTTGTGTCACATATTTCCCCCCATTTTATTGCTTTTTTTCATGTTTTTGAGAGCTGACTTTTTGCTGTGTATGTTGACTTTGGCACTCTGGTCTTGATAACTTGATGACTTTAATGTTATAAAGGTTGACTGGTTTCCCTATCGAGCTGCTTGCATCCTGCTCTGTTTAGGACCACATTTGATCTTTCCCTCTACCTTCAAGCAACCCCATTTTCTTACACATAGTGTGTCGCATCTCCAAAGCTGATGGGCCCTTCCCAGTGTTGTGCTAGTCTGTTCCCTGCTGGGCTTGCAAGAGGATCGATACAGCCTCAATTTATTCTTCCTTTAGTCGCACCGATCTAGCTTCCCTTGTTTTCCTTGCTGCTATGAGAGTAAGCGCTCCTCTTGTGCCATGATCCCCTTGGAGTGATTCAGTGCACTCTTTCTTACATCCTCCCAAGCCCGCTGAGTTGGCCTTCTTTCAACCTCTGAAACATCATCGGTCTGTGAGCGCTATGTTCACTGTAAAGGGTTTATTAAATCATTATTTATGGTGACACATTACATTTTCCCGCAATTCTCAATTTCCTACATGATAATGAAAATAATCCAAGACTCAAATATCACTTGTGTTCATATTATTATTATTTTTGTTCATCCTTTTTTTGTCAAGGTTTTACTAAAGAATTCAATACTGCATGTCTGCCTCGCTCTTTAAACTTTGCTACACCTTATTTTATGCAAACTACAATAAAGCACATGTGGTCTCTCCTTTGGAAATGATAGTATGCCAGGGTCATTTAGGGGTGGCCTTGAACTGTGTTGACGTAGTTCTCACCTTTAGTGCAGTATTAATGATGGCCGCACAGGCTGATATAGTTAGTCCAATCTGAGGTGCTCATCCATTTTCCTCTCCCTGTCACAGCACTGTGTGGAGAAGGCATGTAATGAATAATATACCAGAGGACTAACAGCAGGGTAATTACAGGATAATGAATGCACCTGTGTTTTGCCCACAATGTCAGCAAAAAAAACCTGGCAGTATGTTGAAAATCACTGCTGCTCATCCCAAGAGTGCACTCACTCACTCTCTGGTGAAACATAGACAGAAGCTGGTACAGTATGGAGCAGAAATGTAGAGATGGCATGCAGTTAGTTTTCCTATAGAGTTTTCTACTGGACTGTTGGACAAAACAAACCACATACTGTGCTGGTACTGTAACACTATGGAATATTGTCTTTCTCTAAAAGCACCTTTTCCATATTTTTTAGATGGAGACATGTACAGTAAATCATTCTGGTGTAAACTACAGTGTGAACTACAGTTTCATATTTTGTAAGAGATCTGAGGAAACCCCAAAATACTTCAGATTCATAATGTGAAGGTTGTGTCTTCAAAAATCTGTACCTTGGTGGCTGAAATATGTAAATACAGTATGGGTCAAATAATAATTGAAATGATTCCTAAACTAGTAAGAATAGTATATGCCTATAGGCTAACATAAACATCTTACATTCAGTGTTAATCATAATAAAAATGTGTTGGTAATTACCTTTCTTATTGAACGTAATCGCCGTCCATAGAAATCGAGACGAACAGCACAAATACATTGAACAAATTGTGTTTGGATGCTAATGTAGGCTCACAAAGCCAGGAGCAACACTTGTACAGATGTGATGTAGTCTGCCGTTGTTGTTGTTGTTGTGCTTGAAGTTTGCGCATTTCTGGGAAAGTGGAGACGTATACAGTTGTACAGTGACGTAATGACATGGCTCTCTAGCCCATGGAAAAAACTATTCTTAGAAGGTTCGCAAATTGAACCGACTGTGAACCGGCACTAGAACCAGCCCAGAACTAGAACTAGGTTTGCGTTGGTGAAAAAGAGGTATGAGTCAATACATTAAAAAAGAAGAACAAATAAACATTACATTTAGCATTGTGGACAATGCACACCTAAATGACATATTATGACAGTGGGTTTTGCATGTCTGTAATACAATATGTAAATCATATTGTGCATATAATAGAAAATAGGAACAATATTGTAAGACAACATTGGTATCTATAACACTATGGGCCGGTTTCAGAGACAAGGCTTAAGCCTAGTCCTGGACTAAATCACACTTGGTTGGAATAAAAGGCTTGTAGCAAAGAGAAACACAATGTGTCAATACGAACACTACAGAAGGCCTTGTTGTTAACATGAATCTCTAACCTATACTGTACATGCTCTTTTCTGTCTCTCTCTACCAAGTGTATAGTCCTCAAAATAGCATCCGAGTCTAATGACCAAGTCGATCATCGTGGTGTTTTGACAACTGTGCTAAGGATGGCAATTTGATTCAAAGTTGACAAAGTTTGTGTTAATTTTGGCAGGCTTTTTAGTCACTAAGAGGGCTGGTTTCACAGACAAGGCTTAGGACTAATCCTAGACTAAAAAGCATCTTCAATGGAGATTTTACATTGAACGTGTGATTTAGTCCAGGACTAGGCTTAAGCCTTGTCTGTGAAACCGGCCCTATAGTCTTTGGTGTTTAGATGAAGATGCACACCAGTTCTAGTCACACCAAGTCACCTCCATTTTTCTTAGTTCCAGTCCAGTTCCAGTTGATGAAAACTGAAAACATCCCAGTGCAGTCTCAGTCCACAAAAACTCCTGGGGCCGGTTTCACAGACAAGGCTAAGCCTAATCCTAGACTAAAAAACATCTTCAATGGAGATTTTACATTGAAAGTGTGATTTAGTCCAGGACTAGGCCTAAGCCTTGTCTCTGAAACCGGCCCCAAAACATTTTAGTCGAGTTTTCGTCGCTGACTAGACTAAAATGTTTTGGGGGTTTTCTGGACTGAAACTGCACTGGAATGTTTTCAGTTTTCCTCAACGGGAACTGGACTGGAACTAAGAAAAATGTAGGTGACTTGGTGTGACTAGAACTGGTGTGCATCTTCATCTAAACACGGGTAATAAGCGCATGCAAGTACCAGGGCTTCACTAAGCTCACGTAATTAGTGTGCTTGCTGTAGCAAACATCACTATTGTTCTTGTACAGATATATTATATTTATTATTATTATAGCAAAATATGCCACGGTACTCGTCCCACAGTTTTGGCACTAGGTAGACATGAGAGGTGTCATAGCGTGCGGCTCGTTCCCACTCACATTGCTATTGCTTTCTGGGAGGTTATGGAATATGGTTTACCCACAATCCCACTTTCTGTGGAGAAAGAATCCCATAATGGGAGAATGTTCAAATCCTAGAGTGGGAAAATTATTTTTTTCAAAATGTTTACACGTTTTGTAAACTGCTGTGTAGACTACAATTGTAAGTCCACATACACACATTTTACATCTATACATTCAGCGACTCTCATTGTCACTCAAAATATAACAGTAGTTTGAAAAGAATGTATAGTTTTAATTTTAGGGCCGTTTGTTTGACACCTAGCAAACTCAGTTCGGAGGGAGCTAGTGCTAGTTAGCTTGGCAGGAACTAAATAGTGCTTGTGAGGAGGGGTTAGGCAGTTAGTTAGTTAGCTAGCACTAGTTAGTTAGCGCTAGTTAGCTTGGCAGGAACTAAATAGTGCTAGCTAATACAAGTTATTGTTATGGTGAGTAGGCAAATATTTCTCCAAAACAGGGAGTGATAAACAATGGAAGACCAATGCTTGAGCTTAAGGGCCTACTTTAAATGACGGGACAGAAAATAACACGTATTTCAAATTGAGTAGTACTGCAACTTGTCCTGGCTATTAACGCATAGCTAGCCATAGCACTGTAGCGGGAACATAGATATGGTTTTTAGGATATATATTTTGCAACTCAGACATTTCCCTAACATCGTTTGATTGGTGAAGTGCACTCAGCCCTTGGCAGCATGCCAGCATTTGGTAAGCGAGGTAACTTTTCATACAACACTTCAGTAAAACTAATAATATTTTTAAAATGCAATACTATCCTTTATAAGAAGAGATCCAAGTTGGTGTGTCCTTGGTTAGCTTGGTTTTGCACAAAGCTCATCCTGCGGGAACATTACATGCAGTAAATCCTCGATAATGACATTTACCATCTTAAAGCTTACAAAGGTCATCTATGCTTTTGCTGTGGAAATGAAGACCTGTCATAGAGAGGTCATTATAAACAAAGCATAACACACCATACCAATTTGTGCTGTGTTATTAAAGAGGTATAAAGTGATGGGCACTATCATCGTAAGACATTAATGGCACCAGGCATAATAACTTACATTGATGTAGCCTATTAAATGTGACTTCACCTTCCCCAAAGCCTTTTACTGATTAGATGTTACACAATTTTGAGTTAATTACAACATTAAGACTGCCTTGAGTCTAGAGCAAATGCTGAGGTGATGTGGCTATTGGTCCTATGTTTACCATATTCACAGGTAAAAAAAAGTATTATCTGCAAGCTCCACAAGCTCCAATCTGCTTTGTTGTTAAAATAATATTTGGTTGGTATAAGCAGGTGTTGGATCATTTCAGGCTCATTAGCTCCTTTGGACTTCCTGTGATAGCAGTAAAATAAGCTGGAAGAGACTAGGACAGTGACGGAGATGACTGACCTTGCCTAGGACAATCCCTCTAAGTTATTGAGTCTGGATGGTAATGACAGTTGAGAAATGCTCGGGTGGATGAGGGAGAATACATCATTTGTTAAATTCTCTTGATATTGACCTCTTGGAAAAGGATGGACTCATTCACTCTCACTGTAGCTGGAGTTGAGGTCCTGGTACCTTGTACTTTGGTACAGTGATGCATGGGACACCGTCTGTGTGTGTGTGTGTGTGTGTGTGTGTGTGTGTGTGTGTGTGTGTGTGTGTGTGTGAGTGTGTGTGTGTGCGTGTGCGTGTGCGTGTGCGTGTGCGTGTGCGTGTGTGTGTGTGTGTGTAGTTTGTGTATCTTTGACAAGTCAAAGATCACCAGCAATGAGATAAACATGGTGTGTGCTGCAGACAAGAACATGCTGACACAGCATAATCCAGACATCACTGCAATATATGGGAACCTTTATAATAATTTGACTGTCTGTAAATATACAACTTGCAAACTCTTAGACCGTAAATATCAGGTGTAAAGTTTTATAAAACGTTGCATCCTTGAAGATATATAGAAATAACATTCTCCCCTTGCTGCAAGAGGGCTTGTTTGAGTTGATACCCAGAGTTGATCTCTTTTTGAAATGTAGGTATGCCGGCAACGTTTTTTTTGTGCATGGGGTGAATCTCTTTTCACTCAATGTTTAATTGGTCTAATTATGAATGTGGTCATACAGTACCAGATGTATATAACACTCCCTGTGTGAGGAAAATAAAAAGTCCTTCTGAAACTGCTCAGCCCAGAAAATCTTTGTTTACCTTCTTCTCTTTGTTTGCTTTTTGTTGCAAGGATATCTTGTATCTACTGTCATTTTTACTTTTCTTATTCACAGGGGACACTAACTAAAACACTAACACACTAAATAAAAGATCAGAGTGTATAATATTGTATACTATTGTAGTAAAGGTTGTGGCAAGATGGTTCTGTGTTACTTTATACTGTAGCTGTATTCAAAACCAGATCATGCAGTCTATCTATCCGGAAGCAATTATTGAGAAATGTATGAATTATGAACTTTTTACCAGCTGGGATATAGTGATTACTCTTTTAAAAATAAATAAAGTATGTTGATCAAATTACAGCTGAGCAAGGACAGAAAGAAATGTCTAAACCAATCAACCGTGGTCCCTGCCAAAATGTGAATTGTTGATTTCAGCAGGAATTAATTGATCAAGTTAGTGCCCCATCTTGAACAGGTAACTATATAAAATCAATCCATGTTAATGTTAATACCTGGAAAGCATATTAGGCAACACTTTTCTTGAAGTGTTTCTCATGTTACATCCAGTTTAAAAAAGTGTCATAACACATGCCAAATGGTGATTATTTCTTTTTTTAATACTGTACAAAGGCAGAGTTATGACTTATTTATTTGCCTGTCATGACCTACAGTATATTCATTTGCATTATGGTATAGTGTCATAAGATATTGACCTAGGTTATAATAACAGTGCCCCATAAAGAAATTGCATAGTATTATAGTATTATAATAATTGCATCTTGTTGTGTACTTATGAAAGACACCTGACTGCTCCAGGAAATTAGGCTCTTTAGGTCTATCCTGTAATAACTTCACAATGTAGGCTATTTAAAACAATAAGTCGCCTAGTGGGTTAGATGAAGACTTGTTTTTGCTATCTTGCTAATTACTGTAGAACAGTGTCTTTGAACATGGATGAAGAGACCAAATGAAGTGGTGGACATTAATTATGAAGAGACTTCATAGGGTGACCTCATCCAATAATACATTAAATGCAAGTATTTTGCAGATAAATAACCCATTGCTCTTCCATTATAATACACATAGTAGCTCCTGTCCCAAACTAGGCCCCCTCTGCACAACCACACATGGCACAAAACAATGTTACTTATTGTGGCACTAAAGCTTATAGGCGTCTGGTGAGAACTCAGTTACTAACTGCAGTTACAATGTACTCCCCTTGCTGTATATGTGTTTGCTGTGCTGTGACAATGAGGCTACTAGATTGATTTGCACCCAGTAATGACAGGATGACAACCAAAACACATGGTAGCACACATTTAATGTATAATGTATATTGATGTATATTAATTAATAATATATTTAACCAGATCTTATCCACCTCATTTTTCTGGTTTTCTGCTCGAAATGACATGCCCACAGTGAATATAGAATATCTCCACAATCACAAGGGCCTTCATAATGATCTTGTTATCAAATGAAAGCTAACACCTGTGGGGTGTCTGTAGAAGTGTCAGAATCAAAATCTATGTTACTGTGTCAGAGTAAATAGAGCTAGAACATTATAAAACATCTCAAATTCAGTCTCCGCCTAAAAAAACAACAGCTTTTACAGTGAATATCACCTTGGAAACCTGATAACGAAGCCCAAATCATCTAGGAATCAGTACTCCAGGGTCTTGTCTTATTAGTACTTGTGCCAAAGTCGATGATAGTAACGTGAGCAAATGCAACTTTGTACCTGTTTTAGTACAGGTATGTTTAGGCGGACACCTATATGTTTAGGCCATTTGGAGATATGTTGGCACCATCTTTGACCTTTGACCTTTCTCATGTATCAGATTTTTTTGGGTTGGCCGATTTCAGATTTTTTTGGGTTGGCCGACCAATGGTATGGAATGTCGGCGTTGAAACCGGACATGACACATTCTCCAATTGGAGAAAACTGGATGTGACTTAGGCCGTGTTTACCGTCTCTGGAAAAAAAATGGTGGCATCGTATAGCATGCAAAGTTGTGAAAAAAATGTGATATCGATGAAGAGAATTGATCGAGGTAAACTCTTTATATCACTTCGGATGCCCATGGGGGTCCGTTGGCTCCTTTGCATCTTGCGGTCTGCTCTTGGGCTGAACTTGCTAGTTCACTAGACTGACCATGTTGGCAGTTGTTTTAAATGTTCTCCACTTGTAAATTATTTTCTGGATATTGGAATGGCTGATTTGCTCTTTCGATCTCACCATGGTGATACCACTCACTTCTACAATCAAGAGCAAACCAAACTAAATGTCTGAGCTTTAAATAAGACACTTCACTTGCTTCACTTAGGTCCTTTTTCTTCGGGTGTGAAGAGTAGGGCCTCCAACGAGTTTACGCCACCGGTCTCTGTCCCTCGCCACAGCAGCCGCCGCCTCCCAGGATCTTAGACCCAGCATGTCACGCTCCCTCTCGACGGTTCTTCTCCAGGTTTCTTTGGGGCGTCCCCTTTTTCTTCGTCCATCAGGGGTCCATCTGAGGGCTATGCGTTGATGGTCATCCAGGCTTTTCCTCAACACGTGGCCGATGTACTTCCATCTTCTCTTTCTGATCTGGGTGCTTACCATCTCTATACCAGCAAGTTTTCTCACTTCTTCGTTTGACACCCGTGTAGGCCAGAATATTCTCAGCATCCTTCTTAGGCATTTGTGGACAAATGTGTCTAGGCACTGTTCGTCAGCCGCTGTCATCTTCCATGTCTCATAACAACACTGAGATTACATTTGACTGAAAGATTTTCATCTTGGTCTTCCTCCGATACTGACTGCTGTTCCACAACTTCTTTAAACGATGGTAGGCGTTCCTTGCTTTTCCTATATGAATCTTCATGTCTTCAGAAGCAGCACCTGACGTTGTCATTGTTGCACCGAGATATGTGAAGGTGTTGACGTCCTTGAGATCTTTCTCATACACTGTGAAGGCTGTGCTTTTCTTGGCGTTCATCCTCATCGATTCCGTTTTGTTTGCATTGATCCTTAGCCCTGTTTGTAGACCATATTCATTCAGACGGTCAAGCTTTTGTTGTGCATGACTCCATGATTCTGCTAACAATACTATATCATCTGCATAATCTAGATCTTCTAACATGTTCATCATTTGCCACCTGATCCCTGTCTTTCCTCCACTCAGTGTTCTCCTCATTATCCAGTCTACAACTAGTAGGAACAAAAAGCCTGACATCACGCAGCCTTGCTTCACACCTGACTTTACCTCAAACCACTGAGACTTCCTGCTGCCATGCAGTACTGCCACCTTGCAATTATAACCATTGCAATAAACTTGTCTGGTATTCCATATGCCTTCATGATCTTCCATATGTTTAAATAAGACAGGCTCCTCCAAAATCCTCTCTAACAATGTTCTAATCATTTTAACCTGATTCTAATTTTAGGCATTTTAAGTAGTATGTCAATGTGGGAGTGTCCTGACTTTCTCCTCGCAGTAAAATTGCATTTCTATTAATTACATTTTACAAATAATTTTTAAATATTTGTTTTCCGTTTTGTTTGTTTTGTTATATTACCTCCATCTCTCAATATTGTTAAAATGAAGATCAAATGTGCATGTTTAAATAGGTTGAAAAAGACAATGATTTTCATGGGATGTCCTATCTTTTTCACATGACTAGCTATCGTGTACAGTATGTAGTTTCTCCTCTCACTTATCGGGAATGCAGCTTAAGTTTGGATGATCTCAGTATTTCATGTTCATCCACAACTGCATAATTGCAACTGACAAGGAGAATGGCTCATAAAGGATATGCCTGAGTAGAAGTCAGACAAATATGCCCTCCCTAAGTCACTAGTGTGCAACTCTAACAACTTCAAATTACATGTTTGTTGATTAACACTCAAGAAGAGGATAATTAGCCTTGAAGAAAAAACACTCATCAGGTAACCTTTGATGTTTACGGATTGTCTGTTCTTTATTCCTGCTTCACTGTTTGTACATGTGCAATAATTGGTTTTGGAATCTAGCAGGAGTGAAATTAAGTAAAACTAGAAACGTCTGTAATATCCGAACATACATTGTTCTAATAGGGTGTGGTATGCATTATGGAAATTATAATCTACTGTACATAAATAAATATTGAGTTGCAATATGTAAAAGAGTACCATTTGTGGTTGAAATAGTTTTTCTCTGATACTGTTGTCAACTGACTTTTTAAAAGCACATTTTCAATAGGGGGAAGTCTGTGATTGATTTAAGGATAAGGCCAGAACAGAATTAACTTCAAGAATGTGATTACTGGACTTTTAAACCAAAGTCTGAAGAAGTAGGACTGTGTATGTATTACAGGACAATCAAAGCAAGACTACTCACAACCTCCCAGAACTCTGACCACCAGAGTGTGTATGGCATCTGAAAATGATTGTGTTGACACAAAAAATATTAAAGCCAAATGAAAGGATGAAGAGAGAGACAGTGTTTATCTTATAGTACAAGACGGTATATATCTGAAACTACATTGTTATCTATGCTATAACATCATATGAACCTCATAATGAATCAGCCTACTACTGCATGTAAAGGTTCAAGGTAGAGGTCATGCATACTGACACAGAAATGTTGTTTTCGAGAGAATATTGTCTTTCAATGTACTTCTCTTGTGGACCTACCACAAGAATTCTTGAATATTATATGTTTCTGCTTCTGTCTACTATAGTACTGTACTGGTGTTGAGGGGCTTCTGTATAACATCCCCACTATTTCTCCCTAATACAGGCTCCTACCTTCTCCCACTACCCCTTTCCCAATGAATGGCATCAGCCGTTGCGTTTGTTGCTTTGACAGCTACTCTAATTGCCTTAGGGCAGCAGATTCCCTGGTAGAGGCCTAGGTTATTTGAAGGAAGGGAAAAATGAAACCATATGTGAGCATCATAGTCTTGATAGGACCTGCCTTTGCACTGTCAAAGACCTCTCAGATTCAGGGTCATGATCCAGGCTAGATCTTGGAATTCCTACGAGCCTTGGTATCTCCAATGTTGAGAGGTAATACTAGTGTTGATAAAAGCTACAAGCTTTTTTTTTTTTTTTTACTAACTCCTGACATGAGAATCTTGAGTTGTTATGCATTTTCTTCCTAGTCATGTGACTAAAGGTAGACAATGGCACAACTGGCTTATCCTTGACTTTTTACCCACAATTACATAGATGTTATGTTGAATAGGAAAATATCTGTATTCATGACAGGAAGGCCACATGCAGGACTTACTATTAATACACTAACTATTTTTTGACAACTTTTTGCAGATTGTTATCTAGCTTGCATTCCAAGTCAAGGATAGAATCCTCTTTTACACTTGATAAACAACTTCCTCTCCAGAATGACACAGTCAAGTCTTCGGGGACAAACACACACTGAATTAGAAGGAAACCAATAGGAAGGGAATGTAGCAGTATTTAACATGTTGTTATCTCAATACCCAGAAACGACATACATATTGTAGATATTTGGTCAATTTAAGCAAGGAAAAACGACATATTACCTTTAACTATATGTTGTATACAATGTGTTGCCATACTGCAGTTGTCTACTATTTGCAATCACATTCACATATTTCACATGTCACAAAGTTGGTAAGCAGACAGTGGCATTGGTAATGAACAACCCTTTAAAGATGTCATGTCATTCTAATAGCCTTAATTGTTCCTCCTGCCCCGTCCATCCCATCTCTCCAATAGGCAATAGGCCCTTGCTTGTGGGTTTAAAAAATATAATTGGAGAGTTTGTATCACGATTTATTTTTTATTTTTTACCGTACATAGGCTTGAAAGCAGCCAAAGAACATTATTTGCAATCAATGTCTACTTTTGTAAACAGAGCGTAAAATGAGCTCCGAAATTGGGAGCAATAAAAATATCATCCTGCAGCAAGAACAAGTGTCTATCCCCCTCTGTCCCACATCGAAAGTCAATTACGCGCGATGGATCAAATCGAACATTGCTGATACGGTCATGTTTGGAGACTAGTGCTTTTAATTCGTGTGTATTCATTAATTATTTCTGCTTTATACAGTTTAATATACTGTATTTGATAGCATTGTTTAGAAGCAGCCCACAGGTGTGGGTTATTTGGGACCCAGTTTGGCGTCATGGTAAACTGGAGAATGAGAGACGCGTAGTAGTTTGTGCGAGGTAGCATACTTCTGTTTGAATCCCGCCTAGTGTTATTATATGGGAAAAGGTCCATACAGATTTCTTCTTTCCCCCAAAAATAATCCCTATCAGGCATTTTCCCTCCTGTCTCGTTCAAATGATTCATTCAAATGGTCAGATGAGAGTCATGATGAGAGCGCAGTTTGTGCGAGGCAGCTGAGCTAGCCTATTAGGTTATAGGCTATCCGTAGCCCAAGTTGTAAAAGCGCATAGCCTGTTTAATTCAGTATATCATCCTTGCTTTATGTCAACACTAGGTATGGAATCCCAGGAATGGGGCAGGAATCCCATTGAGCCTAGATAGCATTTGAGGGGCAGTTGAGGTGAACAGGACATTGTGGATGCGCAGTTCGCTTATGCCATGGACTCCACACGCATTGTATAGAGATTGGACACACCATGGAATGTTGCATACAACTTAATTTAATTATGACAAAACCTAATGTGTTAATATATGTGTGAGTAATGTAGCAGCCTACTTTTACAGTTTGTAAACCGCCTACAGTCAGCAAAATATGATGCGTTAATACCGACCATCGAAAATAAACAAAATCGGAAAATAAACAAAACTGTAACGGAGGAAATTCTCATTTTAAATTGCCTAATCGCTTTTTATGGGCAGCATATGGACATGTTGAGTCTAAAACCGCGCTAAGGTGCGGTCTGAAAAAGGTTGCTCTCCTTATATTATACTGGGGATCTATTTGACACATTGACAACCTATTTTGGGGGAATGACAGGTTCTATGAAACAGGAAAGGAGCATGATTCAGAAATGTATTGTAATAAGTGCAATTTGAATAAATGTGGTGTATTATTTTCTGAGAACCAAATGCATGGCATTGTTGTAATAATCCTGTCAAGAACTGTCAGCAGTCCTTACTGGTGACTTGAAATGAAACAAAGCTCCAACATTGTGTTTCTCACTGACACCGTTTCTTTTATACACATGGCACATGGTAATGATGCCTTATTTGCATCACTCTTTTTTTCGGGTCTGCGTTTCGGTTGACAGTCTGTGACATGTCAAATGATTGCTGTCAAATCCAATGCAAGACAATCTCAGTTACAAGGTATTTTGCCGAGATCCCACCAATGCTCTAGATTTAGGCGAGTCAGGGATTGTAACTTTATCAGATTGCGAGGAAGCAGCTGCGTTGGGGAGGGTTTATCCCTTTGGGTATACTCCTGTACTGTAAAGAGTGAATATGCAAAAAAAATAGCATAATATTGTCCATGGACCATGGTATCAGTTCATGGTATGAATTGAATTACATTTCATGCAGGAAAATAACATGAAAATTACCATTATCATAAGGAGTTACCATACAGCATACTCTTTGCAAGGGCAAATTCACCTATCCTCAATTGAGTACCTATTAGAAGGAACATTTGTCACTCTGAAAGTTGAAGAGATGATGCATGGTCTCTTGCTTTACTGCTTAAGATTTAAACAATTCTGACATATTTATAGCATCATTTAGCTAAGTGACACCCATTTATAGAAAATGTATGATCTTTTCATGAATACAAGATGATTTCATCCTTGGAAATCAAATCTTCTAAAGGGATAATGTTATACATAGCTGTAAATTGTTTAAATTGGATCTGTTAATTTCTAATCAATTGAATAGAGTATGACTGGATAACCTCTATAATCAATGTAGTAGGATATACTGTTCAGATTCATGTCACAGCTCATTCATACAACCCTTCAGTACCTTACAACTAAACATTCTCAGAAAATAGTGCTAAATGGCCAAGATATATTGGTAGCGGAAGGGTACCAAGTTCACATGATAAATAATGATCAGTGACCAGTGGCCTTTACATACCTATTTCACATTTTGTTTGTTAACAATTAAAGATACACACATCATACCACGATTTTCAAATGTCCATTGTGGCCAGACAGGGCAGCAATGCGCAAAACTAGCTACATGTTTCACCTTTAAGTTTTGAGACAATAAATATACCTTCGTTTTTTGTAAACACTGTGTTGTAATAGAAATCAAACCACCCATTCACGATTTGCCAGGTTTTTACAGGTCAGTGGTATGCCTACGATATGGCTGTGGAGCTGTCCACTAGCTCAATGGTGCCTCCGATTAGCTTATTAGATAGTCTGGTTAGTTAATCTAGTGAGGCAGGAGATCACAGGGAGAACAACGGGTGATGACCATCAGCTGCATGCACAATGTAATTCACTTGCAGTCTGGCCTCATTGGTCAAGCTCAGAAGGTCGGTCAAACAACACATTATTGTAAAATGTTTGCAGCTGGTAATACACATTTAGTAATACAGTGTTTAATGTCCCAGATGTGAAATTAAATTGGCTCGAAAACATCTGCACATGTATCCATAAATTCCTTTGTAACTACAATGTTGTTACTGTATGTATACAGTAGGAATAAGGGAAATTTAAGGTAAAGTGTTACCAACTGTTTAACACAGTTTGAGTGACTCTTTGACACGACCAATGTAAGCACATTGTCCAACATGCAGTATCTGTTTGACCTGTGATAGAAGGAGTTCCAATTGGAATGCCCAGCAGTCATGAAGTAATGTAACCATCTTAATTCCCATCTCTCTCCACAAAGGAGAAAGTAGAGAGGAGATCCTGACAGCTTTCAAATCTAAGCCTTCACATGGTGTCAGAGAGGGGTGGATAGTGAGAAAGGCATGATCAGGACAAGTTAAATTTGAGCTGTAGCTGTGATCAGTGAAGCAGGAAGGGGTGTTCAATTAAATATTTCACCTCAGCTTGTGCTGTAGAAATGTAGTCCCAGGGCTGTCAGCCTTCTCGTCACAACATTCCTTTGCAGGAGGTGGAGATCTTTTAATGAGTAGAAAAATGGAATGGTTTTGCTTATCATTGCCATTACCCTTAATATGAGAACTGCAGATGTCTTCTTTAAATCTTAATCCTTATCTAATAAGAAATGTGGGTTGCTTTTTGTGTGAGTTTTGTTTTTTCAGTTCTTAAACATATACTTATTGGAAAATTACAAGATCCACAGTTCGATTTTGATATGATAATAGATCTCCAACAAATCAACCAAATAAGAGCTAAAAGACAAACACATTCAGATATCAGACAAGATATCATCTGTCCTCTCAGCTACACAGCACTACACAGCACAACACAGACCAGAACACTGGTATTTCGCCCTCAGTCGAACCTTTGTATTATGCAAATGAGACCATGTAAATACATAAACATGCCATGCATGTGCTGGATGTGTCTTTGTGTGTCAGTCTGACTTATACCCACTATGGCCTTAAGGTGTTTTCTCACTGGAAATGAGCACTGTGAAATAAATATAGAGCAAATACTGTTATTACAGAGCACTTCTGATTTTATAAATAGATTGTCTCCTATTGCAATTTTAATTTGCATCAACAAGGATGTTATTCTGAGAAAGAAATCATTGATTACCAAGGAACAAATTGGAAAGACACCCCAACAAATGTAAAGCACGGACATGTATATGGTTCTAAATGCATGGACATGTGTTATGGTTCTAAATGTTCTTTGTCAAAGGATGTGCGCCATTCAAAAGTAATAACATAATTGTTACCATTTGAAGTTACTGGTTAAACTTACTGATGTAACATCTTACTCCTTTAAACACCATACTGTACTGTATGTCTTGGTCATGCTTCTGTTAATGCTGAAGAAATATTCTTGAGGTCTGTCAATCACATGCTGTATGTAAACACAGTATTGAATCATATTGTTCTACTGCAGCATGTTAATTTGAAATCTGCATTATTTTTTTAGAAAAAATATGCCATCTGACTAATCAACCTGATATTTAAATTAATCTTGTATGCACTGTTTTATATGTGTATAATTGTTGTTTTTTTATACAGTAATAATAACAATTTAGAATTTGCAATGGTTATGGGTACTGGGCATGTGGTGGTTGACATGTTTGCTACCTCTCTGAAAGTGATCCTGGCCTATCTTTGGCAAATGTTTATTATTATTGAAGGACACCAAATGTAGCAGAATCAAATGGAAATATAAAAACATTTAGCATTGTGAAGACAATTAGCATTGTGAAAATACACATCACACTCAAACCGAGGGGGCTAAAGTTCTTCACCAGAACCTGTTAATTAAACACAAGGACTAATGACCAATTGTTGGCACTCTGCAGTGCTCCGAATGTAAATATTAATTGCATAACAGATGTTTTCTTATTCCACCTTCAGCTGCTCATGTAGAGAATATTCATCCTGGAGCATCCTGGAGAAACATATTATGGTTACCTACCTACACAATAATACAAGGAGTGACAACTTAGCAGAGTTATAATATACATTTGCCTTTGTATAATATATAAAGGAAATACTGTATGTAACTATATAGGGACCTTAATTCATGCCTGTGACTGAAAAAGTTATTGGGCCTACAGTATGTTTTCCATACACTTCCCTTTCAGACTGTAACAAATATTTGCAGCAAACATAAGAATATGTAGCTAACATTTGTCATCTTGAACACATACAATATCAGGTACAGTATGATCCATAACCCTGCATTGCGTATCTGCCAAAAACAAATGGAGAATGTGTTATCTTGTTACTGGCTAATCCTTGAACGTACTGTATACAGAATCATTGTAGTCCCTATGGTCACTGTGGCCTGCACTGTAATAGTTGAATGTTACTAAAGTTGAGAAAAGCAAACTGAAGGCTATTAGAGGATACAGTGGTTATATAGATAACAAACATGAATTCAGAAGCCAAGGACTCTAATTAAAATCTGTAATTAGGTTTTATAATGAACCCACAGTTGACAAAGAACAAATAATATAAAGGGCCATGTACTAATATTTCTCCTTCACTACCTTATGATCCTCAAGGGGCAGCTTGTGTTAATGTATGAAATGCTAATGAACTATCTTATTCAAAGCCACCTAGAGAGAAGGATGAGGAGGGATAGAATATGACAGGATTGGGAAAGCACTTAAAAATCAGGAGGAATAGGAATAAAGCCTTAGCCTTACTTTCAATAGGAACACAGAGGAGGTCTGTACTCCAACATGTTGAGTAAACTCAGCTCTGATCACAATGTGTACCAAAAGCCATATTGGGGTGATGTTATACAGTAATGTTTACAGTACTGTACTGCATGTTTACACTGTTATTCTTAAATGAGGTACAGTAACTGAGTTATGAATAAATACCTACGTGGGGCTATGTGGAGGTTTAGCAGTTTGTTGTTAGGTAGTTCACTATTCTAATGCACAAATGTCACGAATAGTGAACTAACTAACAATAAACTGCTAAATCTCCAACCCCACAAGAGTTACAAAATATGTAATCTCACAGTTGAGAGTGTTACCTCTACTACAGTTGTACTATATGTTCTCTTAGTTAGTACCTACATTAATTACACTGTACTTGCCAATGTAACGACAATTCTAATACATACAGGTACTGTAGACCAATGTCAAGAGGGTCCAAGACCCTCAGTTCACCCTTCCCGGAAACCTATAACATATTTGCCCATTCATAAAGTTTGTATTTACATGTTTTTCCAATCACTATTTGAAATATAATATAGTTATACTGTAGATGTAAGGTGTAAGAAGGACACAATGTTTTAAGAACAAACTACTCTATGGCTCCCACTGGGTAGAGAGATACTGGAATGGTGCAATCTGGGAAGCTCAATATTCAATGTCCTGGAAGCAATTTTGCGGGTCTAATAGAATTCAATAACATGTTTAGAGCTTGCACTTTCATTTACATCGATCCTTTTTCATTATGATTAACTCAGTCCACACAGGAACCAATCAGCTGTGTCTAACTTGAACTGATTTTAGCATACAGTCAGATCACCTGCCCTGGGTAATTATGTGGTGCAGATCGGAAATTGTTGCATTATTGCACCCTTCAACAAACCATAATTTATTATTTTGTAAAACAATTTAGAAAGGGGACTATAAAAGGATATTCATACAGTGTGACACAACCACAGTATAGAATAACACAAGTACATGTAAAGTAAACACAGCCTTGGACACTTGAGCTTCTGACTATCAATAATTGATTATTAGATATAAACAGTGATAGACAATGTGCCACTACCCACAGCTACTGTAAAAGTTCTCTAATCAACTTCAGGAAGGAAAAGTGCCACTTTATTGGACAAGTAAATATTATTTAACCCACCTTGAGAAGAGCTGACTTGACAAAGTAGGAAATTGAGAGTCACAACATTTGGGTTGTCAATTGAGTATAGCCAAGGGGAGGAAACATTTTTGATAGATCCTTTACCTTAGTGTGAACTCTATGCCTGGGGAGTTGTAGTTAGAAGTGCCCCGACATAAGGAAGGAATAACAAAAAACAGAACTTTTGGAAAAAGAGGGACACAAGCAATTGGAATAATTCAGGACTCATCCCAGTAGATGTTTGCCCCTCCATATACTGTATGTTTCTTCCATTCAAAAGAGAGGAAATACATGATTGGACATGAGTCAATTCCAGAAACAAAATCACATGCTGTGCATTGATTCATCACTTAATGATACTGAGTCACTGTCGCACATACCACAAACATATACTGTATAAAGTGACACCAAAGACTCAAAGCCAGTGGAGATACAGTAAATGGGATCCATAGTACTGCTACTGCAAGAGTTGTGTTTCCTGGTATTAGTCATCTGTGCCCTACACTTATCTCTCTCTGTTTACCGAGCACACTGTGATGCATCTCTCTGTAATCAGCCTTCCATTGGTACAATGTGTTTATGCATCAAAGAGCATGTGGGCGGTTCATTAAAAAAAACTGTTCGTTCGTTCCTGTCATTAAACTGGATTTTAGCCAAGGAAAGACTGTCAGTGAGCTATTTGAACATTGAGCACCTACAACATGTAATTGCCCCTTAATGTACAATGTGAAAGGGAAGCTTTTTTTGATCGATTTCCATCCAGTATGATGCAGCCTGTTTATCGTCATAACAACGGTTATTAAAACAAGATTCAACAATTTTTAAAATCTGTTTAGCTGATAATGACAAGGGTATGCATAATTAAACAGTAAATTGCTCAAATGGTGATTAATAAAGATTGACAGATGGACAATAGTTGAAGGGAGTTCAAACATCTTCCAACTCTCCCTTCTACAAGCCTTACAGTCTTGATGGCAAGTTGGAGAAAAATCTGACGTCAAATACCACTGAGGCACAGAGCAAGTTGAAACGGTTCCTCACTCTGATTGATAGAACAAGCAGTGATTTCCCTCGAGTTCTAGGTGGATGGAGACGATAGCGATATCCACAATCATTCTATATATGTGACTCTGGCCTTCAAGGATGACTACAGATAACTGGACACTGTTGGACACACATCCCCCTTATGAGAGAAAAGATGAGGAGAGCTACATGAAAACGAGATATGTTTTTAAGCGAACAACACCAAGCTTCAGACAACAAATTCAGACACTGTAAACACATCGCAAGATGGCGACTGAAAGGAGTACATGAAAATGGGGGTAATTCACAGTTGTGACAGGAGCTGAAGATGCACACATGCAAACAAATATTTATACAAGGTGCAGACTGGCGGACGATTGACTGTGGAAGTAATGACAGAGAACGCTTCACACAAGGCCTCACAGCTATGCCACTACAATGCCTCAGACATCCATGGATGTTTCATGGATTATTATATGATTTTGACTGGTGTAGTGTCTCTTCACTCTCCTCTATTGGGACATAACATTTTTGGTTAGGCTGAGCACTCATGTACAACACACATCTTCCTCCTTCAACTTGGAACACACACCATAATCTGAACACACACCATAATCTGGACACAATCTTCTTTTGCCGACATTTGAGGATTTCAATCGTGAAATGGGAAAAAGCTATCTGGATTAAATCTTGAAACCTTCAGTTTTAACCTAAGGGCAAATACTTATGTTAGCTAGGCTTGTTGCACAGATTACAATGCAGATAATCTTCCGTATCAATTAAACACACTTACCAATTATATTTGGTAGGGACCCGACCCACCCTGGGCACGTACAGGGTACAGGGTACCGACCCACCCTGGGCACGTACACTTTATCAGGCTGCCCTCGAAAAGGAGGTACAGGACCCCGGCCGCTAAGACAAACAGACTGAAGAACTGCTTCTACCACAGGGCCGTCAAGGCCCTGAACACAGCAAAGGCCTAAGTTCTGGGCCCAGGACAGTCTGGACGGATTGTATGGCAGCTAGTGCTGAGGCACAAACATGTACATTTCAAGCCTGCAAACTGTGACACTTTAAATAACGTGAAAAAATACTTTTGTGCAATATGACAACCCTAGTTGACTATCTGTGCAGTATAGTACAGTGGATTGTGTACATAGCCTTTATTTATGTAAACCAGCTCCTTACCTTCTTGTGATTTTATTCTTTTTCTAAAAGTTTTTTTTTTTTTTCCTTTCCTAACACCAGGGGAGCCACCCCTCCTAAATTTCGTTGTTTGGTACCTGTACTGTAGCAATGACAATAAAGTCCATTCATTCATTCATTCATTCATTCATTCATTAAGCAACGCAGTGGTGCTTTGTGACTCAGATGAGGATCACAGTGGTAAATACAGTTCAATACAGTACATGCCAAAACACCCTATAATAAAGTCATTTTTAAACCATGCACAACAATTCAATGGGTAGCGCAACTTCTCCCTAGTAACACACATAACAGCAATTGTAATTTAACTTGTCTTTAATTGAGTTTAAGATTAAGATGTTTATTTGTCACTACGGTTATACAAATACAATTGTGTGAGATACTTTCGCTGGGGGGGCTCCGTTGAGGGTACATATAAAAAGACATATTGAAAGACATATAGAATAACAAAATATGAGAGGCAAAAAAATAAAATAATAATAAATTAAAATGAGATGAAATTACCATATTATATACATTTAAGGCACGAAAAATGTACACACAAAATATAAAATATACATTCAGCCGAATTTTGCACAGGAGTTGGATAGCACTTTTGTGTGTGTGTGTGTGTGTGTGTGTGTGTGTGTGTGTGTGTGTTTCAAGTTTCAAGTTTATTGTTACGTCACATTACAAGAGAGTAACATTTGTAGGCTTCTGACATTGCAGCACAAGACAAGTGTGTGTGTGTGTGTGTGTGTGTGTGTGTGTGTGTGTGTGTGTGTGTGTGTGTGTGTGTGTGTGTGTGTGTGTGTGTGTGTGTGTGTGCGCGCGCGGGTGTGCACGCGTACACGCGCATCTGTGTTTGGTGTGCTTCTATGAGTTGGTGGTGCCTTATAGGAAAACTCTTGACCCTACAAAACACATCACCATAAGGTTATTCAGTGTAACAGCACCCTATGCAATACCTTAACCTTGCTGTATCATTATGTTGGCTGACAAGAAACCATTAACTTGCCTATGTTGTAAGATTTGTCTGGCCATTGATTCTCTATATTGCTGCCTCACTAGAATTGCCACATAAATAAGTTGCCATGCATAACATAGTCGGTTCTGATTCCCTATGCTGTGCATTTCAGATAAAGGATTGGAGTAATCAAAGCCCACAACAGTTACATCTGACCTAGAGAGGGATGTCTGATGAGCTTTTAAGTTGTATTCCCTCATACTTAGCAATGCGGTGAACTGCTACATACTTTGAGGTTGGTTACAGCTAAGTTCACACCACTGTCACAACAGTGTGTATGTTAATATAAATAATAGCTTAATTTTGACTCATTTTGTAAGTTAGCCTTCACTCCGTTTCCATACCCTCTCTTAGTCCCTTAGTGATGGCTATGTGGCCTACGTGTACCTTTTCTACCATCCAGGTTGTATCTAATGCTGATGAATTAGTTTGTGCTTTGGTTTTAGACATGACCAAACTGATCAAAACAATTGTTTGATATTAAATGGCTACAGTGGGTCGGAAAAAATGTCCTTGGATGAGCAGCTTCATAACTGTGTTATGTGTGATGTTCCAGTTAGCACAAGTGCTTGTTGCAAAGATAGCTAGCCATGTGGACAACTACCAGAATCATTAGTTTTCTGATGTACCTTGAGATTGTTCAGATTGTATTAAATTTCCTTTACTAAAGGTCAAGCTGCAGTTATTGCCCATTTCAGCTGACGTTCAATAATCTTTTGCAAACGCTCCATGTTCCTACAGTATGTCACATCTGACGTGGTCTGCTGTAGTTTAGTAGCCAGGATCCAAATAGTTTTTCCAGCTGTACGCTGTATCATGAAGGCTATATTGAATGCATTCAAGAATCTACAGTAGGTGTCATGGGAGGTGGACATTCTCGACTTCGTTCTTGAATATGTTGTCATTTGTAGGATTTGTTACCTACTTTGTGCTTTGTGACCTGCTTTAAAAAATTTAAAAAAGTCGGAAGTGCTTATTTTGTGATAGATTGAGGTCGTTTCTGCCCTGCTTTCAGAAATATAGTTCTTAAATCTACCACTGTTGTCAAGGTAACGTGATAAAACAAATCTTAACATCCTATAAAAAATTATAATATTCAAGGGATATTACAGCAATGTATGGTAAACAAGTAAAACACGTCATGGCTGTTACTTTATCATGAAATAAAGCATGGCATCCATCCCCTTTCAGCCACTCATGATGCTTGTTCTGAACAAACTGTAATTGATAAGTATGACTTCTAAGTACCTTAACGAGAGTGGAACAACTGTTTCATAGCTTCAAATCATGTTTTGTAAAAGCAATGCTGCTCTCATGGAATGTCAGAAATCAAGTGCTATTTACATGTTGAAAAAACATATGCATTGTTTGTTTTGTTGGGGGCCCCCACATGCAAAAATCACTGACATTCCCCGTAGGTGAGACAAGAAGGTGTGCAAAGTAGGTGAGACCAAGAAGGTGAGACAAGAAGGTGTGCAAGTGCTTTCTAAAAAGGTAAAATGTAAAAGGATATGCACCTGTTTTCTGCTATTGCAAGTATGTTTAGACATTTTCAGTGTGGTGAGAAAGGGCAGCAATGCACAAAATTCCATGCTTCATCCTGAACATTTGCACCAAAAAAGGTCAGTAGCTGAAGTGTTATATTTGGCTGGGCAAGTCAGGTTTGAACCCTAAACATTTCAAGATCTAGTACTTCCCTTGCTACACAGCCTTTGCCAGAGAAAATGGCATCAAGCAGCATGACAAGTCTGACACTAGCCACAGATTCAATGGACCTTATCTGTACAAATCCACCTGAGACCTTCCAGTACAGCACTTTTAATCTAATTTCTACAGACCATTCTCAAATACTGTGGCACAAAACCTAGATCCAAGGGTGAGACAGAAATGTTTTCAGGCAATACTTACAGTAATGCACAGCTCAACCACTGCTAATATAAAGTGACTACAGCCTCAACAGTGCCTATCCGGAACTGTCAACCGTGTACATAGCAGACCTTACAGGACTCAGTGACCCCCATTATTTATGGTGACATGGCAAATTGATTGTGGTTGAAAGATCTTAACCAGAATAAAATGAGCTGCTCCGTTATTGCCATTCAAATAAATCTCTCCTCGCTGCATCCTCAAGGGGACAGTTGTGCTACCCTGAGTTCAGGACAACTGTTGTTTCCCTAATCCTTGCTAAATGCCTAATAGGCTTTTACAATTCCAGTCCTGTGAAAAGAAAATGGAATTCTATAACTATAGGGCATGCACATAGCCTCATGTTGTAAAATTCCTGAATGACATTATTCTTTTTCAACGTTCCAGACCATAAAAGCAAGACTTGCAACATGGATGGCACGGGTTTGAGTCGGCCTCGGCATGATGATTTTTACGAAAATGCTTTTAGTTTGCTAATGCCTTCCCCAGACAACTTACCCTTACCTTTACCACTCGAAAGTAATGCTGCCTAACTGCCACATACAGTCAAAGTATTATGTAGTTGCGTTGCTCATGTACTGTTATTTTTATTTTTAAATGTTTACACAGTACTTTGTGAAAGCATACAGATTTTGCGCTATAGTAATGTACTGTATACGTATATACATGTTATATTGACCTTGAACTATCATTTCTGCATGGACGTTTTGCTAGGAGACTGTTCTTTTTTTCCTGGTAACATTCCATATTGTACAATATTGTTATACTATTTTCATGTCAAAATATGATGGAGAGAATAAAGACATGTTTGTGAGTGATGTGGCTTTGATGACATAGAGTAATGTAACCGACAGATTTTCCATTACCACAGGTGAGCTGTTTTTATATACTTTATTACATCAAAACAGCAGACAGAAAAAGTCAAACGAAAATTATCATACTCCCTATTTTCATGGTGTACTTGCTCCATTCACATTTCTGAGGGAGTTTGAAGAGTGAATTTGAGGCCATATTGGCCCTTTGCAAGACCTCTTCAGTTAAGAGAGCAGCCCCACTGAAGACAGGCTGCTAATCAAATACAAAGCAAGAAAGGAGCCATATCCACCTCTGTCTAGAAATCTATTTAACGTTTTATGGTTGCAGAGGAGAGCTGCCCTTCCTTTCAATCACACATGTTCAACAAATGGAAGGGGAAAATGAATCTGCTGACTCAAATTGATGAAAATACACGCAGACGGTGTTCCATTTTGTTTTTGATTGCTTTGCATCAGGTGTCGCTGATTGCCCTGGGAGATCCAGGGATCCAGACTGACATGTTCCCGCCCATCTCAGCTCTACCCACAAGCTGTTGTCATGCTCTCCTCAGCACAGGGTTGGTGATCAGGTCCAGCAGTTATGGCCCTTCACCTCAGTTCTCAATCCCTCCTCCTTCCTACTGCTTCAAATATTTAACCTAATTGATTAATAATAATAATAATAATAATAATAACTTTTTAAAAATAACAATGTTATTCTGCTTGTTGTAAATAATGTTTGCCCCTTCTTGTAATATGTGTTAATTCCACCCTAATGTCTTTCTTCGTAATTGGAGTTACTTTTTGAGTCATTTATGTTGTTTATACTATTTTAATATGAATTTCTAAATATGATCTTATACTCTATTATGCTGTACTGGACCAGGACCACCTTGAGAAATGATTGATTTGTCCATTGTCTATATTTACCCATATAGTCCAAAACTAATAATGTATTCTTAGATATGATTAATTAAAGACAAGGCTGATTAGCATAGTTATTAAATTCCTTCGATGTGCGTCATCTGATATGGCACTATTTGATTGTTGTATAAGCAGACACTATACTGCTTATGATTGATATGTTGTGCAGCTCTGTACAATTCTCTGCAGGAGAGTGTCTGATTATATCAATTAGATGCATGACTGTTGTCATGAAGTCAAGCCAAGGCTACTATCTAGAGAGAAGTGACTGGGCATATTTTACCTCTATTTCAGTGATTGAGTTTCTGAGACAAAGAGCTTATATTGATATGATGATTCTTTCTTTAGCTCCTCACTGTATTGCTTTAACCCTCCGGTGACGGTCGTGTTAGTTTCTCCCCCCTTACTTTGGTGTTCCCGGTCAAATTTGACCGGTTTGTTTTAACTGCTCTTACATTAACACAAAAAACATTAATCATCACCAAATTTTATTTAACACCCTTTCAAGCTGTAAACAATGTCTCAGACTAGCAGTTAGAGAAAAAAGAACGCACATCCTCCTGTCTTCGGTGCTGAGCTATAACTGACAGTGCAGTAATATTTAGTACAAAACAAGGTAGCCCTTTTTACTTGCTGCTTGCTAAATAAAAATTGGAGCAACGAAAAGTAAGTGTTGTGAAGTTGTGAAGTTTTGACCGGAAACACCACAGGTGTTACAAAGTTGACTAAACCACTCAAAATTCAATGAAAGTGGTGATCTGCAATTTGACATGTTCAAATGCCTAGTGTGGAGGATATCATAAGAGGCAATCAAATGTAAAACACAATATTTATGATTGATGAAAGTTGCAAATCGGTCAGATTTGACCCGAACACGACAGGAGGGTTAATACCAGTCACTGACCAGGAAGTGCAGTCACAAAAGAATCAGAATTATTTTAAATTTTGAGACATGAAGGACCAATAATGGCTAACAATTGAACACAGCCAGTCCCCAAGTTGCAAATAGGGCCCAGCCAGACATGTACTGTAGTAAATGCTAGGTAGAGCTTCTTAGCCATTGAAGGAACAACTGCATTATGGAAATTCTTTGCCAGCCAAACCATTAGTTGATTGCACAGTCTGTAAAGCCAGAAAGCACTCTCTTACTGTAATTTAAGGTCAATCATTTAACATCCTATATTTTCCAAATCATATATAAGGTATTGTACAGTATGTAACAAATATGCTGTGCAACAACAAATACTTTATCATTTAAGATTTTATTTTGTATATATACGTATTTATATGTCTCTAAGTGTATGGGATGTTATGAGTGCTCACTGACATTTAATGAGAACCTGTTTAACAAATTGTCTACTGAAGGATGTCCAATTACTAATTACCTACTGTACACCAAGCGACCCTTCCTTGAGATATGATACAATGATATTTATTGCTGTTCTCTGTCTTATTTGATTTCAGCAACAGTGTCTGTGTTTTAATTAATTTACTCCTCTGCAGTATCCTCGTTATTTAAGCTTTCAGTCTACAGATGTACAGTATCAGTCAAAAGTTTGGACACACTTCACCATTCAGTTGAATGGGAAAGTGTGTCCAAACATTTGACTGGTACTGTACATATGGGGAGTAATGATGTGGGGAGTAATGAGTGACTGGTTATTTTTATAAAGCATGATTATGCAACAGTGGTTTCATCAGTTTTGACTCCCTATGCCTTGCTGATACTTAATTTGTATGCAGCTGCTTACATGGCTTGCCTCTTACAGAGCAGAGGTCTACATACTGGTTATTCCAAGAGCTCTGCTTTGAATATTGTTTTCCTCTTCAAAAGGGTGCAGCACAACTTAGAAAATTCAGATCAGTACAGATGGATTGATCAATGGTTTGGTATTTCACAAAGGAAGGCTGCATTGATAAGTTCAAAGGGGAAACTTGTTACCCAGACACACATGGGAGATGCAGTATCATCTCTAGATTCTCAGAGGCTGTTTAGCTCGGCCTGTGCTTCAGGTATTGACATTTTCATGGAGAGCCCTCTGCATTGATTGGTGTACGGTGTTAGACCGTTAATTGCGGGAAAGTGTCATAACAAGAGGGAAAAGCAGGTTACACAAGGGTATAGCCACTGTCCTTTACGCAAGGGTATAGCCACTGTCTTTGTCCGTGCCTGCTGTGATAAAGTGAAGAGAGAGAAAATATATTACAATTGTGAACTCATATAGAGTACATTTCCTCTTGTGTATCATAGTATCCCTTGGGATTCACTTCACTGCTTAACTATGGATATGCACTCAATTATAGATATAATAGGTTGTCATAGAGATGGTCTGAAACTTGATGATGAGGATTTTCTCCTGCTCCCTATGCCTACAGACTAGCCTACAGAGTAGAATGTTGGCGGACTGTGTACTAATTATTTATGGGTAAGTATGGGTTCTAATTAGCTCTCTGTGGGCTAACAAAGTCTAAGGGCCAGCAGACGTTTAGGTTTTGACACAGTTGGTCACTTTAGAGCATGTGACTCAGATCACACGGTTTACATCTATCAACTGCTGGGGTTGCTGCAGAGAGGTAACCTTTTCTGAGACTGACTTGTGGTTGCTCCCACAACGAATGCTCAGCATGCTCCAGCATCGCTGCCTGGAGTCATGTCGATGATCCGGTTTTGATACTCTCTCAGTTATATTTGCAAAGGCCTTTTAGAATAGCATGACATTGGTGGATGACTTCCCATTTTCTCCATGGTTGTTTGCGACCTACAAGAAAGGAGTGAAGACTACAGTCTCATCTATGACAAAGCTCCTCATTGGCAGAGAGCACATCACTGAATGTCTGTGTGCTAAGGTGTTGGAGTACATGATAAAAAAGCTTGCTAAAAAGCTGTCCAATTGTTGTGCCTCAGAAGTGATGGATGATGAATGAGCCCATAGAGGCTGATTTTGAGGATGGGTGTGGAGAATTAGAGTTGATATGGATTTGAGAGGACCTCTCCACTGCATTGATCTTCATTTCTCCACTGACATTTCTGCCTTAGCGGGAGAAATCCTCAGCCTCACTATCTGTAAATGAATGGTTTCAGACCCTCACTCTAATGGAAATTTCATTTTGATTGATTTTATTGTGCTTACTTTTTCATTCATCAAAGTCACTGTGATTTTTGCATTACATTGGAAACATTATAATAGAGTCCATTAACCCTAAGTGGCTTAGAGTTGAGGGGAAATGCATGCTTGTTGTTCAATATATTTTTTGGAAATAAATGTGAATTTATCTGAGATTAAACTGAACTGTATAACGCTTCTTTCAGAATTACAATAAAATGTATGTATTTGTAAATGTCTCTGTGTTGTCTCTATGTATTTATGGGACGAGTGATGAGTAACTTTATTGTAGTTTTTCTTGAGCCTCTGATACAGATCCACAGTGATGTACTGCCATTCTTGGCATACAGTATAATCCTTCTCCACGTACTTTTCAAATCAAATCTCAAGATGTGTTACAGACCTGTGGCTCTCATTTGTAAACAATTCAACCCAATATATCCTACAATAGTCTCTCCAACTGAAAAAGGACACCAAATATATTCTCTGATGAAATAAACCATGTATTGAAGTCATTTCAAAGGGTATGACAGCTTTGAAACTTATGGAGCGCCCAAACAAGCTTGCGGTGTACCTAGGGCGCCGAGTCAGTTTTAGTACTCTCAACACGTCATAGTGGAGCACAACAGGGCAGCCCAGTCTGAATGCTTAATTTGTGGCCAGTGGGACGCTTCATCCACAGATATAAACAAGTGCAGGCCCTATTGCATGCACACTCACGTGGAGGGAGCATGGTCTGAATTGTTAAACAGAGTGTGGAGCTCCCTTGTTAACCCCCGGAGCCAGAAACCCAGCTCACATTCAGGAACGACTCTGGACCTTGAAAATCAAGTTGTGCATGGGAATTGAAATCATAACTCCAAGGATCTGGACAGAGCTGTGCATGTAGTTTCTCATTATCTATGTCTCCAGGTGCCAGTTCCCTATCCACACATAGGATGTCCAGTGTGTTTCTGCGACAGAGTCAACATTATACTGTGGGACTACTGACAATGTAGGTACATCTCCCTGGTGTACTATGTCTGACTAGTCTGGGGGAAAAAATGCCTGTAAAAAGAAAACTGGAAATGAACAAACGGCATGAACACATACTACACATGAAATCTAAGAGGTTGAGAGGTGTCATGTAATGGCTCTATTGAGATACACCTTGAGACTGTTTTACACCTTAAAACTATCCTAGTTGCCTGTGGCGCGCATGAGCATCAAAAACAGATCTTTCCCACTATAATCTGTTTGGGTGTCCTAATCAACCACGTATATCTAAAGACTAGGAGGACAGTCTGTGGGCAGCATAATATTGTTGTGAACTGAGCTGTCCATGGTGCTGAAATGGTGCAGCGCGCAAGAGATAGGAGGAGCCTGAGAGTTCGTTCAGCATCCATTTCCGTCCACAGTCTGTGGAAAAATAAGGATTGGGCTGGAAAACAATGCTGTGAACATTTGTGTTTTACTCATTTTACTAATTTACTCGTTTGCACCTTGTCCTTATTGGTTTTAGCTTAACGTGTGTAATGTCTAGGGTCTTACTATCTCTTCGCTGCACAAGAGTGACTGTTACGCACATTAACAATCTATGCACAGTCTGACGAGATCCTCTGCCATCATGAATAGTTGCCAATACGCATGAATAAAAACATTTGTGACATAATTTAAAATATCTTCCCACTTACTTGCACTTCGTTGTCTAGCTACTTTCACAGATTTATATTACAAATATGAAACCTGACAAACCTCTCTGCACATGCCTGCAATGACCACATTGCTAGTTTTCGTGGGACAAAGGCTCATTGGATGTCAAGCCACTCAACTGTCTTTGAATTTAAAAAAGAAAATCTTTGGCCACATTAACAAAAAGGAACGTGTATGACAATGACATCTCTGTTGGACTGCACATCTTGGTTTAAAAATAAAACAGTTAGCTGCTTTTAAAGTAGATAGATAATGAATGCTCACATGCGCCACTGTATCTAAAAACTACTCTGAGCTTACTTACCACATAAGCCTTTCTGTCACTCGCTGCGATCCTTTTATTGTTTAATGACTATCTCAGAGTTCCAGATCTAAATGATCTGTTGTCAATTTGCTATCCAATTGCTTTGAAGAGCCAGGCATCATTTTTGTGACAGTGCTATTGTGAAGGTGCTATACTGAATAAAATACATTGATGTTTTTGTTCTACAGCTAATATTAGAAGCATTGTGATGTGAACCTGAGGCAGCTGCCACTGCTCTCCAGTGGTCTCCTGGCATTAGCCCCAGTCTGACAGCATGTAAAATATCTGTTTACAATTGGGGTTGACAACAGTGTGCTGACATCCCAATTTCCCCAGTGACCACATGAAATAACCCTGTCAAGAGAAATACATTTGAATCCGTACTTATGACATCTTATTCTTCTTAGTCAAACAAGGTCATTGGGGTGACTTACAGTGAGTACACTACAGTGTACTATATTTCGGTCCCTTGGTCTGCATTCTCAGTCACTATCTTAAGCATGTATCCAACATATTCACATGAATAGCACACTTGTGTTATGTTTATTGATTATTAATTACTGAATTACTTAATATAATAATACAATATATCATAACCTCCTACAATTGCAATCTGGTCATCTGTAAAGAGTGTTGGAACCAATTGTTTTATGAGTTCAACTGTCAAGACTGTTCTTCAAAGCAATGTCAGACTTTGTGAGCTTAACAGTCAATGTGTATTGAACTTAACACTAGCTTGTCTCTACACCTTGTAGATGCCTCAAGAGGAAGACTACATTGGGTATTTGGGGACAAGAGGCTGAAGTTGTGACTATTTATGACATCCTTCTTGCTGCATTATCTTCACACTAAATCTCCTTGGGGTAGATGGAGTGCGCAGAGCGAGCACTTCCACCCGCTAACTCCTAACATGTAACCAGACATTGCTTTTAGAGGCCGGCTGTTAACAGGGTTGACAATACTCTTTTATAGCCTTCAGATTGAATATTCCCAGAGTCAGCCTCAGTGCAGACCATGTCATTACAGCTGATAGCTCCAGTATCCGCTGGGAGAGGCAGCAGTACTTTTTGTTTTGTATTTTTTTTCCCTGTAGTTTATGGCACTCAGTATATGCTCTTGCTTTCACTTAACGATTTGTCTTAGTGACACAAAGGTTTTTTTCTGTGACTTGCTTTTCATATTCTGATAGTTACTGTTGAGTAACAACAACTAATCTCTGATATATTGCCTACTCTTTTAACATAAAGGTTTATGAGTTATTGACAAGTATTTGTTAAGTCTAGGACCATGTGTCAATGCTTACAACACTTTCTCTATTCGCAGACTGATGAATTAAGGCTGTAGTAGGTGTTTCTATTGATCAAAGAGCAGCAATAAGCGATAAGCGATAAGATTAACCCGAGAGGGCTGAGGCCACAAAATGCATGTGTTTATGCTAATTATACGAGTATACACTTAAGAAATGGCACTATGACAACAATTACAACAATTACAAATTATGATTCAATATTGGCATTGAATCATTTAAGCCTTCTCATTATTTACTGCGCCTCAGGAAGCCGCAAACTACAGCATCTGTTCAGCATACCATACCAGAATACCTTCTTTGCAGGGATTCTGTTCACAATTTTGTTTGATCCAAATTAAACAGAATGTCCTGGAATGAAAATACAGAACAACGTGAATGAGGGTTTTCATTTGCACAATGTAACACATATGAATGTATCTCACTGTTATACCTGACATGTGTGTACTATATCTTTTTTGATACTCTTTGATACAGTATTTTGACAGTTGGAACTGGAGAATGTGATATGTAGTGTGTAAAAAGTGTATCATTTACGTTGCAAAATATCTACAATATCTACAGATCTATATCACAATAAGTTAGTATTTTAAATCATGAGATCATAGAATAATACATCTCAAATCGCACAGTGAAAATATCTGTACATTTGCCTGAGTTTGCTAATAGAGGTTTATAGTATGACCCGTCCATAGATCCTTTGGCTGTATTATAAAGTGATTGTCATTGCCACAGGCAAAACAAGCTTCCTCTCCTTCCAATATCTGTTTAACTCAGAATCCCCAGAGGAACATGTTTTGAATTATTTCCAAAATAAACAGTTGTTTATGTAATTAACTCAAATTAGCCACATTGCCCACAAATAATATCTGCTTCAAGTCCAGGATTGTAGCCTGTGTAATATGGCTGCCTGTATCCTGAACACCATTGCCAGATTGCTAGCTACATGTATAGATGAATTGTCACAATTACAGTTTGTACTTTATGTGAGTGGAGAGTGTTTTCCAGAGCGTACTGTAAAACGCTACGCTATGTAAGGGATAATCAACATCAGGGTGTGCAGTTATAGGGAAATAATTAACGTTGTGGAGGTATACACAATATAGGTAATGTGATCAGTTGATTACCTTTTTCCCATGGATGTTTATTTACACTACGAAATATTGCAATGTCGGATAGGATTCTTCCTCTGGTAGAACACATTGAGTCTTTGACAGTGCAAAATGAGCACACAAGGACAAACTGTCCTGGTTTTCATACTAAACAACACATGTCAATCAAACAGCTGTCATGTGTCAACACAATGCTGCATCCACAGGAAATGCATACACACCATAAACCCACTGTAGTTTGACAACTGTAATAGGGGAAGGTATCTTTGTTGGTATTGCATATATAACAAGCACTGCGTTTGGAACGTTATGCCTATTAAATATTCTTCACAGATAACTTGAAATCAATGAAAGACCAGATCATCAGCTATTTCAAGGCTACAGCCTGCTGCTATTCCTCACAATGTCCCATTTCCAAATGTCCAAAGTCCAAAGAGTTAGACCTTGTTCATGAAACATAACATTTGGTACCTGTTTTAATGAATTTTGGGAAGGAGAGGGGGAGATTGACATGTAAACACATTCATCTATCGCAAGCATTTGCACAAGTGAATTTACATGAACACAGTGCAATGAACAAAAAGCCTTGAGCCCTATTTTCGGTCTATGAACATCTACAATGCTGTTTTTGGATACCTGCAGCCCAGACTGACCAAACGTTGTGCTGCAACGGGATTAGGGACTGATTACTGAATTGAATTATGAGTTGTGCTGTATGTGTGCAGCATTTGATTTACATAGCACGAGTGATAAGGAGACTGGCTAATTTGAGATGGAGTCTCACCCCTATCAGGCGTTTGATTGATGGTCTCTGTTTAGTGAGTGGTGAGTCTAGAGAGAGAGGAGAGAGGGGAGGGAGAGGCTGAAGGAATTGCTGTTGCATTGCAGTGAGTGTATTCATTCACAGTTAAGCCACATCCTACTTCACTCATAAATTACCTAGCCCTTTTTTCAAATGAAGAAATATTTCCCCACTATATCTGGATTGTTATATCAAACCCACAACCTCAATGTTCCTTGCACCATACAACTGAGCCACTGAGGACAACTATGATGTAATTTACAGCATGTTTTTCTGTCTTGAGAGTGAATTAGGATGTAGAGCAACATTCATGAGAAGGGGTGCCATACTTGAGAAAATGAGAAGGCTATAATTGTAGCTGATACCAAGTGCTCTCCTGTGTACTCTCCAGGAGTATGCTGTGGCAAGCTTTTTAATGGGATACTTTACAAGAATCATTACATGTATTAATTGGTTAGTTAAAAGAGCAAATTAGAAAGATAAGATGATTACAATTATCGGTCTTAATTTCCCTAAAGATAATATACTACACATTTAAAGACTTGTCAAAGTTCTATTTCTAATTATTTTAAAGGAGGATTACTTCATATTTCCGGGTCCATGGAATCAGACAAATCGGATCAGTAAGATTTGCATTTTTCAAAACAGTTTCAGCCAAACATGAAATATACATATACTGTACAGGTAGAATGTAACATATCATTGCATATCAAACCAGCATGCATTGTTCTTTATAAACCCATGAATGTAGAATATAAGATAGCCTAGTTCAGTTATTAACAAAGTTTCATTATTTACAGATACATAGGGTTTTGACAAGCAGTAAAGACCTAACAGACACAACAGAGATCCAACTCCTAACCTGTGTTTGTAAACTCATTGATGTTGGAGCTGAGTGCCCGGGATAACATAGCACTGAATTATTGACCACACATTTCAGGAAACCACTTCATATAAAATAATCCTCTGCAGTATTCCATAGACATCCATAAATAATAAACAGTATTGATTCGATATGTGCCAGAGTCAATGAAGAGTCAAGAGAGGGAGCGGAGACGGCATACTGTACAGCACAATGCTCATTTTCCAATCAAATTATGATACAGAGACTGTTTCGAAAAGCAAGAGAGGGGGGGTTGTTGAAGCAACACATGAGACAAAAGCTCAAAGAAGAGTTAGGCCAAGGCTCTTGAGAACTTCAACCTTCTGTTGCCCCTGGGTTGTTGTGTGCTGTTGCCTCAGCAGACCTCCTCAGAAAGGGCAGATAAAAAAGGTTTTTAGACGTGATCTGCACCCCGACGAGACATAGTAGAGAGCTTCCAATGCCACAATCTTAATGATTTGCATTTGCGCCCCAGCAACAAATGTCACACTTAGGATCACTAATGTGTTTATGGTTCTCCACTGATGTTCCTTTTTTACTGGGTCCTTGGTGATTCGTTTACAGGACTGAAGGCCACTGATGCTGCTACAACACTGACGTTCAAACCAGCTCAGGGTAACAAATGCAATGTGCATAAAGTCTAAAACCCATGAGAGTCCACTACAACACATTCCTCAATACAGGAAGACTTTAAAAATAGTCTTTCTCTGTTTAGATGATGTCAAAGCATTTCAGTTTCTCCTAACCTGTATGCTTATAAATTCTAGATTTTAAATATTCCAGTGTTTTTTCAATCCTCTGATCTCTTGCAATCTCACAGCATGCTATTTCTTGATTGATTTGATTACTAATAGTAATGGGGCAATTGGCTTGACAGGTGTTTCTGGTAAGTCAGGAAGATACCCAGTGTCTGGTGGTGTCAATGGGTCGCAGACTTCAGGCATTATTGCATGCAAAGGATTGTCGACCAAATACTAAATATATGCTAATACTAATATGCTTAATTTGGACATTTGATAAATCTGTCCCATTACTTTTGGGTAGCCTAAAATAGGGGGACTATGCATAAAAAGTATTGTCATTTCTGAATGGTGAAATCAATACACAATTCAATTCAAACAACACAAATGCTATGAAATAAAAGCTGAGAATCTACTTTAACCTCATAGTAATTGTTTGATTTCAAACCTTTGGAGTGTATAGCAAAAAGAAGAAAATATGTCCCATTAGTTACGCATTAGTTAGGGCACTGTGCAGTGCATATATATATATATATATATATATATATATATATATATATATATATATATATATAATATAGGCTACCGTATCTTATTTCTATTCATAACATGTATTTATTTACTGTATTCATCTTAAATTATGCAAGCACTATTATGCCAGAGCTATTATTTGCATTCATGGTTTATCTAGAATAGTGAAGTGGTCAGTGAGCCAGATATCATTGTAATAATATTAAAGAAGAGAGAGAAAATGTTGGTTTGTTTGTCCTTGATTCTTTTTTTTACTCATCTTACATTATTCAAGACATGTTAGTGGATAACCTGACAGACTGTAAAATTACAACTGTGATAAATAATTACTGTAAAATGCTGCTCTTATCAAAATCAAATTAAATTCAAATGGAACAAAAGATAGATTGCGTTTTACACACAAAGCATGCTTAATATAGTATGCAATGGACCTCAGTTATGCTACACATTGACCCCACTATCCTTTCTTCTTGCTCCTCCTATAAACACTCTAAAAAGCCAAAACAACACCCATGGGTAATCATTAGGCAAACCCTGTCTGTTTTCCACCATAGTAATGTTTCATTGTCTGAGATGTATACAAGTGTAAGGATAATTATAGAGAGTGATTTCAGATAATAACCAAGACCTCAAATCCTAATTCCTTTCTATAGGTCGATAGAATATTAAAGGAGACAATGCAGAACGAACCCTTAGTCACATGGATGTTTTGTTTTTCACATTTCAACCTTCTCAGTACTGTGTCAAGCATTGTTGATCTCAGAATAAGAATTTCAATATGGAATCATAAAGAAAAGGCATTCACATTTGTTCATTTCAAATGTCACTCTCAAAGACGTCATATGGTACCTGGGGGGAACAAGGTATGTGACCATTTGGAGCAGATCCTGTTGATAGTTGCCACGGGTGAAACACTGACTGTGATTGTTTACAAGCAGCATAGCAATGCAGTGCTTGGAGCCCAAACCAAAGAGAATACCATCCACACATCACATTACCACAACAGTTGACAAATGAGTGCACTTTCCTAAAGCAGTTCTTAATACACAGTACATACTGTACATACTGTATATACTGTAGCTCTATAGAGTGATTCAAGTTTGACAAACCAAATCAAACTTAACTAAAACAGCGTCAGAAGTGTGCTACTAGGTAACAGAGTTTAGAATCTGATTTGTGCATTGTTGCTATACATGATTGTGTTTATATTGTGAAAAATGAGTACTGTAAAAAATAAATATATATTAAAAAACTAAAACAAGATGTACTGTAAGCATTATAAAATAGTAAATAACATGTCTTTTATAACAAGGCAACTCATATTTCATCAAGTGAATGTGCATCATGGCTGCTAAAGCAAAGAAGAATGCAGGTACATGTAGCTTTAATCAATGACTTGGACATAAATGAGAGCTTGCTTCATTTCATCCAAGGACGTAAAAGAAGCTGGTGATTAATTTGTTTCCCCACAGTAAATGTTTTACCAGTGGAATCAGAGAGAGAGGGCCAAACCAATAGCCAGAGCTGTTTGTCAGCAATGGTGTGTGCTCTGTGATATGAAGACTTTGCAGGAAAACAGCAGTCCATCAAAAATGTATCTTGTCAATCCCCTGTGTATTTTCATATCATGCTGAAATGGAGGCCTTCTTTGTATGCAGGTGTTGAATGGGATTAGGCTTGCACAGGTATTCGTCTCCTCTCCGGCAGGGCCGAGGGAATGGAGAGGCAAAGCACTGAGTTGCCATGGTTTCCAGTCCAGCTCTGCCTCCAGTCTGCCTGCCTTTTTCACTGTCTAACCAGTGTTGCTCTATGGGCCCCCTGTATCACCACATGTTCAGTATGAGATCAACACATAGCTGAAAATATGTGTTGATATGATCTGAAATAGTATTGTAAGACACTATGTCCTCACAGATGATCACAGGTGCTATTAAGACCAATAATGCTTTCTTCCTTTTTTAAATGTTCCTTTGAATCTGTTTCTCATTATTAATAATTCACTGTCAAGGTGCCACCTGTTTAATACGTTAAGAAAATAGGATGAGGAGGAAAGAATAACAGTATTCTCTCCTCCTATAGTAGGTACTCTAATGAACCGATTTTGAGTTCAGCCTTTAGCTGTAAGTAAGCAAGGATTTGAACGTATTATTGCCTCAAATACTGTAAAACAGGAAGCACTGGGAAATTGCTGCTCTGATGATGCATATTTTCCCCCCAGTGTTTAGATTCATGAGAGCATCTTAATGTGAGCACTAACATTTGAACTCTCCAGGTCATAAAATTGTTCTGTGCAGTATGAACTCATCAAGACATTAGACACTGTGGAGACCCCTTGACTCGCTGGTTGTGCTTACAGTATATTAACTCTGTTATCTCCTAAATGTTGTCAGAAACTAGTTAAGAGGTCAGAATTCTCATAGAGGGGCAGTGTATCCATAATGAGAGAGTGGTACCACAAAGAAAAGACTGATTTAGTATGTAGAGATCTTTTTGGCCTTACAATACTTCCAAGGCTGTATCACAGTCTGTTTCCCCTGCGGCTTCCATCTCAACTCAAAACAAGGAATTTGGTATCATGTTCAGACCACATTACAACAACATGCACATGAGATGAAATTCAACCATGTCATTTATCAACTCAATGAAAGGATGAATATAAATGCATTGAGGATTCTGCTTTGTCATCATTTTTAAAAGCACGATCATTAAGTCTCATCATACACAAGCATGTACTCCCTTGTTTATGTCTTCAGTCAAGCAACAATAGCATAATTGCTGTGGATCTACTGCAAATACAGCATAGCTTGGCTAGTCTCAGTAAACCAGAGAGATGATATTCTGGGATCCCAGATTACTAGCTAGCTAATCTTATCATTACTTTGGTATCACTTTACATGATGGCTTGGAATAACTGCGTGATAGATAACATGGTAATAATCATGATACTTACCAGTAAAATAATGAAGTGGAAACTACAGTCCATCTTGCATTGTAATAATGCAATTGCCTTTCCTATCACTGGTAACTTTTGGTAACTACTTGCAATTACTGGTAATTTCCATGGTTAATTACCATGTTTTTATCACCTTGTTCCGAGCCATAATGTTAGGTGATACCATCTCTTTTGCTGTATGTTAATTGGTGAAGAGATTAAGATAAATGTATTTGCATTCTAGGATGTTTGTTATCATTGAATTCCTGCAAGAATGCTTATTTTTGTTATTGTAACAAATATTTTTAAGAGAATCTTTATTTAGCTCCCTTGATGGTCTCCAGAGAAAGGACAGGAAACATGTCTTAAACTGAGGATAGAATTGCCTTCCCATGTCATCAGCAGCCCTTGTGGAGTTCTGTCTGTTCTCCACTCACAGAAGAAATATACATTTTTCAATTTTCACTGTTGCGCACACAAAGATGGAGGGGCCGGATTTGGCATCTCAACAAAAGCATATTATATTGAATACAGTTTGATTCATCCTGTATTTTCTCAGAGATAAGATAAAATGATTTCCCTGCGGCTCTCCACTAATTTTGAACTAGACTAGGATATGTACAACCCAGAACAAATAATGCTATGTATATTGTATGCACACTGGCTACACAGAGTATAACACACACAGAGGACACTGTTTGACACAGAGGATATGAATATACTCTGAGGATATGAATATACTGGAATTTTTAAGTTTGAAGTGACAGTTCCATCCTGTTACTATACTTTCAACCAATCAGGAACTATCAGAATTTCTAGCTTACCATTGTGTCCAAAAGTCATTAGCCTGGATTCCACCATCGCGCTGGGGCATACTGTAACTGCACATACTCTAATTGGTCCCGACAATTATAGCTCGATGCCTAGTTCTGTAAATTCAAGTCCTGAATGTTTTCAACTGAACAAGGCTTGTTTAATCCAACATCACATGATGTTGATCCTCTTAAAATCTGTCAGGCTCCGCCCTGCTACGCCACCTACAGTATCCTCGCTTACTGATGTTGTTTATGTGGCCTCTGCTTCTCCACTTGGCACGATGAAGAATTGGAGGAGGTAGCCAGACTATCGGCGTAATGTTTACGTACTGAGAAATGTTCAAGCATCCACCAAGCACCTCTCACACATGGAACAAAAAGAAAGGTGGTAAAAAAAAAAGGCAGTAGTAGCAAGGCAGTAGTAGCAATACTGCAATACTACATGCAGGTGTGAAGCAGGCTACATTCAGAAACTGAATTACCGGCACATGATTGCTGAGTATTGCTAGTATTTCTGAGCAATGTTTTTAAACATTAATGCTATCCAGTAATCATAATGTCATCTGAATCCTAAATGTGCAATTGGATCAGTATCCCATTGGTAATGAATTTTGTGGCTATTAAGTTTTCACTATAAAGTTGGTTTTCCACAAGTGAGGAGAGAGGAGCAACACACAAAGTAGAGGAACTCACAGGAGACATAATGTAGCACCACTGCTGAGCCTGTGTATCACATGGAGGGGAGGACATGAAACCTACAGCTGATGGAAAGGTTGTGGTTTGAGGAGCTGAGGCTAAGTGTTTGTGTCCCTTCCTCAGCCATGGCTAAGATGGCAGGCGGAGGCACAGAAGCTTTTTGTTTGTTACTATGGTCTCAAGATGGTTTACAGGGAAGCACATCCACCAGTAATGGAATGAATAAAATGATTTATTTAGTACGTGCTTCCAGGATATTTGATATGCTTGGCTACGTTTAGCCCATAGCCTCATCATAATGAAACAGCAAGCAGTCAGAGTTGCAGCAGAGGCATCTCACTGGAAGAGGAGAGAAAACTCTGTGCCCCAGGCTCTGTTAAATGATGCTCCTCGTCCACAGTCACTCCCTCATTTCTCTTCTTGTCAATACCCCTCTGAACGCTTGGTCGGATCTTTGTCTGTTCTGCACAAGAGGCACAGAATCTGCCTCATTCCTCTGTACAGACAAGACAATGGTGGTGATGAATTAGATGTAGGTATATATTGGATATATTTTGGTATAAATGTATTTGTTATTTTCCCACTTCCTCGTTTTCCATATATGAGAGATGATCTTGGAGTTATGACTGACTGTCATGAGAATATATTGTGTTGTTATTGTTGCCCCAGTGACTTGTGGAAACACCTGTAAACCATTGAATTGGAACTGTCAGACCCTGACCCTCTGTCGCCTAACATCTTTAGTATTCACTGATGCAGTGCAGATTATTGTTGAGATGTGTAGATGTTGCAGTGGATAAGAAAAGGTTTAGGGCTGTTTCAGATGTGCTTTGGCAATTCTCCAGGATTATGTTTTTCTGTGTAAAACAATACACAATGTGGTGTGCTAGATTAAACTCCTATTCTATTATATTAGAATATATTACATCATCTAGATATTACTCCTTTGCAAAACTGGACACGGTCAACGTTCATGTGTGTGTCTGTTGGAAATCTGCCATCTCTGGTGAAATTCAGTTTGATGTTCCAAACAACAACATCCTTCTTAATAATAATATAACCCCCCCCGAAATGGACTTGTAGTGTCAGACATTGTGTCGTTGTGTTTCTGCATGCGAGCAAGATGAGGAGCCCAGCCACCAGACAGAGAAAGGCAAAAATAGGTGAGTCCACTGCCCTAACACATCCCTGGCCAGTACAACCTGTTTGTATACAAATTGAGTGTCGGGTAGGACACTCAGTTTTAGAAAGTGCTTTTCGGGACCAAGAACAGTGTTCTTAAATGAAATAATTTCTTTCAAGGAGTCTCATTCCCTGATTGCTACCAATTATAAATGGCCATTAATACCATTTAGAAAGTTTGAATTTTACAAGTAGAATTTTACTTTCTACAAGAAGAACTAATGACATGTTCTTCTTGAGTAATTGGCAACTTGGTAACTAGTCTGATAAATGAATATATCCATATATGATTACTCTGTCCCTTAAACTTACCACCAGAAATCATTATCCTCCCTGTAGTACAGTATTCTCTCATCTCGTTAAATATTGTGCATCACCATGATATTACATTCATCATTTATATTAAAGGGGAAAATCTAGCAGTAGTTTAATTTCCTCATAAAACCAAAGTGCTTTCCAGAATGGAAAGGTGGGATTAGTTCAATCCAGAGAATGTTAATTCTTCACTATAAGAGACTGTTGGAAATGTTTTATTTTAAGCCAAAACAGATACAGTATAGCCACTAAAACTATTACTGTATGTTCTGTCTATGGATGAGCACAGGACACCGTTTTCCAGCTTGAAAAGTTGATTATAATCAATCTTAAGTTCATGGCCTGCCACACCATGATACATTTTTACAGTATGTTTTAATTTGTAGAGTAAAATTAAGAGCTTCATGAAAGAACAAACAGGTCAGGTGAAGATGTCATACAATGTCATCAAGTTTTTACTCTGACAGCTGGGTAGTGGAACATACTGTAATAGAGCTGTGTGTACCTCACAGACTACCAGTTCCATTTCACAGGGCTCACAGTATCAATTTCCAAAGTCATTGCCTTTATTTACTCCGTCCTGTGGCTGTAAAGGTGGTCAGTGATCTGCTGCCTGTTGTGTGAACGTCTACTGTATGTGTGTGACAAATAGTACCAGAGAGAGGGCGGGGGTAAGAGGAGGGGGGGTGCCTTTCCTCTAATGGTATTTGTTATTTGTTGCACTAGCGAACTGGTCATTACTGGTCTGGTCTAAACACTCCTCCATACTACTTTTTTAAAATTACAGTTTACTATTTCCCAGTTTGACATGGTGCAGAAAGATATGTACTGTATGCACTGATTTTCTATGCAAACATACTAAAGAGGGGCGTGAGCTACTGTACTGTTAATATGATTAGTGCCCTGCGGAGAACTGATGGCAGCCTAGGAAAGGTAGGTAATCCCAGTTCTTGGAGTGAGTGCAGAGCTTGCGCTTCCTCTGTTCATTAGGGTAGAAAAACGGAATATACATCAACTTGACACAAACAGAAGTCTTGCATTCTGGCATAATTAATCATTCTGTGACATAGTCTCACATCTAATGAGCAATCTAAAATTGTAAACAGCTGATGATGATATGCTTTTCAAATATAAATTCTGCATACAGTTAGTGTATCATGGATATAAAATACATTTAAATACACTTTTTAACTACTTTTTTAGATGGTTATGCAAATACTGGCCCAAGACTGGGGTAGAGTCAGATTTTTCCCAATGCATTTATTGCTCTGAATGTAGTCTGTCTGATTAAGGTCACACCACAATCTTAACGTACCTAACATTCACTTCATACGTTTTAACCTATGGTTTAACCCAAGTCAAGTATTTCTTAAATGAAGAGAGGGTCATGCAGGCACAAATGAAAAACAACAGAGAGGACAAAAACAAAATATACTGTAATTGAGAACAGCCTTCTGAGAACTAAGGCCTTGGGCTGCCCCTCCCTCCAGACAATCCTCTAATACTTCCTCCCTCCGACAGTACTTCCTACCCCCTCCCTCCAATGCCAGCCTCAACGTGTCCAAGGTTCAGTGAGAGGAAGCAAAAATATCTTGGAAGGCGGCCACAATAACGGGAGGAGAGTATTGGGCACATAACAAGGGTGAGCCACTCTGGGGCTTTCAGCACTGCACAAGGAGCAGCAGACCATGTGCATGACACTTGGTGCAAAACAGAGAGCATTTGGCAAAAATCCTTGTACTGGGAGCAATGCTGTACTTTTTCCAGATTATGAAAGTGCAGATTGTATGTTGTGTCATACATTGAAAAATAGTTGAAGAAGCTATACTTATTTGAATGTTGGTGCACCTCAAACCAAATATTGGAGAATATCGCTATGAACATCTTACTGTATGTTTAGCACATCACAACACACTGATGGAACATCAACATGCTAAAAACACATAACTACGGTAGACATAATTACTACACCACACAGTCCTTGCTTTTGAACACGTCCTAAAATGTAAGTTTGTTTACAAGCCAAGTATCACTTACCCAGTAACATATGGCAGACGAGACAGTGAATCCAATTCACACATTATATGTATTTAATGATCCTAAAACTGTTGTTTGTTATATCGAGTGGGCTCTTTAAAAAAAATCATTTGCGCGACTTGAGAATTGCAGACATGCGGCCCTTTTCACCAGACCATGTCACATATAACATGTTAAGTTGGATGTTAATGTACTGTAACATGACCTTTTCTTTTTCTGACAACCGGCTCTTCCGAATTTGCTGTTAAACAACACAGGACTGCATTCAGTAACAAGTATTTTGTTATTCACTTAGACAAATGTGGTGAGAGAGAAATTGTCACTGTCATCCCTACATGGCAAGTGATATCTGCTTGTACAGATATTTTACCGTTTGTCAATGCCATCATCTCCAGTATAAATGTTTCCCATATTCATTTCATTTCTTTTATACTGTTTATGAACACATTAAACACTTGAAAATGAGTTATGCAAATAAGAGATGTCTACATATTGATACTCTGGCAAGACCATGCATGCAGCTATAAAGAACCATTGACAAAGAGGTGGGTCAATTTCTATCAGCTCGTTGCACTTGGCTGACATAGCATGATGCCTGAATGGAAAGGGACTATTAGAGTAAATCATCACGCACTGACTCTTGTTTCTCCCTTAAAGATGGTAATCTACTGTAAATCAATAGGCCCCCTGCACCATGGGCATGGCTGGGCGCTGACGCAGCTTAATTACCAGCCAGTCTGTGCCTTAAATCACATGAATGAGATCAAATAAATAATGACCAGTTAAAGTGCCGCTGTCCAAGTGCTTCCGTCAAAATCGGCAAGCGCAAATGAATTGCAAATTTATGGAAATGCAACAAGCTCAGGAGGAACGTTCTGCATTTTGGGTGACAAATTGAAAGAGGGGGAATGCCCAGGAACTGTCTGCCTCACTGCCAAGTGAGACAGTCAATCTCTACCGAGTCCTGGGTCACTCAATTCCCACTGAAATGTGTGTTACTTCCCCATCTCCCTCTCTCTCTCCCTTTTGACTTTAATTCGATGTGCGTTGTCAATAGCCAATATGACAGCATCTGCTATTTCTCTGCAAACTGATGGCTTATAGACCTCAGGCGATGACAAGAATATACGTGAAAGGGAATGTCTACCCTGTTGCATATACCATAGAACCGAGACGATTAAATGGAAAGATCAGGACCTCTACACCCTATGCAGAAAAGCTATACAGTATACCTCCTCTCCATCCTCCATAGTCTGGCATGTACTTGTGATGATTAGACCAAGTTTCCCCCAAAACTCCAAGGTCAGCACATCTGCTGTTATTGAGAACCAGTTGACAACATGATTTAGTTTGGTTGGTGAAATGGATCTTGAGTGTGAAGTTTGTCAACTGGGCAGCAAACTCAATTTGCAGAACTCTCCATTGATTTTTTTTTTCTCCCCTCACATGTTGGGAAATGATTTGTGGGGATTTCTTTTAAAACTGGGTCAGATATTGTTCTTCAAGAGGTTGCAACAATGGTTCTGCAGCTGACAGGTTTATTGGGTCATAGTGGTGTTTTACGCTAAAATCTCCTGTGCTCGTTTGTGCAATACGGGCTCTGCTGAAAGGTACCCTAGCTATAATAAAATATTGTTTTACCTTGTCTTTTGGACTGTCAATGGCTCTGAAATGTCCACTGTAATTCATTACATTCACAGTCACACTCTAATAGATCAAGATATTATGTAGGCCTACCTTACCCATACTATGTACTATAACTGTCATCATTATCGAACTTTAACTTTGTACTTTCTGGGATTGTTAGTTTAGTTTAGACTAGAGGATAATTTCTGACACAAGCAGACAATTTTAGGCTAGTGTTGTGTTGAAACATTAATATTGTGTACCTACATAACACATGCTTTTATTTATAACTTTGGAAAGACACTTGGTGAGTACTCTTTATATTAACAATAATAAAAGCACTAATCTATCTCCATAAATGTAGCCCTGATATGACAGGTTACTGGACAAGTAACTACAGGACTAGTACTAATGACAAGTAGGCTACTGGGTGAGAGTTTCTGGGTTTCTGGGGACAAGTACTGGGTGAGAGTGCAATTTGCTCATGGGCCAGCTCTGGGATATGATAACTGGCTATGATACCTCCCTGTCGTTACTGTCCACTTATGGTCCAAATGTGGGGGACCATTATTGGATGACATTTGGAACGTTGCTCATGGGCCAGCTCTGGTAGGAGGAATGTGGCCCTAATGCATTCTTGTAGTTACTGGGCCATCTTTGGTTCTGTGGTTTACCAGTACTGGGAGAGAGTTGGCATTTTACTCATGGGCCAACTCTGAGATTGTGGTATATTTTCACACACACACACACACACACACACACACACACACACACACACACACACACACGCACACACACACACACACACACACACACACACACACACACACACACACACACACACACACACACACACACATATTGTATTAACCTGACTATAATGGATTCTGTTTAAGGTTTTGATCAAGTAAAATAAATATGTTGTGTGGTGAGTGTGTTCCTTCCCTTAACCTCTTAAAGGATATGTTTGTGATATTTAATTGTGTGGTGTTCACTTTTTGGACCCTTTCGTAGTGTTCGGGTCAAGTTGACCCGGGACATCATTGGGGTTTTAAAAGCACTTGTCTTGACACGGTGCTCCTAGTCCCAAGGGTGACCCATACAAGGGGGTATACTCAGGGCGCAAGAAAGCCCCAAAATAGCCCATAATATTAAAGGGCGCCTCCTGTGGGCACAAACAGGTACTGTACCCAATAATGCACAATATGTACTGTGTACACATTCAAAAGTGCATATATTTTGTTCTAGTGAATCTAGGGGGCTGCCCTTTGGAGAGGCTGGAGCAGAGGATGCTTAGTAACAACCCACAAAGTGTCAGACCCCTGGGAATAGGTGGGGCCGAACGACAGCATGATGAGTAGAAGCGTTTTTACGCACATGATGCCCCTAACTTTGAAAATGCAAAATCCACTATAATAAAGACCTGGGTGTCATAAATCATACTTATCTAGGACAAATGTAAATGAAACAATGTTTTCATTGCTGTTTATTATTTTGAATGTATATTCTCAATTGAATTTCACATTTATCTAATTATAATCAAAGCTGTAAAGAAAATACAGGTGATGAACAAGAATAGAAATGAAAGAACCAAACTAAGATTGTTTTTGCCAATAGCTATGAAATACATCTCTCAAAAATGTCTGCAAATGCTGAATCACAAAACACGAACGGAATGTTCACTGTTTTCACTGTCACTGTCGAAATACAGTATTATGTCTGAAAAATCCCAAATAATTCTGAAATACCACTGGCTACAATTGTGTGTGCATGGGTATGCCTGTCTACACAACACATGAAGCACAGAATGTGACAGTGTGTGTACCTCAAATGTACTTTTTGCAGTTGCTGCATACGTTCTGTACAGTGCAAGAACATGTAAAAATGTTTACAATGTTGCACTTCAAAGGGTAAAAAGTGCGAGAGCAGACGGCTTCTTGGCACGGGAAAGCTAGAGCAGAGGTGTGTGAGTGAGTGAGTGAGTGTCAGTGTGAGTGTGTGTATGTTTCTGTGTGTCTCTGTGCATCCGGGCCTAAATGACCCGAAGATCTTATGAAGGACATAAATGTGTTGGGGTATTGTAGGATGTGTAAAAACACTTTTACATGTTTTTCATAGAAAATAAGCCAAGGCCATGGAGTTTCATATTGATCAAATGTATTCTTGTACCATTTCTCACCAAGTAAAAATGTAAAACGGGTCCAGTTGACCCGAACACCACACAAGGGTTAATGTTCTAATCAGATGGATCTCTTCAGATAACTGGGCCACATCCATGTACCGGCCAAGGTTTGACCTTTTCATGGCAAAAGATAAGGGTCAAGAACAACAGCCAGAGCCGGCCCACTTCTGGCCCAGGGAACAATGTTGTACCTGGGCTACATCCAAATGCCAATCAAGGTCTGGCCTTTTCATAATAAAAGATAAGGTTAAAGAATGACAGCCAGAGCTGGCCCATTTCTGGCCCAGGGAACACAGTTATACCTGGGCCGCATCAAGAGGCTGGTAGAAAACAGATGTGGGCCAGATCTGGGCCTTCACTACTCTGCTGACAAGGTTCTTGAGGTACATCCCTCTTTTGTAGGGGGCATAAGGACTGAACAGCTGTTTCCTCTTAGGATGCATGCACAACAATTGACCAGTTCAGTGTGGATGGAACTGGGACACAAAGGTTAGATTAATGTGCCCTGTGCCACATCATTTCATGTTGTTGCCCATAATTAAATGTTTCTGCAGTGTTTTGTAACTCCCTATGAAATCCTTGCTGCTTCGATTAGAGGGCCACACACATAGAAGGCCATGCAATGAGACGTGTTGTTGACTTATCATCCAGTGGTAACAAAGAAAGTGGAGAGCAAAAGCACCCTTTCATCTGCCCTGTGGGTCATTAAAAGCTCCCTAGGAAATGCTTCTGCCATGCCCTCATTTATCCATTAATCCTCTTTAATTAATTCTCTTTCATTTACCTTGGTTAGAAGAAATCAATACCACAGGTTTCACTTAATTTGACAAATGTTCTTTCTCTTAATCCCTTGGTGCCTTATAGGATGTGTGTGTGTGTGTGTGTGTGTGTGTGTGTGTGTGTGTGTGTGTGTGTGTGTGTGTGTGTGTGTGTGTGTGTGTGTGTGTGTGTGTGTGTGTGCGTGTGTAACTTGCTTCCAAAATGTATTTAGTAATAGTTAATATGAGGTGCAACACAAAACTGTGCCATTAACCCATTGTCCCTTCATTTACATCCTGAAATGAGGAGGGGTGAGTTGATTCTGTCAAGCCTTCATGTTGTTTCTCTCCTACTGTTTAATGTACATCATTATCAAGACTCCTCCTGCCTCGGGTTCCACTCAAGATGCTGACCTTCACTATAGACTCCTAAAAGGACATTTTGCACCACACCACATTCCAAATGAGTTTAATGTTCAACCAGCACCTGACCAGCCAGAGGAGGAAGGGTCCCCTTTTGAGCCTGGTTCTTCTAGCCTGGTTTCTTCCTACCTGTGAGTTTTTACTTGCCACTGTGCCCTGTGTTTCCTCCCCACTAGGGAGTTTTTCCTTGGCTTGCTTTTTGGGGGTCTACGATTGAATGTTATTTCATATTGTTTATATTGTACTAATTGTTCATATTTCTTGTACTTTCTTTTCGTAAAGCACTTTGTAAAAAGCATTACACAAATAAATTTGATTTATTGATCAATCATTAAAACGTCTACACACAGATTATGAAATGAATCACAATAACAACTATGTGTACAAGCAAACGTATTATTTGTTACCAAAATTATATCCCTGATATACCATATCTGATAGTTGGTAGATTCTTGAGGTGGTGGGTCTCTTATAGCAGATTGTTTTCTACAAGGAAAGGGCACTGATCCTTTGAGCTCTTTCCTAACATTAATATGCTTTTTCATGAGCTCAAAAAGTCAGTCCCAAAGGTTTCAATTAGAAAAGTGTGAAGCATCGTAGTGTATTCGCTTTAATAGTAGAGACTGATCTCCTGAGTGTTGTGGAAGGTTGTTGCTGGAAGTGTTGCCCTGTCTCTAACTCGGGTTAATTGGGTTCCTTTCAGCTTTGGCCAAAGAGAGCCTAACGGAAATTGGAAGAATCCTCTTATTGTAGGTTGAAACTGTTAGCCAAGTGTGGAATTCAAATGTGTATTTTGTCAGTTCCAGATACATGCCTCTAATATTCCAGAAACTTTGAAAATAGTGTCAAATACTTAACTTTGAGGAAGAACCAGTGCTTTTGAAGCCTTCTGACAATTTCTGACTTCATTATTTCTCTGTGTATGTACACAGGAGAGGCTGCTAAGCCATGCAAAGATCTCTTGGGAATTAGCCAAACATTTTTTTTTATAAAGTTTGGAACCCACAAAAGGAAATGATTTCTAAAAGTTGAGATGAGATGAATAGTGCTGTTCTCTTAGTGTTGCAATGAAACTGTTGCTGAATGATAGAAGAGGCCTGGCCATGATAAAAAGCATAACTTTAAAGTTTCTACCTGTTTATTTAAACCTTGTGTGTAGACTTGTGTAGTTCATAAAAATCCCAGTCAGCAGACAATGATGGGCCAGATCTGTTCTTGTGGTGGCACATATGGATGAGTGCCAGAAAGGGCAAGTATTATATGGGCCAGATCTGGTCTGTAAGTGGGGGGCCAGTACTGGGTCAGAGTTTGCAATTTGCTGTCCCAGCTCTGGTATGAGGAATGTTGCCATGATACATTCCTGTAGCTAGCCATCTTTGGACTGAGCCTGGGCCACATACAGTACCTTCAGAAAGTATTCAGACCCCTTAAATGTGTCCACATTTTGTTGTGTTATAGACTAAATTTAAAATAGAATTTGGCATCAATCCACACACAATACCCGAGAATGACAAAGCAAAAACATGTTTTTTGAAATCAGTACATTTATTATGTAAATACAGAAATACAGTGTTGTGCAAAGATTTGGCCACCCCTGGTTTAAATGTCTGTTACAATTAATCTCCAAGTGATTGAAAGGACACCTTTCTGCAAATTTTGAAGCAAGGTTTCTTTTTATTTAAAATGTTCAGAGTTTTTAAATGATAAAAAAGGAAAAGGGCCCTGTGCAAAAGTTTGGGAACCCTTTTGGATTATTCTTTGTTACCTTTAGAGAAGATGATTACTAAGGCCCAGACCAAGGTGATTTACTCATTAGGGCTTCAATGAATCAGGTGAACATAATTCCAGCGTTGAACTATACATTCTGAAGTAACTCCATGCCTTCTAAAGTATCCGACTGCGGTGGCTGTTGTGTCAGTGTTAAAAACCATGGGTTCCTCTAAACAGTTGTCCAAGGATGTCAGAATCAATATAGTTAGTAACAAAAAACTCACGCAACGTTTCAAACTACTCATTTCCACTGTCATCATTTCCAGAAACATCATCAGAAACAAAAAATAAATGGAACAATTGAAGTCAACACCTTGCCAACTGTTAAGCATGGAGGTGGATCCATTATGCTTTGGGGTTGTGTAGCAGCTGGGGACACAGGCAATATTGTGCAGGTAGAAGGAAGAATGGATTCCACCAAATATGAATGAATGAATGAATGAATGAATGGACTTTATTGTCATTGCTACAGTACAGGTACCAAACAACGAAATTTAGGAGGGGTGGCTCCCCTGGTGTTAGGAAAGGATTTTTTTTTTTTTTTTTTTACTTTAAAAAAAAATAAAATACAAAATAAAATCACAAGAAGGGAAGGAGCAGGTTTACATAAATAAAGGCTATGTACACTATCCACTGTACTATACTGTACAGATAGACGACTAGGGTTGTCATATTGCACAAAAGTATTGTTTCACGTTATTTAAAGTGTCACAGTTTGCAGGCTTGAAATGTACATATGTAAATGTATAATGTAAATATCAAGACATTCTAGAGGCTAATGTTCGTAGGTCAGTCCAGAAATTGAAGTTGAAGAGAGGTTGGGTATTCCAGCAAGACAATAACACAAAGCATACTGTACCTCAAAATAACCATGAAGTACCTCCAGAAAAGACAAATGAAGGTTTTGGAATGGCCATCACAGTCCCCAGACTTGAATCTCAAACATGCCGTGCACGCAAGAAGGTCAAAGAATATTTCTGAGCTAGAGGTGTTCTGCCAGGAAGAATGGGGCAAAATTCCCCAAAAATGAATTGAAAGACTCTTAGCTGGCTACAGGAAGTTTTGCAAGCTGTTATAGTTGCCAGAGGAGTTACAAAGTACTAGCTGACAGGGTTCTCAAACTTTTGCATAAGGCCTTTTTCCTTGTTTTATTATTTTTAAACTGTAAAAAGTTAATGTTAATGTCAGTGATATTCCTACCTACTACATGAAGCAATGCTAATAATAATAAAAACACATCTATACATTTTTTAAAGATGTATTTATTTTGTGAAATTACTAATAAATTACATTAAATGACATACCCCCTCCTCCAGTCCACCCCACCAAGCACATTGCTTTTTTGCCTTCTTTGCATGTACCAGTACTTCCAGTGCTTTTTTCCTCGTTTGAGCAGCTATGTGCCTCACTTTCGCTTGCCTGTCCTCCTCCACTGCATTGCCTGGAAAAAACACAAAAATAGTATTTTATATGTTACCACTTGCACATAGCTTGTGATGAGTAAACTTGATTTACTTATCTTGAACTTGAACATCATTATATTTCAAATGTTTTTTTATTGAGCCAAAACAATGTTCACAGGTTATGTTGGATCAACGCTCATTTTCATTTACACAACAGATATATTCAAGTATTTTCAATATATTTGGAGCAGTATCAAGACATAGAAAAAACTGAAAACAAACGAACAGACCAAAATGATATAGAGAAAAAATATATATATATATCTAAAATAAAAATTAAAGAATAAACAAAAGATGTAAGAGTTCTGTCCTTATCTACCCTGTACCCTGTATCTACCTTGTAGCCTTTACCCTTTACCCTGTACCCTTCTACCCTGTACCCTTCTACCCTGTACCCTTCCCTATTTTCCCCTGTCCCCGCTATTTCCCTATCCCCTATCCTTCATTCACTCATTCATTCATCAAGTAAGACCGAAACAGTGTAAATGTATGTTACAACTTAAGAGCTTAAATGCGTCAGATGAGATACGAGAGGTTGCCAGATCACATTATATTGTGCAAGTTTGTCCTAATTAAATACTGCGATTCACTGTACTATGGGGGATTTCCTATTCTGCTTATCAAAGTCTAGGCTTAAGACTTTATATACATGAACAAAAATATAAATGCACCGCTCTTTGCAATTGGCATGCTAACTCCAGGAATGTCCAACAGAGCTGTTGCCTCTGAATTGAATGTTCTTTTCTCTACCATAAGCCGTCTCCAAAGTCGTTTCCAATTCCCATTCCAATTCTCTGAAACAACTTTGGAGACGGCTTATGGTAGAGAAATGAACATTACATTTACGGGCAATGTGGAGGACATTCCTGCCAATTGCACGCTCAAAAGGTGACAAGTTTGCACCCCTGTTTGCACCCCTGTGGACCTCCTCCCTGGTCTTGTCGATGTTACTTATCAGGCCTACCACCGTGGTGTCATCTGCGAACTTGATGATGGAGTTAGAGCCATGCATTGGCACGCATTTCATGGTGAAGAGGGAGTAGAGGAGGGGGCTCAGCACGCAGCCTTGAGGCACACCGGTGTTCAAGGTCAGGGTGGAGGAGGAGTGGTTGTCCAAGTTGACGAGCTGGGGTCTGTTGGTTAGATAGTCTTGGGATCCAGTTGCAGGGGGAGGTGCTGAAACCAAAGTCTCTGAGTTTGGTGAGCAGCTTGGAGGGGATGATGGTGTTGAAGGCTGAGTTGAAATCAATGAACAGCATCCTAGCTTAGGTGTTGCTTGTGTCGAGGTGGGTCAGGGTGGAGTGAAGCATCGAGATGGCGTCCTCCGTTGACCTGTTCTTGCAGTAGGCGTACTGCTGGGGGTCTAGTTCGGGGCAAAGCTGAGCTTTTAAACGGACCAGGAGTGACTTCTCGAAGACCTTCATGGCGTCGGACGTGACTTCACACTGTAAAAAAAAAACTACGCTTTATTCAGTAGAGTTAGTATTCTGAATTGTTCAGACAGGAACATTTAAATTACTATGAGTGAACGTAAAAATGTACATCAGAGGAATGGAATGGACCCCAATAAGTTCTAAACATACAATTGTGAATAAACTGAAATTGCAATTCGTTGTTGGCACATCTGGTTCGTTGGTAAAACAGCAGCGCATGCGCACAAGGCAGCTCAGACCTCAACGCATTTTTTTTGATTGGCCGCTTGGCCACAATTGATTTGCATATTAGCAGCCCCAAAGGATTCTGGGCCCAATTTATGTGAGTTTTGTGGGTCACACCGTGACTTAGTTGTACAGGGGAAAGTATCGGTTAGTTCCAAGTTCTGAGGGATAAATCACGCTACAGCCATGACTTCGAAAGTTTGACTGTGACAATGTTCCAATGGTGGATGAAGTCCAATAAGAGCTTGAGTAATTACATTGTTTGTGAGTCCAATAAATATCCACGCTACAATATAAATCAGGAGCATTGTTCTCACAGAATAAAAGTTGGTTAATATTGATGAAATTCAGTATTGTGGCGAATGTTATCGCCTGGTTACGGGTTACAGCCAGCTAGCTTGTCGCGGCTACTGTTATGTTCACTACTGTTGTTCACTGCGTTGTTGTTGTTCATTGATTGGCCGCTTGGCCACAACTGATTTGCATATTAGCGGCTCCAAAGGATTATGGGCACATTCTATGTACGTTTTATGGGTCAAACCGTAGATGTGTCGTACATGGGTAAGTATGGGGTAGTTCGAGTTCAAGCGGCCATCCCAAGCTACAAACGTGCCTTGTATTGTTGTATTGTATTGTGTTCAATGGCGTGCATCGGTCAATAAAAGCTTGCGTGATTACACTTAGTGTGCGGAGTCCAATACATATCCACACTACAGTATTATTGATTCATTTAAGAATTTACGTTATTTAATTATTTTGGTTAATGAAAAAAAGTGAATGGGGTGGAAAGAAAGACGATTATATTCTCGATTAGCTTTATGTAGTTCTGTGAACAACACCATTTATTGAACAAACAAATCTGCATTGGCAGAATGAAGAATTAAACGTGATGACCACAGGACAAACTAATATTAGTTGGACCAACAATCTAATATGAGTTGGACCAACGATCTAAAATGAGTTGGACCAACAATCTAATAGTTGGACCAACGATCTAATATCAGTTGGACCAACGATCTAATATCAGTTGGACCAACGATCTAATATGATACAGTGTGAAATATGATACAGTGTGAAATTGATTCCTATGCAAATCAGAGACCTTATAAAAACAGATATTAATTCCAAAATTACATTAACTATTATCCTTGCATTAAGATGCATTATCCTTGCATTTTAGCCTAGTTTTAAGACTGTCAAAATCCGAATTGCTTATATTAAATGTAATGTACGGGTACACAGAGTACAATTCTTGGGTTCAGGTTCGATATTGGCAGTGCAGCAGAATACAAAATCAACAATAATAGAATAAAGTAAAATAAGTAAGGTAATTAATTTTAAAAAGGTGATAAAGTGATGGTAGTTGTACTACAGTGGGGCCAGTCGTACTGCAGTAGAACAGTAGTGCAAAATGCTGTGCAGGTTACAATGAGATGAAATGCAGTATCATACAATATGCAATATAGTACAGATATGGAGCAGTACAAGAAGTTCAAGTAGAAGTAGTGTTCAAGTAATCAGGTAGTGTGCAGGTAGACATATATATATATATAATTTATGCAGTGGGGATGGTTTGGGGGAGACAGTCTCTTGCTTTCTTCCAGTGCATTTCTCCAGGAGCCTGATTGCTTGATATGAATGAATGAATGAATGAATGAATGGACTTTATTGTCATTGCTACAGTACAGGTACCAAACAACGAAATTTAGGAGGGGTGGCTCCCCTGGTGTTAGGAAAGGGGGAAAAAAAAACTTTTATAAAAAAAATCACAAGAAGGGAAGGAGCTGGTTTACATAAATAAAGGCTATGTACACTATCCACTGTACTATACTGTACAGATAGACGACTAGGGTTGTCATATTGCACAATAGTATTATTTCACATTTATTTAAAGTGTCACAGTTTGCAGGCTTGAAATGTACATGTTTGTGCCACAGCACTACACCTGATTTTTTCAGTCCAGCAGCTGCCATCAATCCGTCCAGACTGTCCAGGGCCCAGAACTTAGGTCTTTGCTGTGTTCAGGGCCTGGACGGCCCTGTGGTAGAAGCTGTTCTTCAGTCTGTTTGTCCTTGCGGCCAGGGTCCTGAACCTCCTTTTCGAGGGCAGCCTGGTAAAGTGTTCGTACCCAGGGTGGGTCGGGTCCCTGGAGATCTTCCTGAGACAGCGTGTGTTGTACAGCTCTTCCAGAGAGGGGAGGGGGGCGCCGGTGATCTTCTGTGCTGTTCTCACGACTCTCACGATAGTGGTGCAGTTTAGCTAGAAATGTGTGCATTTTGTGATGAAAGCATAGAATTTGGTACACATATAGCCAAAGGCATTCCAAATCAATGTGATATTGAGTCATCATGAATTTTCAATATGTCACCCATGGCAACCATTTTTCTAAAAGTCCACCTGTTCTTATCATGGATGGCTGTTTAATGACATTGAGGACATAATTAGTTACATTTATCTAGAATACATTGTTCTTGGGAATTCACATTTGGATAATAAATGTTTCAAGATGGCGGCCATGACTGGTATGAAAGCTGTCATTGCAATAAAGTTGCATAGATTAGTCAAATATGGATGATGTTGGTGTCAAATCATATATTTTTTATGATTCAGAATTTGAATTAGGAAATTCAGAACTGATCAGTAGCTACAATTCAAGACTCTAGAATAAGATTCTAGATAACTGCCCAAAACTGGGGTCTATCATGGGAAGGTCTATTCAGCACTCCCCTTCACAGTGACAGAGGGCTATGCAGTCTAATGCAGCTTTTTTGCACTTGCACTGCCTAACACAACTCTTCTTACATTTGCAGGAGACAAGTTCATAGCTGGACTGTCCTACAGTCCTTTGACCAACCCCATCTACAAGGTGACGGTAGTTCTGGTGTGGACACCAGCATCTGACCCCACACATGACCTCCTTTGAACACTGCTCTCTTAACATGCTCCTCTAAGGCAGCCTTTGTTGGAGGGATTGACTGCACATTGTGTCTCTTTGCAAACAGCTTCCTCCTTTAAGTGTTTATTTCTGTGCATGTGCTGGTTCGCTCATAGAGCAGGATAATAAACTTCTAGGACCATGTTCACTAGGGTAAGAAAAAACAGCTGTGGCATAGAGTCCTCTTGGCACCTTTCAGGGAAACCATTAAATGGTTTGGCCTCGCCAAATATCTGACGGCGGACAATCTGTGCGGCACATGCAATGGGCACAGCATCTTTTTTGCTGTCCTGCTCACAGGCTTTGGTAAGAGTCTTCTTCAAAGGCCATCAGGACGTCTCTTCCCTTGCTGTAAGATCGGATATCAAGGAACTCATCAAGAAGCCTCTCCTTCAACGTGTAGAGTGAACTCTTTTCAACCTCTACTCCTAGCTTTTCCATTTGTGACTTGTAGAGCTGGGCAAGTTCAGCTAGCTTGAAGACTGGTGCTGTCTCTTCATCTTGCCTGGTCTCTTCTAAATAAAGGACCAGCTCAGCGAACACAATGTCGGAACCTGATCCTGCCTGTCCCAGGCCATTATCATCAAGACCTTCTAGATTGGCCTTTCTGGCACGATTATAGAGACCTACTAGGCATCTGGTGTGATACTTTGCTTCAAGGGCCACCATGTCTTGAAGTAGGGTTGCACTAGAGCGCATCCGTTTCTCCAATTGAAATGTTGCAGCATCATGAAGGCCATTATGGCCAGCAGGTTGTCTGCAGAAGAAGCAGGTGTCTTGTATCATTTCAGAAGTACTTGACTGGGACTTTGTGCGCTTGTATTCTGTCTGTGGGTCAGGACTTTCACTGCCTGTTCCCAGTGATCGCTTTTGCACTCTTTGCATCTTAGTTCCATAGTACTTCAACCTGCATTTATGATGGTATCGAGCTTTGTTTGCAACCATGGCTGCTTCAATACCGTGGCCCTCATCCAGTCTTTCAAGTGGGAATGTTGAAGGGAGCTGGCCATGTTCACTGAATTGGATCAAATGCTCTGCAAGTGAACAGTATCCACTCCCCTTGTCTGCTCGCTTGGACTGCAAAGGACATGGCAATGCTTCTGCCTTGTGTTCTTGGTATATGTCAGTCCCTCCAGAAAAACGTGATTCTGCGCATATTCACCGCAATATAAGATTGCATGTTAACTTGACATCATGTCACGCTGTTCTGTCGTCCTTCTGTGGACACGCGAGGGGATGACGTTTGGCGTCGTATATGCTGTGATGTTTGTCAGGCTGATGATCAATGTTAAAATACTGAAACATTAAAAAAACAAGTAGGCTACATAGGCCATCTTCTTTCCCCCCGGAATGACGTTCGTATAACCACGCAATCCCAAATACATTTTCCAAAATTCAAGTATGGGGTGAATATATTTTAAACATCCATAATGTATTTAGAAAATGTCGGTAGGAAACTGTACACACAGATTTATTATGCAAACGTTGCTTGGAGAGATGTGAGCTTTTATGGCCATCCATTGGCAAGGCATAGCGATTAGTCTCGTGGATTTTTGAAAGGCTGTAGCTTAATCTTATATCTTGCACAGTAATATCTTGTTCCTAAATGATTGCACAGCCCTAATGAGGGCTCAACATCCCTTCTGGAAATCGTCAGTCCATGTACAGCCTGCGGGATATGCAGTGCTTGTCCATCCGAAGAGGCTTTTAGAGAGATGGTAGGTTGTTGTGTGAAAACGTCCAGGATGAAAGCAGCGATGGCTAAGAAATTGCGCAGTTTTTATTCCATTGAATAGCTTACACGTATTTTAACAGATGTATGGTTTTGCATAGCTACCTCACTTAAGAAACAGGAAGCACTCATCTTATGTTTCACACTTTTGTGACTTTCATGAACCATGTTTATTAAGTTTAGAAAATAAAAAGGATAAAAACTAAAACATTTGCAGCACTTTCTGTGATATAGTATGCTTGCTTATCATCAGTCATTTCTATCATAGGAAGTCTTTAGAAATGACTTTTCCTCAGGTATTAGCCTAGTTAGAATAGAGTGTTGCAACTTTTCAATTTTTTGGCAGCTTTTCGCAATATTCGCAAATTCCCGCATTTTCATCGCATAAAATCACCAAAACTCCCCGCATATTCCATTGCATAATCAATGATTTCTGCCCGCATAATCAAGGTTTTTTTGGCCGCATAATCAAGGAAAAAAACTCGTTTTTCTGGAGGGACTGATATGTGACTGGGTCTGGTTAAAAAGTGCAAGTCTGGCAACATAATGTTTCAGTTTTTCCAGATTATGAAAGGGTAGATTGTAAACTTTCGAATGATATGTCATACATTGAAATCTGAAACAAATTGAAGAAGTCATGTATATTTGAATGTTGATACCCCCCAAATTACCGTGCTGAGAAAAACGAAAACCGCCCTTCAGCCTTTTATAACAGGTAGGTAATAGGTGGGAACAATAGCTGGTTAACTCCACCCAAACCACTCCCTCAACTACTCCCTCTCAACCACTCCCTCAACCACTTCTCCATTACACTACCTGTCATTATCTACCTGTCATTACGGCAACAGGTGTTCATTTAATGTCAATTTAATGAATGGAAACAGTTTGCTTTAAAATGCATGTAAAGAATCTATATGCTATGTGCTTTCAGGTTTTCCACATATTTTTTAAAATATGAGAGGTTTCAATGAAATATGAAAGATATTATGTTGTAGATTGTGGAAGGCGTTGCGGTAATGAGAGATATCAGTCGAAATTAGATTAAAAAATAGAAATAAAAAATATATATTATTTCAGAGTTTCAAGTAACTGTGCATGACTGTTAATAATCCATTTAAAAATGTTTTAAAATATATCAGCTTTCCTAATGGTCTTGACGTTTTCAAACTGTTGCGGTAATGAGAATTCTAAGGACTTGTTTTGCTAAATATGCAAAAAAAAACGTGTTAAATTGCCGGTAAATGTTTTTAAATTAACGTTTATAATTACTTCAGACCTTGTTATTAATGGCTAAAAAGTTTTTGTTGATGCAAGACTTTTTCTTTTCTCATGTTTGAAATCTTTGGAACCAAGATTTTGTGAGAATCACCCGAGTAAGTGATACATGGCTTGTAAACAAACTTTTGTAAAACAAATTTTCGTTTTGGGACTGTTCAAAGCAAGGACTGTGTGATCATCTAATTATGTGTAGTTATGTGTTTTTAGCATGTTTACGTTTTATTAGCATGTTGTGATGTGCTAAACATGCAGTTAGATGTTTGCAGCAAAGTTGTTTTTAGCGTTAGCCTGCAGCTGTTTTGCGTGTGTTTTGATACAGAGCTTCAGTTTCTCCGTTATTTGGTTTGAGGTGTACCAACATTCAAATAAGCATACCTTCTTCAATTATTTTCAGATTTCAATGTATGACACATCATCAAAGTTTACAATCTCTGCACTTTCATAATCTGGAAAAAAACTGAATAATGACATTGGACTACTTATTCCCTAAACAGTGATGCCGGTAACGCGATACTAAGTATCGCGATACTCTAATCTGATTACTTTTCCCAGTAACGACTATTCTATCGCGATACTATTTCCAAATCAGTAATCTGATTAAAGTTACTTATTCGAGTGACTGTGCGTTACTATTGCGTTACTACCTCATAACTTAGGCTAAATGCAGTATTTCTTTGTAATGTTCGATAGTAAACAAACATTTATTGCTTTTCTCGCGTCTTGGGGAGTGACGTCAGTGATCACGTTTTCAACACGAGGTGCAGCAGAATCGCTCACGTGTATCACCACGCTGATTGCACAGTGTAAACAGAAGCGTATAATGGAGCGAGAACAGAGATATGCGTTAAATAGCTGGAAATATAGGGATTATTTTGAGTTTGTGTCAGCAAAGGATGACAAGAACATAAATGTTCGTTGTACACTCTGTGCTGGCAAGAAAATATTGTCCTGTGGTAAAAGCCTGAATGGTCAGGGTAGGTTTTAGGTTTTGTGAAACCCCTCCTTGCTAGTTACTGTTAAGGGGAGGCTACCCCCCCTAGACTTTGCCAATAGGCAAAAAAAGAAAGAAAATAGATATCACTATGAACACATTCCCAGTTTGTTATGTACATAAAAACTATGAAAAAATGTATTGCAAGTTTTCTGAATTTATTATTGTTTATGTTTATTATGCAAATTAGATGCTAATTGGACCCAAATCTCCAGGATCACTCACACCATCATATTTGTCAATTTTTTTATTTATTTTTTTTATTTATGTTGACACATAAGAAAACAAACTTTGCACACAGCAGATTGTGTCTATGTCCTCGTATCAGCCCATACATCAGGAAATACTGTCCATAGTCATAAAAAAATCTATTTTCGCCATGGTTTTGGTATAAAATGTACTATAAACAGGGCTATGAATGATATATCATCAAACTCTTGTGTGCAGAGAAGCAGAATATGGATAGGAAGAAATGTGGAAAGTTTGGTCTGTTTTGGTGCAAGGAAAATCCTTGTGTGTGGACAAGTGTGTGGACAAACACATAAAAACAAATTTTCGGGAAAACAGACTCAAAGTTTTGTATTGTGAAATATGAAACATTTTTTATTTGAAACTGCTATTCACAAACACAAAACCTAATCAAACCATTAGCAATAAACATCCTAAACACCTGACTGATAACTGAATAACATAAACTGAACAGAAATGCACACAGGCTACAAATAGTGGCTGTTATGGAATAGAAAGTGTCTCCCTCTCTCACAAACCTCTGGCACCACCATGTAATCAGCACACAGAACTACAGCCAGCCAGCCAGCCACACACACACACACACACACACACACACACACACACACACACACACACACACACACACACACACACACACACACACACACACACACACACACACACACACACACACACACACACACACACACACACACACACACACACACACACACACACACACACTTGTGTCAAGCCTAGTTACAGAACCTGGTACTGGTGTGTGAGCACATCTGCCTCTCCTGTGTGTGAGAGAGGGACAGAACCTGGTACTGGCGCCGCAACCGAGTCGGGGCTCGGATATGTGTTCGGCGGGCCCGAGCCGATTCAGGAAATATTAGAACGGCGTCTGTGGCTCGTACGGTTGCGACGCAGCGGTACTTTGACCTGAAGTGCCTAGGCCGAGAAGCCTGAATTTGAGTTATTTTTAAATGCTTTTCGGTCAGCGCGGCCGTTCCGAGGCGCAGAGACGCACCGTTTTCGACGAGGTCATTCGTAAGGGGCTTGGCACCCGTACTCTGTCGAGTTTTTTCTGCTAGGCGCGACCGAAGATGTTCGACATTTGTGAAAACCAGACCTCTAGCTCACTCAGGAGGGGAGTTATGAATTCTGGCCACAGGAGGCCATACAATGGGCTAGAGACTTGAAATCACTTTTGTCTGAAAGCTGGCATCCCACTGATGGTGTGTGTCTTTTTCTGTTCCCCTGGCTACATAGGAAGTGTCCCAAAGGTGAGCCTAAAGTTCAGGAGGTCGCCAATGTTAAACGGCTGAGTGGGGAGGGGTAGTGAGTGACTAAATTGAGTGCTGTTTGGTGATACATTGGGCTAGAGATCTGAAATCACTTTTGGCTGAAAGCTGGCATCCCACTGATGGTGTGTGTCTTTTTCTGTTCCCCTGGCTACATAGGAAGTGTCCCAAAAGTGAGCCTAAAGTTCAGGAGGTCGCCAATGTTAAACGGTGGGTCACAGTGATTGACTAAATTGAGCGCTGTTTGGTGATACATTGGGCTAGAGACTTGAAATCACTTTTGTCTGAAAGCTGGCATCCCACTGATGGTGTGTGTCTTTTTCTGTTCCCCTGGCTACATAGGAAGTGTCCCAAAAGTGTCCCTAAAGTTCAGTAGGTCGCCAATGTTAAACGGCTGAGTGGAGAGGCTAGTTCCGCCTTCCGCGTCACATGGGACACGACAACCAATCACATTCGAGAATTTTCGCATCAACCAATAGAATCGCGTATTCTAAAAGAATGCAACCTATCTATTTTAGTGATTGGTTGCTGATACAAGGGGCGTTGTAAATTTTGGAAGCGGCCATTTTGAGCACAAGAAACACATCTTTCAAACAAGGCCAGGCTTGATGTATTTCAGACAGCAGCCGTTTCGGTAACGCTGTGCGTAAACTACTAACTTTTGGCGAATTTATGAGGATTTTACGGACGCATGCACCACAATCAAGTAAAATAAACAACCAAATGTGTTTTTGTCGACGTTGTATTGTCACTAATATGAAAGAAAACATGTTTAGGAGGCAAAAGAGCAACTCATCTCAAAATCGGGGAAAAATGGGAAATTGCGTTTTGAGGGGGGTAGCCCCACTTAAATAAAGATTATATTTATTTTATTGTTTAAAAACAAGTATTTATGTTGGGTGAGGCAAAGAAAGACTCTTTATTTTGTTGTTTTAAGTTATTGTTTAAAGTTTAATTATGTAATTTAAGTTACTGTTAAAATAAAGTGAGTTTTGGCAAAACCAGTTTTCATTTTTATGTTGCGGGTGGGGGGGGGGGGGGGGGGGTCGGGTGCCTAGGCAGCTGCCAATAGTAACTAAAAAAGTAACTAGTAATCTAACTTAGTTACTTTTAAAATCAAGTAATCAGTAAAGTAACTAGATTACTTTTTAAAGGAGTAATCAGTAATCAGTAATCAGAATACTTTTTCAAAGTAACTGTGGCAACACTGTCCCTAAAACACCAGCTGCTATGTGGCCTTTTCATGGCAAAGAGAATGGAATGGAAGCCAAAGCCGGCCGACATCTGGCCCGGGGAACAAGATGCACCTGGACTATCATGGATAACAGACATAGGCCAGCTCTGGACTGTCATTACTCTGCTGACAGGGCTGTAGCATACATTGTGATACAGTAATGATAGAGTGTGCGTGTGTGTGTGTGTGTGTGTGTGTGTGTGTGTGTGTGTGTGTGTGTGTGTGTGTCTTGAGGGGCTGGTTAGAAAGCAAACACTTAATGAAGAGGGACAATTTGAATTGTACCCCAGTGTTCTTAAGTTTACCATCCGCTGGAAGGGAAATGGCTGTGAGCTCTGTGGACTATCTTGAAGTGTCAAAACTGTGATGGCATCATTTCAGATTTAATAATATGAATGATGGTTGGTGGTCTCCTTATCAACAGCTTCTAATTTAAATACTGTGGTTTTTAGGATGATATAAAAGCAGAATTCAGGGATTAGCTTTCTTTTGTTCATGTTGTGAGGTCCTCATCATGTTGTGAGTAGCATTGTTTTGTGATGACCGGTGATCATGTCTCTATCTCTCTCTATTAGAATGTCATATTTTTCTATTAAGTATTTGCCTTGTAATAGATTATTATTATAATAGAACATTATTATTACAGTTTCATCTGATTCATTCTTTGATCTTTCTTACACTAAATAAGCACAGACTCAACAATTTGTTGCACACAGTGATGATTACATTGGAGTCCCATTATCAATATTGGATATGCTATACTATCAGGAAAATATAGCCGAAGGTCTCTGCCAAACATAAATGTGGAACAGGATGATAATATAAATGTGTGTACATTATAAGCTACAAATGTATCTTACAGTATGTGTCTTAAAAAAAATTGTGCAATGATTTAACATCAACAATTCTTGCTTGCAAACGTTCAAATGGCATATTATTGAATTCAGATTAGCACAATGTACAGCAGGATTATTCTGTCATGATCCATGTGTTATGTTAATATAAAAGGTTCTGGAACAACTCAACAATTGATTACTTTTCCTGTATGAACACATTCATTCTTCTCAGTGACTGACTTGTCCCTCACTTTTGTGGATCATATTGACTAGTTCTTGAGCTACACAGTTTTCATGTCTTGCATTGGGTTCCGTGGCATGGCCAAACCTACATTTGGTTAGGTAAGTATACAGTAAAATATGGTATTCTTATAGCATTCTTCTACAATTTACTCCTGACATTTTGAGAGACCTAAAAAGAATTGAAAGAAAAGTGAGTAAACTAAGAGGAACTAAGTGAAAATGGCTGGACATTTTGGACAAATGAACTGTTTTGACGGTACGGTAGAAGATTGGTCTACTTATGTGGAGAGACTCGAGCAATATTGTGTGGCTAATGGAGTCAAAGATAATAAGAAAGTTGCCGTGCTTTTGAGCTTGATGGGGGCAAAGGCATATAATTTGCTGCGTAACCTCACAGCGCCGGAAAAGCCAGCACAAAAGACTTTTGAAGAGAATGTAGATTTGCTGAAAGCCCACTTGAATCCGAAGCCATTCATAGCCCTATTTGCAATTGGGCTTTAGATTTTAGGTGTTATTTTGTTGTATTTAAAAATGTCTGGAAATGCAGAATATTGAGTGGCATGTGGCAACCATGTTTTTCATCCGATCATGTTGGGATTTGGTACACTGGATCTATGTCATACCACTGTCTTGAGGCTCACCAAGTTTCACATTAATTTGCATAAATATGACTGACATAGCCTCATTTACATATTTCATTAATTAGGGTGCTGATTAATTAGCATATAGCGTGGTAATTTTTTCACATGGGAACTTTTCGATCTCAAACTTTTCAGGGATATACAGTACTTCTCATCAGCAGCAACATTGCACTGCAACCGCAGGTCAGACAAGAGGAACCCAAAGCCAGCTGGCAAACCATAGTGCTGAGGGATCCAACGCTGCTGAGGAAAGGCAGGCGGAGGACACAGGAGGGCCCTCGGTGGACACCAATGCCTCTGAGGGGGGCACCACTGAAGACGCACACAGAACACAAAGCAACCCCAACAGCCAGGGGCAAAGCCGGAGAACAGAGAGGAGAGAACCTGGAAGGAGGCAGCTGGTCAAATGGCCAAAGGCAAACGAGGTTGCAGTCTGGCAGAAGCTGGACAAGGACCTCAGTCTCATCCTGGATCATTCACTGCGTGGCCAGGTGGACACCAAGCTGAACTACATTGGAGACATCATGTATGATGAATGCAGAGGCAGATTTGGAGTGATGGCTGAAAAGCGGAGATCAGGCCCAATGCAGAAGGGGAGAAGGGAGAGAGAGATTGAGCAGTTGGTGAAGAGGCGGCGTCAACTCCGAAAGCAGTGGAGGAAGGCAAGTAGAGAGGAGAAGGAGGGCCTGAAGCCACTGTGGGAGGAGGTGAAGGTAAACCTTGCCAGCCTGCGAAGGGCGGAGCGAGAAAGGAGAAAGAGAGGAGTAACTTCTTCAAAAATCCCTTCAAGCATGCGAGACAGCTGCTAGAGGACAAGAGAAGCGGGAAGCTGGAGATTACTAGACCGGAGCTAGTAGGAGTCCACTGTGATGTTCAGAAATCCCCCAAAGGAAGTCTATTCATCCTCCACCCCACTCCCCCTCTCAGTCTTTGCTTTGAATCAATATCCTTGGGATAATTCATTCTTTATGTAGCAGTAACTGTTCCTAGCTCAATCACATCAGGGAGCAATACAGTGACCCAGCAATGTCAACTTTCATGTCATGTTCCCCGCCCAGCTCCCCCAGCTTTCCTGTTTAATGCTGCTCTCCCCAAACTCAGTGAAGTAGCAGACGTGGTCCGGAAGGCGAGAGCAGCCTCAGCCCCAGGCCCCAACAGGATACCATACAAGCTGTACAAGTACTGCCCAGGAGTCCTGAGACACCTGTGGAACCTGTTGAGAGTGGCTTGGAAGAACCAAGTCATCCCTTCAGAGTGGCAAAGAGCTGTCACAGTTTTCATCCCGAAGGAGCAGAACTCCACTACCATCAGCCAGTTTAGGAGTATCGCTCTCCTCAATGTTGAAGGGAAGATCTTCTTTTCCATCTTGGCTAAGAGGTTGACCAGCTACCTCACAAGTAACGGGTACATCGACACCAGCTGCCAGAAGGCGGGTGTGCCAGGCTTCCCAGGGTGTGTGGAACACTCTGCAGTAATATGGGAGCAGATCCAAAGGGCAAAAAGAGAGAGAGAGGTGACCTGCATGTCGTGTGGCTGGACCTCGCCAACGCATACGGGTCTGTCCCCCAACAACTCATCGAGTTTGCCTTGGATTTCTTCTACATCCCAGTCTGCATTAAAGCCCTGATAGCCAAGTACTTTGAAGACCTCCAGATGTGCTGCACCCATCAGGACTTCACAACAGGCTGGCAACAGTTGGAAGTAGGCATTGCCATGGGATGCTCAATCTCTCCCATCCTGTTTGTTGCAGCCTTCGAGATCATCCTCATAGGGGCCAGGAAGATGGTCGGAGGAGTGAAACTGCCCTCAGGTGAAAGGCTACCAGCGGTGAGAGGCTATATGGACGACATCACCACCATTCTCCAGACAGCAGCGTGTACAACAAGACTGCTGAAGAGGATAGACGAGCTTGTGAGCTGGGCGAGGATGAAGATCAAACCCCCCAAATCACGCAGTCTGTCTATCAGGAAAGGAGTCAGAAGCGACAACACCATCTTTGTCGCAGGTGGTGAGGACATCCCATTGCTGGCAAATCAACCCGTCCGCAGCCTGGGTCGAACCTACACAGCAGAGCTTTCTGACAGGCAGATGGGGGAGACGGTGAGGAAGCAGCTCGCAGATGGCCTGGCCAGGATCAACCAGAGCCAGCTCCCCGGAAAGTACAAAGTATGGTGTTACCAGTTCATACTGTACCAAAGGGTGATGTGGCCTCTGAAGATGAGCGAAATCCCCTCCTCAGTGGTAAGCAAGATGGACGGGCTGGCAAACTCGTTCATCAGGAAGTGGCTGGGACTGCCAAGATGCCTCTCAGACGTGGGCCTCTTTGGTAGGAACACGCTTCAACTGCCACTGCGATCCATCAGTCTGGATACAAGCAAGAGAAGGCTCGGTTGGTGCTAGAGCTGAGGGAATCCACTGACCAGCTGGTGAGAGCAGCGGGCACCCAGATAAGAACTGGAAGGAAGTGGAAAGCCCAAGAGGAGGTTGATTTGGCAATCGGCCAGCTGAAGCACCGCGAGGTGGTCGGCAGAGTCCAGGAGGGTAGAGCAGGCCTTGGAAGGGGCGAGACTCCCTTGTTCTGGTCAAAGGCTTCCAAAGAAGATCGAAGAGCCATGGTGGTGGCAGAAGTGGCAAGAACTGAGCAGGAACGCCTTAACATAAAGGCAGTGTCCCAGGGCCAGCAAGGACGCTGGACGTCATGGGAAGGTCTCACAAACAGGCCCATGTCATGGTCTGACCTGTGGAAGATCCCCCAAGCTAGGCTCAGCTTCCTGATCAGAGCAACATATGACACCTTGCCTTGTCCCCGAAACCTCCACCAATGGTTTTCTGCCGAAGAGACCTGCCCCCTTTGCAACACCATCAATGCGAGCCTCCAGCACATCCTGACAGGCTGCAAGACAGCGCTGTCCCAAGGCCGCTACACATGGCGACACGACCTGGTGCTGAAAAAGCTGGCAGAGGTGGCAGAGTCATGCAGACAGGAGGCAAACAGCAGACCTTCCGCTCCAGACAGACATCCCATCCAGTTTGCAAGGGCTGGAGAGAGAGTCAAACCCTCCCTTCAGAGAGATACGGCAAGACTCCTCGCACCGGGTAGTGAGTGGACCATGAGGGTCGACCTGGGGAGACAGCTCCAGTTCCCCAGGGAGATCGTGGAAACATCGCTCCGACCAGACCTGGTCATGTGGTCAGAGGCTTGCAAGACAGTCCTTCTGGTCGAACTCACTGTCCCTTGGGAGGGTGGTTTGGAGGCAGCCAACGAGCGGAAGCAAGCCAATGCAGATCTGGCGGCGGAGTGCAGGGAGGCTGGCTGGAAAGCCGTTACGTGCCCTGTGGAAGTGGGGTGTAGGGGCTTCGTAGGTTCCTCAGCTGCTCGCCTACTCCGTGACATAGGATGCACAGGAGCAAGGCATCGGAAAGTCATGAAAGAGCTGGCTGAGGAGGCGGAGAAAGGCAGCTTCTGGCTGTGGCTAAGAAGGAAGCATAAGGGTTGGGGGGCGAACAACACCTAGGGCATCAGCAGGGGGTGGCAGGGAGAGATCCCTGCCATCGCTCCGCCACCAGGAGATGTACTGGGGTTAAAGGAGCGAAACGTCAATGACTGGTGGTCCCCAGCTGATGACCCAGTTAGGCCCACATAGGTGTTCAGTGAGGTGTCACAGCACACCTGTTCTAAAGGCACTGTTGGAGGTGCGTCAGGCAGCAATGCCCAGCAGGAGTACCATCACCTGTATCATGATTTGTTATGTACCAAGTTTCATGTTGATCGGACTTACGGTATATTTGAAGAAGATTTGTTTGCGTTTTTCCACAAAATTCAAAATAGCAAAAAATCTAATAGGATGCGAAGTGGTGTTCAGAGTAGCAGTGTTCAGCTGCATGATCTCATGAGCTAATATACTGTATCCAGTTTAGTTGTGTACAGTATGAAAGTCTGTGTAAAAGAGTACTTTATAAAAGGAAGTCACTACACCTCTCATACGTGACTCTGTTGAAGAGGGGGATATTCTGGATGTGTATTTCAGTTCATAGGGAATTTGAGTGGTATCAAATTATTATGCTTTCTAATATCACATGAATGAATGACTATTAGAGTGGTAAATAGGAGTCCACTGTGATGTTCAGAAATCCCCCAAAGGAAGTCTATCCATCCTCCACCCCACTCCCCCTCTCAGTCTTTGCTTTGAATCAATATCCTTGGGATAATTCATTCTTTATGTAGCAGTAACTGTTCCTAGCTCAACTGCAACATCTACAACATAAATGAGGGATTCTATGCAATGGGTTGCTAATTACAGGAATTTACAACATCCCACATGAAACAGCAGTGGCGAAATAGAGAGTCGTGCAGCAGTGCCAGAGACTTCCCATGGTGCAATAAAATCACATGGGCAGAACTGAACACTGATGATAAAAAATTGAATCGATGGGAGTGCTTCACATGTTTCCTATCCCATTGATAGATTATTTCATGGATCACAGCAAACAAACTGTGGCTCGTCCAGCAGAGGGAATGACTTAGCTTCCATTCTTTAATATATTATTTTGATTAGTATGAGGCAGAGGCTGTTAAAGGTTTTTGGCAGGAACAGAATTAGATGTAGAGTGGGGGTATGGGGATGCTCCACTCTGACTTACTGCAGATGCCAAAAGTAGGCAGGCAGAGAGGGAGAGGCACATAATCTAAGTCATTATCAGACATAAATGGACAGAATGTGCAACCATCTCAAACGAACAAAGTGATTTCACAGATCGCTGATGCCCTTTTCTGGAGATGGCAAATTAATGGCTGCACTATATATTTTTTCCTCTGCTGTGCAAGTTCTCCTGAGAGCAGTTATACTGAGTGCAATGACCTCCTATCATGGTGTTGAAATTGTTTTCTGCCATGGACGTAGAGTGATAGTAATCTGGACGGGGGAATGAATTAGTCCCTCAGTAATGGGATTCTGTTAATTGTGCTGTTATTTCCTTATTGACTGATTCACTCATTTTGCAGCATTGATGTTGAAGAATGTTTTCTGCAGTCAAAAGTTAGGAAGAAATATAATATTATTGTTTGATTAATCAAACTGACCAACACAAATACGGTTGATGCCCATACTAACTATCTGTGTATATCAGTAATGAGATGACACATCTTGTGCACAAAACGTACTAAAATAAGCCCCCATTCTGTTCATTTTTGACCTTCACTTCTGATAACTGACCTTGCTTGACCCTCCTCTGATAACTAAACCTCAACACTGCAGACTGCACTCGATGGCATAATGTAAAATTGGTCACACTTCACTTTATGCCCCCCCCCCCAAGTAATTCTATATAAACTATTTGGTAACTATGTACAAATGGTACTTTCTGGTACTTACCTCAATAAATTCAGCACTATTAGTACTAAATGGCATATAGTGGTGCTTAAGTTAATGAATCGAAAAGAAACACTGAGTGTAATTTATATACTATTATAATAACACTTTTACCCAGTACTTTTAATTCCAAGCTTAGCCTGGATACCCAATATTGTACTAATATTGTATTACAGGACATACAGTAAGTAATTTTTACTACACAAGTGAACTGTTTGTTATTCCACTTGTTTAATAACAGAAACCAATCAACCTTATACAGCATTGAATTGCCAAATAACTATTTAAAAGCATATTTATACATTGTTACCATAGCAATTACTGTGTTAATGTATAGGCACAATTTTCTGCATGCATTGTCTGCAGAACATAATGTAATGGCAAATTTCACCCATATGAATATGTAATTACAGATATGCATGCCAATAGGTACATCTATCTAATTTGCCTAATGTCTAATATCACATTCATCTGATGTGATTAACCAAATTAGAGTCTAAAATGAGACCATGGGTGCGTTCGTAAATTCACTCTGAAAATCTGCTATGATTTCAGAGTGTAGTATATTTTTACTTAATAATGGGCCTGTATGTATGCTATGAAGGAATGTCTCCTGACTGTGGGGCTAGGGCAAGGTATTTATGACCCTTTGCCAAAGCTCCTGGCCTCTCCCCCCTTTTCACACCTCAAGCAGCTACGTATGTAGTGGCTGTGATAGGATCACTGTGGTAGATATTTGCATACGAAAGGACATAAAGATGGGCGCACAGGGGCAGATCTTCCTCTTATCACCCCAGCGGACCATCAGACCAGACCAGAGCAGACCAGACCATCTGTATACCTGTACTTTAAATAAATCGTCTTGAACTCAGAATTGTTCTTTGATTCATAACCAACAAGAGAAATAAACCACAAGAGCGCTCTGGTTTCAACATCATAGAGCGCTGAGCGCTCTGATATCAGTTAATTTACAAACGGTCAGTTAAAAGGCACAAACTGACTGTAAACATAGCGGACACCAACAATAACATTACTATCATTTCGCTGGCGGCCAACAACTTTGCAGCAGTTGTTGACAATATTATTGACAGAGAAGATGTTGGCATTTTCATCTTTTAAAATTAATTCAAATGAACTTTAATGCATCCCATGTATAAATATGATTATTACCTGTTTTGTTACACATAGATGCATGTTGAATAATACTGACTAGAGTACCGATCAAGCTGCAACCATCGCATTTTGCAACGACTTCCTCCGCTATTTTTTAATTGTAATGTTCAAATGCTTGGATAAACCGTCTTTTCAGTCAGAGCACCCAGTGTGTGCTCCCAGAGCACAGTGCTCAGAATTTTCGAACGGGTATGCTCTGAGCACTCTGAATTTCCTGAATGACCTCGGGTGCGGTACGGGGCTCTCAGAGTGTATTTAGAAATGCACCCCATGAGTCTTTTTCATGTTTTTGTTGTTGTTGTTTTTTTTTATCTTAGAGGCAATCTGGAATTGGTACATCCATGTTCTGACTTTTAAATTCATGATATATAGCCATATGATTCGTATAAATGCCTTGTGATCTTATATGCTAGTTTTACTCCATTGTTTGTAAACAATCTAATTGTAAACTAGCACTGTGTAGCTTCAGAACCTGGTTAAAACTATCATTGTGTCCTCATGGACGGTCAATCCTTGCATCATTGCTTTGTCTATGAATTTGAGAGCGGTTCCGTTTCACTCGCCAGCTCTACAGGAATATTGGTTGTCATTAGATTAGATTCAACTTTATAGAGTACAAGTGCCAGACAACTAAATTAACCAGAAGTGCAAATAGTGATATGAAACATGATAGTGATAGATAGTATGGCAAGTACGGTAGTTAGAGATACAGGAGAGGATAGCAGTAAGCTATGTACAGTTAAGGTAGCTATGTACAGTATGGGGTAGGCTATACAGATAAACAGATATGTGTAAATAGTGGCTATATCAAAAAGAGGAAGGCCTATGAACACATGTGCAAAAATATGGTATGTGCAACGGTAGTATTTGTAAACCGCAGTAGAGCAAATGGTAATTGAGTGATGACATTGACCAGGGGTGTGTGCAAACAGCAGTAGTGCAATAGCTAAATTGGTTGTCCACAGTGACCGAGGGGGGGATACTGAGAGTCAGTGTACCCCATGTTGGGGGGGGGGGGGGGGGGATTCTGTGAAAGAAGCTGTTCTAGAGCCTGCTGGTACGGGACCTGAGGATCCTGTACTAGGAAGTCTCTTGGATGGTAGAGGATCAAACAGTGGCTGGGGTGCCTGGAGGGACTTGATGGTAGGGAGTTTGGTGCCGATGAGGCGCTGGGCAGTTTTCACCACCCGCTGCAGGGCCTTCCGGTCAGACACAGTGCAGTTGCTGTATACTGTGTTGGTTAGGATGCTCTCAATGGTGCAGGGGTAGAATTTGGCCAGAATCCTGGGAGACAGCTGGGCTTCCTTCAATGTCTCCTAATCTTGACCATGTTTCAGTCATGTATAGATGAATGCTTTAAAAGCAAAAGCCTTCCCTTTCTTACTTTGAATAATTGGTTTATAAACTCATGTTGAAAGTTAGAGTATTTGGCGTTCATTGCTGTATGTTCACAGTGTGCATTGATAATCAGTTGCTATTGCTTCATGAACATTATTTGTTTTTTTGCAATTGCTACATTTTATTAAAAATGTCATCCAACCTGTCCTGACAAGATCCTATTTGGTCTCTGATCCATGTGTTTTACTGTACTTGTGCCTCATTGCTTCCCTGTTGACCTGTCAAATACTTTAAACTCACTTGCGAGGTGAAGTTGACTTCTAAAAACAATATGCCTGTGTGGGGTTCCTTAACTTCATGTTGCTTTCATGGCAAAACCCCCTATTCTACTATAATGGTTCAATGGACAGTGATAACCTATGACCTTCACAACCAAAGGGTCAGTCAGCAAGGAATGAAATACACACCATGATAAGAATGTATATTTTTCAGACAAAAATGGCCACTCCCTTCACAAAGAATCTACTCTGTTTCTGGGCAGAATGCTGATTAATATATGGACCTTGTTTGAGATCTCAAGCTCCAAGGTTGAAAAATAACTCTTTAATTATCTTTTCTTAAAAAACTAAACTAAAAAACAGCTGATTTGCCAGGCCTTTGAGACGTGATCTTCCTAATCAGCCAGGATAGAGTGCAGTGAATATATCCAGTGAATATTGTGACCTTTCTATGACAACTAGATACACCCCTCCTCACTACACGGTATACCTTCTTCCTGTTGGATTGTCAACTGAACCTGCCTTAAAATAAACCAGACAGGAAGGATTGTTTTATATGAAACATGAGTGTATTTGATAATTTATACTACGTTGTGTCACTTCAATTGAAACGTTATTATAACCAAAGGAGACAATTAAAATACATATTTTATGATTGAGATTGTAGTCACAAATGTATGAAAATGTATTTGAAATTAGGACATAGATTGAATACATTACACAAACTATTTCACATAGGGTGATTTCCTACAACCTGTGCTGTGCTCCTTCTTTAGTTTAGTGTCTTCTCAGATATCCAATTTCTACACACTGTAGTGGAAATGATTGGATTAGCCATACACATTTCATCTTCAGCATGCTCAAATTCCAGTGCAATTATTCACATTGAACAGACATGGAGGATATAAAGGCACCATGCCGCAGTCATCGAAGGCACCCTTATCACCCTATTCACACCAGTTAAAGCTACAGAGCTGGGGGTCCTGCTTAGCTTCACATTAATGGAAGACAAAAGGTTTTAACTGTCATGAAAATTAGAAGACTTGAAGCTGGAAGAAGACTCGGATTGCCTGAAGTTATTAGCTAACGGTAATTAAGTTCGCATTATTCTCTCCCAACACCAATATGGCTCCCTCTGTCCTCTGTCATTGCAGACAGGACATGTACTGTTCTGACTCTCAGAGATACACAAGAGCTGACCCTTTTCTTCATATCATATGAGGAACATTGTGACAGACAGGAAAAGTATCTGAATAAGATTATGATTTGTAAGAAGGCAATGAAGAAGGATGAGGAGCAACTTCAAAATCCAAGAAATGTTAATTACAGTTTATGGTGGTGGGGAACCCTAGTTCTCACTCTTACAATTACATTTGAGTAATTTAGCAGATGCTTTTATCCAAAGCAACTTACTATAAGAGTGTTTGTCTAAGTATGTGAATCAACTATACAACAGTCAAAACCTTCAAGTGCCATCAGCAGTTAGTGCCAGAGAAAGGAATATTTATTTGTAAAAATTGCGGGGGGGGGGGGGGGGGGTGTTTAGGGGTAGAGATGTCTGAGGAGGAAGAGTCCAGGTGTACCCTAAAGAGATGGGTCTTTAGTCTACAGCAGAAGATAGGTAGTGACTCAGTTGGTGGGAAGCTCATTCCACCACTGGGAGGCCAAGATAAAGAAGAGCAAGAACTGAGCAGAGTGCCCACTACATCCTCATAGAGATGGTGGAGGTGGGAGAACAGAGTGATGGGGCTGGGATTTGGGGACTGACCATCGTTTGCAGATAGAGATGGGCTGTTTCCCCGCTCAGTAGGCGAGCAGCAGGGTTTTGAATCTGCTACTGGGAGCCAGTGACGGGTGTGGAGAAGGGGGGTGACTTGGGAGAATTTGTTGAGATTGAACACCACATGGGCTACAGTGTTCTGGATGCTGAACTGAGCTGATCTGTGGAGCGGAGGCAAAGAGCGGAGGCAAGGAGCCCGGCCAGAAGTGAGTTGTAGTAGAGTAGGCGGGAGATGACAAGTGCTCAATGTTCTTGTGACGTGTCAAATTAAATGGCAAAACAGTGCAAGCTAAAATGTAGTTTAGTACAGTCGTATTGTTATGCACCTTCACAACCAGATATGTGAGAAAAGGCTAGAATTAAGAATTATTTGGGTTGAATGTGTTGCATGCTATCAAACAAGTGTCTAAGGCTGCGTTTAAACACTGCAGGTACACTGCAGGTCAAAGTGACAAAGTGAAATGTTTTGCTCACATCGCACAGATTGGATATGTAACATGTATGTGTAAGCAGTGAAAAAAGCACATTGAATCTGATACTCAGATCCGATTCCGGCCTCAATCTCATGCCGGCCTCAATCAGATACGAATCGGATATGTATCATTTCGACTGCGGTCTAAGCAGGCAGGTCGCATATAACGCTCAATTCCGATTTGCACGTCATTGAAAATACACTGGTCTTCGCATTTGGATGACGTTTCTCACTAGTTTCACTTCACAACAGCTGTTCAATGTATGCCTTGTTGTATTTTTTACTTATATTATGCAGAGTGCAGCATGCAGAGATGATTGTTGGGACCATTGATATGTCTACATCAAGATGTCTGTCGTTTGCGTCCGTGTCGGCTGTCTGTTTACTTTAGTTTCCGATAACCAAACCCTCATGTACGCTTTTCAAGAGTTTCAAGTGTTGCACAGTGTAAGCACAGGTATTGGATATGGGTCATTTGAAAAAGTAGGTGTAAGCAGGACGTAAAAAGAAAATCTGATATAAGCACTAAATCGGAATTAGGCATTACGACCTAAATGTAAACTTAGGAGTCATGCATCAACCTGTGGCATTCTCTGGTCACAAAGTTCTCATGATTACTTATGTTACATCAGATTTAAAGGTCCCATATTAAGAAAAATTACTTTTTCAGTGCTTGTGTTATACAGTTGGGTCTCTGATGACCCTATTAACAAAACTGTGAAATAAAGCAATTCGATCAGTTTTTTGTGGGTTGCATATTTCAGAAAACATGCGATTCAACAAGCCATTCAGATTTGTCTCTCGGCCTCACGTCACACCGGGAGCATCAAAGTGGAGTCAGCGTGTATTGATATCCATTGTATTAAATCAGGTGCTGTGTTGAACATTTCCCCCGCTGTGTTCATCCATCTGCTACATTCGAACTCCGATCGTTTTCATGTAAATGGTTTGGATTCCTTGGTTTATGGGTAACATGGGGATATTTGTTTTTTAATTATATTCCCCGGGAACCATGTGTTTTTTCACCGTGCTACCATACAGCGAATCCACAGAAAACCACTGATGATTTCCGGACCCTTAAAACTACTTGAGAAAAGGATGCTAGAATGCCTTTAGATTAAAATCTGTGTGGTATTTTCAGCAAGAAACTTCAATTACATGTTTGGGGACCCCAGAGACCTACATTAACTGAAAAAGAGCATAATAGGTTTCCTTTAAATGTTTGGTATGTAGATTTGAACTTTAAAATGGTGCTCAATGGCTACGATAAATCGGTAGCGATCAAGGAAGAACGTACCTATATTATGTTTGCTTGTTTACAAGGATATTCATATATATGTGACACGGTCTGGTCATTTGGGTGCGCAAGTCGGCAACCAATCAAAATGTTCTAACTTTTATTTTGAAACACAGAAATCCATTTAAACATTGCTGAAAATCACAACACAAACTCGCTAGTCAAGCCAAAATACTGCAATGCAATGGATTTGGTGAGTAATCCCCACTGCTACCTAGTTAACTATAACACTACTTTACATAGTTAACAGGCTCACAAAACAAGCTGTGTTAGTAGATTAGCGAGTGTGTCATTGATTTTCAACAACGCTGAAATGTGTTTACATTTTTCAAAAGAAAAGTCTGAATATTAAATCGGATGCCAACTTGAAGACCGATTGAGTTTTCAATAAAAAATAGATATATTCAAAGATGGACTCAATTCAAGTTATTGAGTGATTTGATGATGACATTTTGCATTTTACATATTGTCTGAAAACAATGTACATGAGGTATTTCTGTATTTAAATTTTAATAAATGTACAGATTTTTTTATTTAGAGAAGAAAAGAAAATTCCGCTTTGTCATTCTGCGGTATTGTGTGTGGATTGTTGGCAAATTGTTTTAATTTAATCAATTTTAAACTAACACAACAAAATGTGAAAAAAGTCTGGTCTGAATACTTTCCGAAGGCATTGTATGTGAGTGTATCTTTGTGAAATTGCACAGAAAACATGACGTTCACAAATTCACATGGCATTGTCCAAATAGATTTGCCATTTCGCTCTACCTTGTTGTTTTCTCAGTAATGCTTCTATGACTGCTCCCTCACAAATCATTAGAATAAAGGCTGTGCATCGTGGGTTACTCAAGGACAATGGGTTTCAGAGAAGCAGCACTTCTCTTGGCTTCATCAGACCTGTCCAAGGTCTTCTTTTCTCCCTGAAGCTGCTGTTTACAGAGGTTGCTAAGCGTACTTTGTGCTCTTACATTCTGAAGACACTGAGAACTCAGGCTAGAGACTTACCAATCACTGGTCTATTCTACAGGGATGACAGCCGCAGGTAGAGCAGAGCAGTTCAGGAGCAGAAAGACTCAGTGTCCAGATCATACTAATGCAAGCTACCTCTGCCGCCCCATATGTCATCATCATCAATTACTTGTGCACACTTGAACATTAGTGGGACTGTTCATATTACTTTAAATAGTCTAATGAAAAAAAAATACGGCACACCAGGAAATATTTAGTTATTTTTTAAGAAATATGGACATATCAATAATTATTTTATCTTCTTTCAAACAATATCGATAGATAAAGGTGATGTAATTGAACCAAAAACAATGACAATTAAACTTTGTTATCATTTATTTAACAAAAAATGAACAAACATGACAATTCCCACTGAGGAAAAAGTTAGGACACCCTATGCTATAATAACTGGTATTGCTCCATTTGGCTGAAATAATCTCAATTAGACGTTTCCTATAACTGTCTACCAGTCTCTGACATCAACTGGGAGAAAGTTTTTGAAAGTTCCATGCCAAATTATTTTAGCTATGTGATGTTGGAGTGGTGTTTTGCATGCACAGCCCGATTGAAATCACCCCACTGCATCATTAGGATTAAGATCCAGGCTGATGGCGCTTCTCCACTACCGTCCCGTACCGTACCAGAACTTGTGCTCCCGGTTTGTTTTGCTTTCTCCACTGCCAACTGGGCCGTACCGGGCCGTAGTACCCATACTGATTTTAGCTACCCTTCCTGACTCGGAGCGAAAGGTACTATCCGTGCTACAATATGACTATCGTGACTACTAATCTGAGCAGTTGATAGGAGGATAGAGAGGGAGAGAAGGAGAGAGAGCAGGATGGTGTCGGCACACCAGAGAGAGACAACAAGAACCAGGTGAGAAAGTGGACAGGTAGTCAAGACCACATAAGTAAGTAGCCTTGAGAACCGATGGTTCTCGAGCCTAATGGCCCATAGGGAAGGAGCCTATCTCCTGTTTCCGTAGCGTGAGGCGGCTTAATGTACAAGTTAGTACACCCCCTGGACATGACGCTGGTATGTCGCAGGGTCTTACCCCCTGGGGGGTCCATGCCACCCCCCCAAGGCAGCAAACCTAGGGGAACCTGTTATTAACACTGTTATTCTCATGCTAAAATCGACTGTAAATCCAGATTTTAAAGTTGATATTCTTCCCCGTGGAGCATGCCCCCATAACCTGTGCCCCACCCAAAATGTTTAGCACCAGCCGCCACTGCCTCCTACTGTCCTGACTCTGGTCAATGGAGAAGCGCCATTAGACTTTGGCCATTCCAGAACTCTCCATTTCTTTCTTTTGAGCCATTCCTTAGTGGATTTAATGGAATGTTTTGGGTAATTGTCATGTTGCATGGTCCACATCCTCTTCAGCCTCAAATTTTGGACAGATGGTCTCACATTTTCCTCAAGCACCCTCTGATACAATAAAGAACTCATAGTGGATTCTAAGTTGGTGAGCTGGCCAGGCCCTTCTGCAGCAAAGCAGCCCCAAACCATTACATTTCCACCCCAAAAACCATTACATTTCCACCCCAAATTTCCACTCCAAAGACAGTTACAACGTCTTTTAAAATAGACAGTTACAACACTATCACTTAATAAGCAACTTACAACTTTAAACTACTAAACTTCATAAACAACACAGGTATCCACTATAAGTAGTCCAGGTTAAGTAGAAGTAGTCTTACTTACTCAGAATGCAAAGAGATGAGTCCACTGCTTAGGTTTCAAAACCCCCATGCTTCACAGTTGGTATGAGGTTCTTGTGCTCAAACGCTGTCTTTGGTAGGGGTGTGTCTGTATTCGGAAAGAAGACCTGAAGTGGGTGTGATTTATACCGGAAGTCACTTTAAATCGTTAAAATAATTATAATACAACATTATATTGGCATGTAATTAAGCATGAACTATATATTTCCACATCCTCATACAGTACGGTTTATCTCTCTCTCTCTTTATCTTTAACTAAACAAAGTTTTATGAGCTGTCTGAACTCCACCACCTTTAACTAGGGGACATTGAACAATCAGAAACTGAAAAAAATGTTTTATAAATAATATAAGATTCTGTTTTTCATTGGAAATATAAGCATTTACAGTAAAGATATAGAAAAATATCCTTCAGAGGCAGCACTGACTCGGTGGGGACGGCTATTGAATAGCAATCACTTTTCAAAAATGAGTTTGAAATTAAAGTGAAATCAAAGTCCTATGTTGCAAACAGAATGGGTATTTTTTATCTGAATCGATTTGAAGAAACGTAATGGCTGACACAAAGAAATGTTTTCCAAATAATAATGAACAACTAGAATACAACCTATTCGTATTCGGGTACATCCCTAGTCTTTGGTTTCTGCCAAACATGTCTTCTGTTACTGTGCCCAAAAGCACATTGTTCCAGACGTCCTGGTGTTGGTCTAGGTGTTCTCTGGCAAACTTTAGTCTTGCCCTGATTGTCTTTTTTTGAAAAGAAGTTGAAATCAAAGATCTAAGAATTTTTCTATGTACACAAAAGGTCTATTTCTCTAAAATGTTGTTCACAAATTAGTTTACATCACATTTTAGAGTGACCTTTTATTGTTACCAGCCTAGGTACACACATGAGGATTTTCAAAATCTTAACAGATTTATTTATCTGAGACAGACCCCACACATGAAGATAGAAAATCTTGGATTGAACAGCCTTGATCGTATTGTGTGTGGTGTGCGCCGATATTCCCATTTCAGCACACCCCATACATAAAGATTATCGTTACGACAGTCTAGACTAGAGTCTCGTTCCCCAAGCCAGAAATCTCGCGTGATCAAACTTGATCTAACGTAGTACCCTGACTGACCTGTACGAGGCAGCCATGTGTGACAGGGCAAATAAAGTGCCGAAAAACGAAAAGAAGAAGTCAGCTCGCTTCTTGATTGGCTACATTCCATCCACGTCACAATCGGACTCGCGAGCAGGGTTGCCAGATGGGATTGACATTTTCCACCCTAACCACAGTCTAAAACCGCTAATTCCACCCCAAAAAAACGAGCCCATCTGGCAACTCTAGTCGGGAGTTGTCGGGAGTCGGGAGTTGCCCACACACATTAGGATTTTTGGTCGTAAATATTGAACACGTTTCATATTTACGATTGTCGGCCCGACCATTTTCCGACTAGATTGTCGGGAGAAATGGGCTCTTAACACACCTCACACTACAGGATAATATTGTAGGATAATCTTTAGAGCAATCCGATAATCGGGCGTTTGCTGTCCTTGGTCGGAAGGGGGAAAATCGGCCCAAAATCGGCGAGATTATCTTTATGTGTGTACCCGGCTTGCCTGGTACACACATAAAGATTTTCTAAATGTTAGAAGATTTTTTATCTGAGAGAGACCCCACACATGAAGATAAAAAATCATGGATTGAACAGTTTTGATCGAATTGTGTGTGGTGTGCGCCGATATTCCCAATACAGCACACCACATACATAAAGATCTGTCCACATACATAGATACAAGATCAGTCTAGAGTCTCGTCCCCCAAGCCAGAAATCTCACGTGATCAGGGTAATAGTACCCTGACTGACCTGTATAAGGCAGCCATATGCGACAGGGTAAATAAAGTGCCGAAGAACGAAAAGAAGAAGACGCGTCAGTCAGCTCGCTTCTTGATTGACTACATTCCATTCCACGTCACAATCGGACTCGCGAGCAGGGTTGCCAGATGGGGCGTTTTATTTTACAAACATACTAAAAGTAATTAGCGGTTTTCTGACAATATAGGTTTTGGGCTGGTTTTTGGTGGATTTAGCGGTTTTTAGACTGCGGTTAGACTGTAAATTGTCAATCATATATGGCAACACTGATCGCAAGTTGTTAATTTCGCCCACACGCAAAAGGACTTTTGATCTGCTCGGAAAATGGTCGGGCCATTTTCCGAGCAGATTGTCGGGAGAAATTGACTCTTAAAGCTTCTTTAAGGATTGTAGCACCCTATAATGTAATACTTTCCTGATAATGTAATAGAGCCTGATAATGTAATAAAATGTCCACTTAACTCCATCGAAAATGTAATGAAACCCAATAATGTAATAATTTACCAATAATGGAATAAAATAACCTGACTGATATTGTAATAACATTTTTACTGATAATTGTAATACCTTATTACATTATGGGGAATTTATTACACTTTCAGGTGGGTATTTTTTTTTACATTATTTTAAACTGATAATGTAATACTTGACAGATAATGTAATACTATGTTCATTTTCAATCCAGAGTTCTACATTTTGTTTTTTAAATCTTCCGAGCAGATTGTCGGGAGAAATTGACTCTTAACACACCTCACACCACAGGATAGTCTTGTAGGATAATCTTTACAGCCATCCGATAATCGGGCGTTTGCTGTCCTTGGTCGGAAGGGGGGAAATCGGGCCAAAATCGGCCAGATTATCTTTTTTGTGTGTACCCGGCTTAAGGTTATTTAGTTCTCAAGCCGTGGGCGGAGATACTCAGATGGGGGGGCGGTATAATTCTATTGACACCTGTTTGTGACATAGAAAACTGAGGCAAATCTGAATGACATGAATTGAATCGCATGTTTTCTGAAATAGGCAGCCCACAAAAAACTGACTGGGTTGTTTTATTTTGCAGTGTTGTGTAGCCCCATCAGAGATCCAAATATATGTGCACTGAAAAAGTGAATTTTTTAATAATATGGGACTTTTAAAAATAACAACGCTATTAAAACAGTGACCTACTGTAGTTTTAAAGCTTTTGCTTGAGAATTATTTGTGTCTAGAATAAGTTTATTTTATACAGCATATGAACTGTGGATATTGTATTATTCCTTTGTACTTGTGAACCTGGGGTTGCATAAACTGTTCAGCATGCAGGCATTTAGTCATGGTGGCTCTGTTACTGTGGTTATATACTGCAGTAATTAGAAGGGGTGGTCTGATGCACTTTGTGGACTCTCCTTAGATGGACCGTTCTAATGTACTTTGGGCAGAACTGGTGCTGTAAAAACAGGCCAATGACCTAGCTTGTCTTTTCAGAAGACACCATTGGGTCAAGGACCATATTTGAAGAGATAAATCCAGCTACAGCCCCCTTTGAAACTGCTTCCCATCCAAAGGCCAACTTTTTCACTAACTATTACTGACTGTGGTTTATCTGCCGTTCACATGCTGTTCCTATTGTTTTGTATAGTTTCTCAGCCCCAGAGCGAGGAATAATAGCTTTCCTTGAGCAAAGCTGACACACTGGCAAGCCCTGCTTATAGAGGTCTGACACAGAATAAATTCTACTGCCACTGACACACATTGACTGGAGAAAATCAACCAACCCCTCACTGGTAAGCTCCAACCACCACACGTGCACACACACACACACACACACACACACACACACACACACACACACACACACACACAAAGTGAAGGTGACAGTGAGGGTCAGTACCTTAATCTCGGTTTACCCTTGACCGTGGGAACATTGTGTTAACAATAATGAAAGGTGATCTGGAGGGTTACATTGGGTGAACAAATCACCAGCTCTGGTTAAATATGTCACCTTTTATAAGAGAATGTCATAACTTTTTGTGCGGCATCAACCCTTGTTTCATGATTACTGGAAATTGTTATATCTTGGCTAAAGATGATGAGTAATACCTTTTCCTTTTTCCAAAGTTATCAAGGGGAAAGGTTAAATATCCAATTTCATTCCGTTGGTTATTTTGGCAGCAGGTGATTTTGCTGAGCGAAATTCCTCTTGACATTAAACTGTGTGCACTGCAGAAATAAGGGCTTCTGTTGAGACACACAGAGATCCTGTTCTCGAAAATATCAAACTATTGATTATGGGCTACTGTTGTCCTTTCAATCAGGTACTCTAATGAGTTATACAGACACATTTGTATTGTTTTGATAAATATCAATTAGGCCTATAGTGTAAAACATTCATGACCTTTTTTGAAAGGCTTTATGCAATGTGTAATTATGTATTTTAGAATCAGGATGATGTTTTGCACCGTTGGGGAAACAAGCTCTATCATGTGAAACAGTGATTTGTGTCTGTGAAAGTACTGTATACTGATAAGTTGGTATTGCACTTACTGTATGTTATCAAATGATCTGAAAACAACACAAACCTCTTTCATCTCTTCCCACTGAAACTGCATCTGTTTCATAATGGATGACAGCTCTGCCCTCCATGGATGAGGGGATTTCATTAATATCACAATGGAAGCCTTCTTCCGACTCCACTTCTCAACGGTTGTCTCCAGATAACTCTGCCAATAGTCAAAGCTGCAGTGTGAATACAATACACTCATCCCACTCTCTCTCATCTCTACCGCAGAGACTCAAACCTCTCACTATGTGTATTTTGTCTTTAGAACCATTGTCATTCATGTGTAGTTATTTCAAGACATTACATAGATGTGCATGCCCATGTAGCGGTAGTAATCTGCTCTGTGTTGTGTTGTGTTGTCAAAATGTCCCAGTCCTCAATGCCTTTGGCAGCAGCCATTTATTAATCTCAGGCAATCTGGCGATCAAAGCGCAAATATTAGGACCCCCGTAGACTCGCGGTCACTCAAGCACCATTCACCATGGGACCTCTCGTGGTAAACTGAGGTAACAGTCATTACACACATATACAATAGGAACAACGAATAGAACAGGATATCAAATAATAATGTACCTGGCGATCAAAGCGCAAATATTAGGACCCCCGCAGACTCACTCAACGATCATTCGCTACAACAGAATACAATGTTAGCCTAGCTAGGAATGTGACAGCCAGCTAGTTACTATGCTAATCCTTATACATGACAAAAGAAAACATTGTTAAATTCATTGTCAGCATATTAAATGGAACATTACACAAATAATTACGAAAAGAAAATAACTTAAATAAGACATTTTTCATATTAAATCAACTAAATTATCAGGTGCTTAGGACATTAGAATGGGTCCCCATAGGACCTCTCGTGGTAGAGACTGAGGGGAAGAAAGGGGTTCCCGCCCCAGATCTACAGGGCCCAGGGGGCGGTCCCAGGGTAAAGACAAGACATGACAAGTGGAATAAAATATCAATCTGCTACACCCACTAACTGATAGGAAGAGAGATGATGATATTGAACACAGCAAGAAAACCCATGTAACCTTACAGTATGAGGAAGTCCATATACAGTTCCACAGCTGTCATACAGTTTCCCTAGTTTTGAAAGGCAAACAACTAGTATTCATGATCTCACACATCTCATCTCCCTGACAGTGGATGGCAAGAACAAAAAACATGTTTGCATTAGGCTACCCTGTAGACTTTATTTGGTCTATTTGGTACATACAATATTAATACAATATTGTATCATGTATACTAACTAGAAAGCAACAGTCTAAATTCTAACAGTGAACCAATAGCTGGTATAAAACTGAAACACTTACAGTACAGCCCCCTAAGGAGAGAGGTGTTTATCCTACACTTAGGCTCTGTAATTCTCCAGGACATTAGGGAGGCGTTTCTCCATGGGGTGAGCTAGATAAGTAGCCTTGCCATAGCCTGTTGTCACAGGGGTAAGTGTGAGTGATGACCATCGAAACACACCTCTTTGGTGGATCTCCTTCACCCCTGCCACTGTCCTTAATACTTAGTGCTGGCAGAGAGAGCTTGTGCCCTACTTCAAATCCTGTGTCTCTTCTTTTTGTATAGTAGTGCCACATTGTCTAGGTGGCATGCAGGCAAACATAGCTCTTTCTTTTTTTTGCATTGTTGTAATCTATTTCATCAAGAAGTGCTGCTGCATGACAACTCCTAATTGACTGCGGTCTTATTACAAGATATGAGAAATACCAAAATAATTACTGACTATGTAATTTGATCCAATTAAATGGGTTTGATGAAGCACTCTCCTCCAACTGTCATTGCCAGCAAGATACAGTATGGGCATGTAAGTCTATTTATTGCTCAGAGGGTGAAGACTTTGAATAAGAATACTGAAGTATAGAGGAGGGACTGGACAGGTTACATTACGTTATATCTGACTCCAAAATATATTTGACAATTAATAATGATTGATAATGATTTGCTCATCCCTGTGTGACAGACACTTGATCATATCGGATTCTAGATTCTATTGAGAAAACTCAAAATGCTACCACCATGCTAGTTAGTGAATTGCAAGGAATCTACTTGGACCAATATGAAGCCAATGACTCGACTCTATGTGTTTTTAACGATGCATGTGAACATTAGACATTAATGGGATAACCTGGTCACGATTATGTCATGCTGTTCTAACAGAACCTTTATCGCACATGACATTAATACACATAGGAAGAATGAGAATAAACTAATGGAAGTTGTGCATCAAGGACAACACAGAAGGCCGGTGCCCATAGGCTACCCTGAAAAACTCAAATATGAAAGGTCTGTATCTTCCTTAAATATCGTCCAAACAATAGATCATAAGTGGGAGAGGCCAGTTGGCCCATACTCTATACATTACAATAGCACAGTTATTGATGACAGTCGAGTACAATATCTTCCAGACGTCCACTAAGCATGCTCATTCAACTGTAAATAGGTGATCTGGCCTGAGACAGGGGGGCATTGATCACCATTCACTATGGAAGATCAGACGATCACTGTCTCAGCCACATTTAAACACGTTTAAATCACATGTGTGGTGCCACCAAAAATTGATATTCTTATGTATGCTGAGTGAATGCAATGTTGGTGTGTTTTTTTGGTGTCTTTAAGTCTTCTACCCATTGCATTTACTTTGTTTTAGAGAAACAAGTGAACATGGATGAACAATCAGTGAATACACACCATGAGCAAACCGCTTCCAGCAGTCCACTTCAGACAAGACCCACAGCACTCATCCTTCCTCTGAGGACGTGACTCCTCCAACAAAGCATGTCTAATTTGAAAAAGGAGTGGGAAAAAAGGTTTAAATGAGCCAGAAAATCTAATGTATCTGCCCTAGCCACTTTGATGGGAGTCCATCAACTTTTATATTAACGTGAGGATTTATGTGGCCATTTATGTATGCTGCTTTTCAGTTGAGAGAGCATGGCCTTGTTCTATTACATGGGTTAACACTCCTGTAGAGATCACCTGAGACCTGGTAGACTTTTTTTCCTCTACATTCTCTCACACGTTGTCACTCCTCAGCTGTGCTGTCTAGTGTCTGTGTAGTGTGTGACAGTAAAATCATATAATACTACAGTAGATCATCCAAGCTTGAAAATGGCTGATATAAGTTATGGCTCGTTATTCAAAACACTTAAGATATCCCTCTCTCTAAGACTATAGAGGTAATAAAGATGAGACTAAAAGTTTGGACTGAATTTGCCTTACCTATTAGATAAAATGTTCTATCTAGGGTTCATCATTTTTCAACATAACATGATAAAGTGACAGATACTCAAAAGTGAGTTCACTGAGTCTAGGGTCAGTAAAACTAGGCAATAACTTGAAGAAATCTTCAGCACAGAACGGTCATAATCAAACCTGCTGTCTTCATTTTCTCTCAGCTTTGTACAAAAACATGTCATGATGGCAACAAAGCACATGCAGGAACAATTCTCCTGAAATCTAGTTGCGATGTTAAAGATTGTTCTATATCAAACACAAAGCACATACAATCAATCACAATAAAACTGTGGAGTGAAATACAATGTAGAGATACTGTCAACTGAAAGATTTCTCAATAAGAGGGGGCTGATGGTCCCCTGGAAGTATTTGAAAGTAAAGATGTCAACATTCAAGCAGGTACAGCAGGGACTGTGCAGAGGTTGGAGCTCCTCGGACAACAGGACTGCAGCCCATTAATGGAGCTGGGGGAAACGGAGGACATCTTGCAGGGGTTATGACTCCAAACACATACAGTCCTGAAAGGCCCAACAGCTCCAGGCTGAGGGAACAGATTGTTCCAATTACAGCAAGCCTCACACTCTAGAGTCTCCCCTGATGCATGCATTGGTGTGCTGGAGTGCGCTTGGGGGAAGCAGCATGTTGCTCTGGAGCACTGGGGGCCAACACATGCCCATACTAATCTGTATTCTGTTTGAACCTCGAGACATCTCCTTTTAGCCCCGCTTTTGTTTCAAATTCTGTCCAGACCGGGTGTCTATAGCCGCCAATTCAGGTGATTGGCACCCACTCTCTGAATTTATAACAAAATCAATTCTCCAACAGCATCCCTGAGCACATCAATCTGAGATAGAGATGCTCTCTCTCCCCACCCTCATTTTCAGCATCACAGGCGCTGCATGGTTTCAGATGAATCCCTTGGCATGCTCTACCCATATCGGCTCTGTGAATAGTGGCTGCCTGCTCCTTTAATTGGCAGCATCAAGTAATGCACAACATGTTAGGAACAAGCAGCATTGGGAATCACTGCGTTAATTGCGGGCCGCAGTTGAGCGATTGACTAATTGATCAAGGCCTTTACAGAGGTAGATAATTCATGGCGGCAATGCCAGGAGGGAGGAGTCTTGTCACTGATGATTCATGCGTCTCTTGGAGGAGAGATGGTCTCAGTGGGCTCTTTTGTTCAGGAGGCCTGGTGTGAAGGGGATTGTATCATCAGCACCTCTGCCCAACCCCTCAGTTCTCCCTCTAAATCTGAATTAAAAAGGTGAGCCCAGTGTTGATAGGTTGCCACAAATGATACAGTGTTGTATGTCTGTATGCTCCCCTGGATAGAGGCTGCTCTCCCTGTGCACCACCAAGATGCAGGGAAGATGTATGGCTGTGCTTTAATGAAGGCATGAAGGGACCCTAAGCCACAGAGGAAATGTCTCTATCACACAGGTAGCACAGTAATCATGCCCTGGTGTACGTGATGGCAAATGAAATGTGTGACAACATTGTGAGGCCCAAGGTTGTGCATGGAGGTGTGAGCTCAGCCCAAAGAGAAAACTCCACTGTGAAGGTTTACATGAAGAACCGCCTGGGCAGGGACATTTGACTTGCAGATATCTCTTCTAAATGTATATTAGAATATGGTCATGACTGTTAATTATGGTCAACACTGTTATGTTGGCTAGATTGTGAAACTAGTTGCTCTGATTTATTAAGTATCAATAAGAGCAGTAGCAGTGACAGTAAGGATAGTGGTAGTTTATGTACTACCAGCAGTCTTAGTGATCATATGATCTTTTATCTCCAAATTTTGTCAGACAAGAATTATTTTTAATTCTACTACTCTCCTGCCTCTTCATTTACATTACCTTTCAAAGGGAGAGAGTTTGCCTTTGATACGATTATTTGACATGTTGGCAGAGACAGAATTGAGTCATGTTTCTTGTTGAGATGTGCTGTCACAGTGGTTTAAAGACAGTGGTCTGTGGCGCATACTGAGATGGGCACTGCAGATTTTTGGGATAAGGAACTGTTCAAGTCATGCACTGTAAATCAAATTCCCCTCTGTTGTCTATGTCTGGAAGAAAAGACAGTGACTGCATCGAAAAAATAGCTTGAGGGGTATGACTTGAATTATTTTCATGATTTCACACAGACTCCTTTCAGCTAGTATATTAGCATTAATGAATCACACTGTGAATCACTTATGTTTTACATAACATTCGCATCCACATCAGAAGACCCTCTCAGGAAAATATTTAGTTTGAGTCAACTCTCTAAGCCCAAATACAAACTCTTGCCAACTTCACATGGAGTAAGTGAACTGCCAAATCTTTATCTCATCCTACGCCCAAAGGATTCATCTGAAAGTTTCTGTGGTGGAGAAGCATTATGGGTTTTGGAAATGCCTTTCATGGCCAGACAGAGGGAGTCACAAGGTCTCCTCACACACATTCTACCTCTTTTGAACGATAATGTCCCCAGAGTACAGCTTAAACCGCAGAACTACAGGTTATCTTTGTTGTACAGCTCATATCATTGTTATCTGTCAATCAATGTTTCAAATTGTATTTGGTCAAATTCAAATGAATATATGTGTATGAAAAAACTAGTAGTGAATGAAATAATACAGTCAAACAGTTCAGTATCATCATTCGCACTGTTTGCATTGGTGCAAACATTATGCTGTCTTCCTTAGTAAACCAGTGATATCACTAAGGTCAAAATACAATCAACTACATTTGTAAATGGCAGCCCTACAGTGTGCCCAAGGCAACTCTCCACTAAAGTAGACAAAAGAAAATAATTACATGGTTGGGCTTTGATTTCAGAGGAAGTGTAAGAAGCTTATGGGTGACTGCAGTCCTTCAGCCAGTTCAATTATGTGTCGCAACCATCATTAAGACTTTCCCTAATTTTCCACAGACTATGGAAACTGCACAATTTGGCATGTACTGTATACATGGGGAGGAAGGACTTTCTTTCATCTGCTCTTCTTCATATAGACTGGTTTCAATGGACTGGCAGAGCATTATGGTCTTGCAGATAGGTCATGGAGGGAGAAGAAAATCTGATCCGTTTTGTCATTTTTGCCCTTGTAAATCTGGCAAGATGCTAGGATGTTTGACAGATGCCTTGTGTCAATTTCAGTTTTTAGTATCAGAAAGTTTTGGACATTCAAATGATCTACAATATAAAGGACACATTCTAAAACAATCTTCACAACACCTCCAGTTTCCAAGGTTACCACAGAGGCAGCTCTATTATTTAGATTTATGTTTTGTACAAGGAAAGATTCACACATACAGTAGGCTGTGGTGAAAAATAATGTTTTCCAGCTACTCATTGGTAATTTACCCTAACCCTAACCTGATCATAACCCAACATCTATTAGTTTCCCACATTGTCTTTATGCCTTTGTGGTTATTTGAGAGTTTGAAAACAGACCATGTGTAGCCTCAAAATGTTTTTTGTTTTTTTAAAGTAATGTCATCCCATGCATCCATAGCTTTGTTATGGTTTTAGGGGCAGTTACCTTTACCCAGCCCCAATACCATATAATGTGGCAGTTGGCTGATTAGGGCTTTGATGTTCAAATCATACTTGGCTTTGTTGTTGCTTCGAGTCATGTAGTTAATGCAAAGATTCAGAACATGAGTGAGCATAAACAGTGAGTGAGCATGGTGAGCATAAACAGGGTGAGGAAACAGAATAATTGGATCTTAAAGGGACATTTCACTGATGATTTTACCTCAAAATCATTGTCCAGATCACCTTACAGTACTAACGTGTGGGCATGTGAAAACAGCTTCCAAATACATTATGTAGATCAAAAGCTACAGAATGTACTTGGAAGCCGTTTTCACATGCCCACACATTTGTACTGTAAGGTGATTGAGGATTTTACCCTGAGTGACTGTAGTATTTATTTGGGGGTAATCACAGTTTTGAAAGCTACAAGGAACATTAGGGAGGAGTGAGTTTAACTGTTGCCAAATTAGCTACTGGCTGGTTTGTTAACATTGATAAGCACCACACTACTGCAAACATCTATCATTTGTATTTACTAATATGCATCTTCGCTTACCTCCCTGGCTGGTTGGGAGCCGCAAAGCACTATGGTCATTGTAGGATTTCATCATTCGGACATATAACTTCCTGGTCTGATAAAAGGCTATTTTCTTGCTTATTTGTGTGATTGTATTTATTTCCTGGATACTTAGACAACAAATACCACTTATAACTTGCTGTTGAGTCGTGACCATGGGTGAAATGTTCCTTGAACATGAACATCTAACTGATAAATCTAACTGAACTGAGATATTGAGGTCAAGAGGTCTCCTCAGATCAGACGTTTAATAGCATGTTCTAGAATCTATGCCTACTAAGTCTCATACAGTATGTGCACACTGCACTGACTGAACAAGGAAATATGGGGAGAGAAAGATGAGAGAAATAAGAAATAAATGACTCCACTGTTTTCTCTGATGTGTTAAAACTTCTCTCTGCCAAAGAAAATAACAAAAGGTACCTTTATGAAAATTGGTGCATTTTGCAGATGTTCAATAATGATCTAGTGGCATGACAGGTGTATGGTAATGATTTATTGTAATGGCAATGAAATGGATGCAAATGATGTCCTTAAAGTCGGGAAGCGTCACTGTCAAATAGTCTTAAGTGAGCAGAGTGGCAATGAGGGGGAGGCTCATTGCTAAGCGAGGATAGAGTAGAAATCATCAAGCCCACACCTTAGATCTCCTAAATCAATAGCAAGTGGTGGCATGCACTTGGCGGGGTTCTGCAAATCTCAGAACAACGGAAATGCACCACACACTGTTTGAGCTAAAATCTAGACTCTTCTGCCATGTCTTTATTCTCCTATTTCCCATTTGATTTGCCTTGGCAGTTGTTGGTGGCAGAAACAGAGGCAGGGTCACAGGTGCCAGAGAAATTATCTATCCCCTGCTCCCACAGAAAACAAGTGCGAACGTTTACCCTCCCACGTGCAGAGAGAGAGAGCAGGGTGCAGAGGCATGCACCCTGTGCATTAGATTTGACTTGTATCAGAGCGAAGAATAGGCTGCTCTTCTCTAGTAGAGTTCACTGCTGACTGAGACTGAGCCTAAGTTCCAAGGTCACACGCCTACACGTCCTAAAGGTTTTGTTTATTGTTCACAAACTGCCAAAAAACATCCTTAGCTCAGGTGTACATATGAAAGTGTGTTTTTATACTCAATAAAGTGTAACATATAGGCTACACACTACTGTGTTTCTGTGGTAGATGGTGGTTTTTGAGTCAAAAGATGCTTGCAGAATTTGAAAAGGAGCTTTGATTGGTGTTATCTTATCACCTTAACATTATCAGTTCAATTCTAGATGCAATGGACCCTGGGACCAGTGGCATCCAGTCCTTGTATTTCATATTGAATAGACCCACTTACTGATGTGTAACCTTCACTTTTTGTTACCATTGAAATAGCTGTTCTCTAAATGCTATGAGTGCTTTAATACATGAAGACGGGTGAAGAGATCATGTGCCTTTGATATCAAATATGGCCTGTTGGGGACATGTAAGATGTGTTGTAAATGTACAGCCCATAGTCTAATGTACACACTATAGTGTGAACACAACAAAAGATAAAGATAATTTTAAAGGCTTACTTTGTTATTTTTCCTACTAATGCCCTTACTGGGATGACTAACAGTTTGCTGCCACACTACTGCCCTCTGCTGGTAAACAAACCTATTACAGAGTGAAATACCAATGGAAAATTGGGGGAAATGACGGAAAGAATAACAATTCATACTGTCTGAATTCTGAGATAAAGGTTTATGAAACATACTGACACAAACATTTCCTATTCATACACAGTGTACCCATGCGTACATGGTCTTATATTCCCCGATCAGCTATTCAAATGCCTAATCATCTCAACACACCAACATGAAGGTAGGAAGGGACGCTTAACCATCATAATCTTCAGACATATAATCCATCATTCTATTCAATTAAGTCTATTACACAGAACCCAGCTATGAAAGACCATGCTTTACTTCTGAAACTGATATTTACAAGGAGCTTGCAGGACCTTTCTCTTCAGAAGCGAGTTAATTTCTATCCCTGGTAGAGTGCACACTCCATAATTTAATCTCATTATTACTTCATTAATTAAGATACAATAAAGAATCTCTCATTGTAACACTACCCAGTTAAACACAGTCCATTATTCTGATAAATGATGAGAGAGAAACCATCAAATCAATGTCATCAACTGTATTCTACATTTTACTGTCTTGGATATACAGTGGGGTCTCGATTTTTGTCAATCGGTTTAGATGTGGGGGTTTTCCAGTCTCTTCCCTGAGAAAAGCTAATGAATGCACTGGTGAAACACTAGGTCTACAAAAGAAGATTCAAATTCAATATGTAGATTCTGCAGTACAGAGTACATTTATTTTTGCACAAAGCTGTCATCTTTGTTTCCTCTTTCTTTAAAAAAAATCAAAGGTAAATCTAGATGCAGCCCATGCTTCATTTATGCTATGCCTATTACATGAGTAACATCAAAGCCACCTTAGACTGTCCCTACCACTCACAGTCCCTTGAGGATATCTCACACTGTTCGAATGAGTAGGTGATATGAGTAGGCGACATAAAACGCAATGTTATTATGTCGCCCCCCCCCCCCTCCCCCCCGCCTAAATCTACTGGTGTTTTTGTACCCCCCCCCCCCCCCCACCATGACCACACACTGTACATACTTGTTGTTTTGTCCCCCTGCCCGAACTACCCATTGTACATATTATATGTCTGTCCCCCTGCCCGAACTACCCACTGTACATACTTTGTGTTTTGTCCCCCGCCCCCACCTGTGGTGTATGTCCCCACCTGTCCTACCCGCTGTACATACCTTATGTTTTGTTGTATTGTTCTTCCCATGTTGGATGTATGTTTATCTTGTAGATAGTACTAGTTATTTGTCTGTATTATCTTGTAGATAGTACTAGTTTTTTGTCTGTCTTACATGTAACGATTAATTGAATATCAAGGACCCCAATTGAAATAAGCCAGTGGCTTTCTTGGGTTTTTATCCTGTTAGTTGACCTTGTATGTAATATGTACTTTCATGTACCTACTTCTGCAAATCTTCTAATAAAGTTTTCAATCAATCAATCAATCAATATCCTGCCACTGCATCTATTTTCCTCCCCTCAGGCCTGTCGAGGCAACAGAGTCCTTGTTGCCAGGAATGCCTTGCCCACCGACATCTCCCCACACATGCAGCTGTCTGAAAACAGGTCTTCATACTCACTCAGATTGACAAACATGAACAACATCAGTGCCGTCTCTTATGTTACTTTTCCTTACTTCGTTAGACACATAAATTAATAAATATATATTTTTAAAAATGGTCTCCTAGTAATGTATTACACAGAATCAGAATCCACCAATAGATATATTATACAATAATACATATTATATAACCCTATTGGTGGATTCTGATTCTGTGTAATACATCACAAGGAGACCAAAAGGAGCACCCTACAGTACGCTCAGTGCTCTGTCTCTGAGTCCCCATTTGGCGTGAGTGTCACCAGCATCAACAGTCACGTGTCGCCCATGGCGGATGTATCATGATTCAAAGCGTTGGTTCAGGTTGGTGAACAACATGGGACAGCCATCCCCTCTGTCTATCCTGAAACAGCTGTTTTAGCTCTAATTAAAGGGAAGTAGCAGGTGTCACCTGAGCCCCAACTGTGGGGGCACACCTGGTTGAATTAATTTGATCCAAAGTGGTTTCGACGGACTGCCTGCACTGTGGCGTCTCGCATTAGGCCATGGGAACTGAGCACCTGCTTGGAGTGAGCAAGCAACAGCACTGCACTGCACTACAGTGTGCAGGCATGCCAAGCTGGTGGTCCTCAATGACCCCAGGGACTGTGCAGTCATCTCTCAGCCTCTGAGTAGCAGCAACATCTGTAAATGAACAAGCTTTCGGATGCGGACCTATGGTCACCTAGAGATAAGAGCTGGGTGTAGGATAATTGACTGTGTTAGGAAACCACCCTGCAGCTGTAATGCCTGCTTGTTTCAGGTTCTCATGATTTCACAGGACATTTAACTTTACACCTCTCATTTGTTACCTCTTCAGGGCATCCAGATGTCCATTAGGAGTATCCCTGGAACTTAGCAACCCTTAACCTAAAGGGTTTTTATGCATGCATAAATTGTCTCTGAAATGCAGTGGTCAGTTAGTTATATTGACACTGCAGCTGAAGAAAGTCTTAGGGGAGTTGCTTAACTAAGCAGATAAAAACAAGTGAAAAAGTCAAGTGAATAAGTAACCATCCCATTGGAGTGCCTCAAGATATATGTATGCCGACCTATGACCCTTCAGCCAAGAACAGATATTGTGTTGTCTCTGACAACCTAATTGGCACAATAAAGTTTGATATTGACATCATCAATGTATGACGCAGCTATGTCAGTTTGACTGGATGCTGCCTGAGGTAAGGCTTTGCTTTCTTAGTACCACAACAATGCATTCATTTCATGAGTCAACAGACTAAGACTGGCAGCTTGTGTAGAGTTAAACAGTGTTTAATTGGATTCTGATCCACGGCAACACCACCACAGGGTTTTTCAGGAGCACCTGGAGCGTAATGGGGGTGATTACATCCCTCCGATGGTGCCTTGGTGGTTCAGTGTTGCAGGCCCCTGGGAATGTCATGTTGACAGTCACGCTCCATGCGGCCCTGATGCCCTGTCTGGGGTCCTGGCATCCCTCATAATGTCACCAGCCCTTATGCTGCTAATTCTGCTGCCGCTACTGCTGCAGAGAAGAGACAAGCCTACTGTATTGTTGCAGGGATTACCCAATGTGATTCCAGCAACCATAATAATTTCCAGCTCTGTGGTATCTTACACACTAAAGGAACTGTTTATTGCAAAGTGAGTGTTTGCCATTATTCATTGACTGTAATCTTGAAGATGATAATGATTGTAACCTATGATGTGATTATGTAAATTTACAGTACAATAAGTGTCTTTAATGTACCTCATATTGTGTTTTTCATAGCTTGGAGACTCAGCTTCTCATCTCTCGATAGAATCCGTGGCGCTGGTAAAATTCATTGGATGGATACCCACTTCCCACAGTTCACCATCAGACTCTCCAGAGGAGAGGGAGAGTCTGACTAAGTGAGACTACTTGGAAACAATTGAGAATATTCTCAATTCACTGTAACAATCCACAGTAGCCAAGAGGGGCCCATACTTTCGAGGTTTTGTGATATACAAGAACAATTTTGCATTATTCAAATAATTAAGTGTTGTTCCACCAATAGGTGCTTACGAAGATTGCCAGAAGAAACACTGTCTAAAAAGATACCATGAGTATGCATTATCACTATCATCACTCTGGTCAGGGTTCAGATCAATATTTAGACTGGAGGTTTATTTACTTATGTTGATTTAGACTAGTGTATGTTGTGAGTGACACCAACTAACGAGTCCCTGGGCATAACAGACATGTAGAGATGTATGAACCAGGGGAAAGGTCACAGACCCCTCCCGAAGAGGACCTGGGAAGATGGCCAGCAGGTGATGTCAGTGTTGACAGCACAGGGAGGAACAGCGTTGCTGGGCCTCTGACCTTCAGTGCACCCCTACACTCCCCACACCCCCACAGAGAGACACATCTGAATAATACATGTGTGTCTCCTGCAGGGACAACCCCCACCTCCACCCGACCCACAGATAAATGAACACGGCATCTACGTCACAGTATGAGCCATGTCTACCACAGGACCACATGCACAAATACACACACTCTGCATGCTCAGCTGACACCAGATCTCTGTACCCTCATGTTCCACTGGCATAGAGACTCACATGCAGAGACTTTGTGCAGGCTTCCATGGGTGCATGCACTGACTGAGCATAAAAAACTATGATTCATGTATTTTCAAATTCTATTCAGTTCTTTTAAAAGGTGGGAAAGGGTTGAACATTTTGTTTAAATACACTTAATGCGTAGTTTATCTGCAAAAGGAAACATTATTATTTGGAATCATATCCCAATAAACCTATGATGAACAGGAATGACCACACAACTCTTAAGAGTAAAGCATGGTGCACTGCAGAAAGCATTGTGGAGCACTAAATTCTTGCTTCCACTCGAGTAGATGAACAATGGAGTGAGCTCCCAGAATTCAGCTGTTTACATAGCAAGAGTGAATAGAAATGCATGAAACATGTTCCATTCCCTTGTGATTCCTAGAAGAGCAAGCAGCCTTGTTTCCATCTGCTTTACATACGGGAACAGCGCCACGGTTTGCACTAAGATTATTGGAATTTCATGGGGTGTTTGACAGTTGACAATAGTGTTGTGTCTATAGATTATGTTTTTGGTCTGTGACAGAAGATTTCCTCTTGTATTTGTTCAGGTATCCCTAAAAACAGGTAAATGGACATAACAAATCTAATAACTCACAACCTAATAAGGAAACAAGCCAATGCTTTATTTATTGTTTTATTATTATTGTGTGGATTATTGTGTTATTATTATTATATGTGTATATGATAAATGAACAAATAAAAAGACCGATAAAATATATATTTTTCTCATCATTTAAAATCATAAAATGTATTATCTCCCGTGAGGAACAATACTAGTGTTGTTCTCCAGTATGAACAATATGAGCACTATGTTTAGAGAGCATTTGTAATAAAAGTGTGCTAGAGGGGGTAAAAAACGAATTGTTCAACGTCTCATGTTACAACTTATTTTTATTAATGTGAAGTATGAAACCCATCACCTGAAGTCTAGTGTTGACAGGATTGACCTGTATGTTCTGTATGTGTACACTATTCATGTGTTCGTCATCAATACTTTAGGACTGTTCAGGACATTGACACATTTAGATAAAGGTCAGCTTAGTAAGTGTGTTGTAGAGATGTAGAGATGGAAGCTACTTAAGCTTTGGAAGCTACTTAATAGCCAACTAGGTTGCAGTCAAAAACTCAAAACCAGGTCTACAAACATCAGCATAAAATCTGGTGATTCTCTCCTTACAGACAAGATGGATGTGGCTAAGTGCTTAAACACTTTCTTTACAACCATAGCCACTAAATTAGTTAACAATCTACCACCCCACTCAGGGCGTTATGGTGTAGAGCACATCCGTGAGTTCTACAATAAACTGGGTGTACGCAATGATGATTTTAAACTCTCCATGGTGTCAAACGATGAGGTGTTTAAAAAGCTAGGCGCTCTACACTCAGAAAAGGCCACGGGCCATGACAATATTCCAGCCAGATTTCTAAAAGACTCAGCTGCCTCCATTACCCCAATCATCACCCACATAATAAACCTCTCCATCAAACAGGGACACGTCCCCCTTGACTTTAAAATAGCAAGGGTAACCCCACTGTATAAAAAAGGAAGCAAATTAGACCCAGGCAACTACCGACCTGTTTCTATTCTTAATTCCATCTCGAAACTTATGGAAAAAATAGTTTATGAACAGGTCGATAGGTACCTTACCGAAAAAAAGCTGATGTATGAATTTCAATCAGGATTCAGAACATCCCATTCCACTGACACATGCCTTCTCTATTTGAACGACCACATCAACCATGAGGTGGACTCGGGCAAGTACTGCGGCATGGTCATGCTGGACCTCCAGAAGGCCTTCGACACAGTAGATCACCACATATTGTTAGATAAACTGAAAGCAATTGGGTTCGATAGAACATCGGTGAGCTGGATGCAATCATACTTAGAGGGGAGGGAACAGGTGGTTAGTGTGAACGGAACACTGTCCCCCCCCCTCCCAGTGACCTGCGGCGTTCCACAAGGAAGCATTTTGGGACCTTTACTGTTCCTAATATATGTGAATGACATGTCATCAGCATGTGATTGCAATTTGTTCCTGTTCGCGGATGACTCGGCTCTGCTGGTCTCTGACAGGGACATATTGCAGGTGGAAAAAGCGCTAAGCACTGAACTGAGTAGAATCTGCATCTGGCTAGCTGACAATAAACTATCAATACACCTAGGTAAAACTGAAACCATCCTATACGGATCCCCATCTAAACTCAGAAAGGCTGAAAATTTTAAAATAAAAGTGGGTAACATTAATATCACAAGAAAAGAGGATATTACATACCTGGGCTCCATCTTAGAGGCAAATCTTTCCGGAGATAAAATGGCAGCAAAAGTAATCAAAAAAGTGAACCATAGAACTAGATTCTTGTACAGGATATCCTCACTTGTCAGTAAAAACACACTGAGGACCCTATCAGGAGCTCTCATTCAATGTCACTTCGACTATGCCGTAACATCATGGTACTATAGAACCACAAAGGCCCATAAAACAAGACTCCAGACAGCCCAAAATAAACTGGTTAGGCTTCTGCTAGGCCTCAACCCTAGGACACATCTAACCGCTGCTCATTTTTTGAGCCTTGATTGGCTACGAGTAGTTGACAGAGTGCAGCAGCTTGCACTGGGCCTGGTCTTCAAGATACGCTACACCACAAAGACACCCAAGTACCTGTCAACATACTTCCAAAAAGTGAACAACGTCCACACATACAACACCAGAGGAAGCTCCACGAACCACGTTCAACCGCGTTGCACCACAAACAAGGGGTTAAACTCGTTTGCAAACTATGCAGTAAAAATGTGGAACGCCCTTCCTATAATCGTAAAGGAGTGCAAAACAATGCCCACCTTCAAAACCACTCTCAAAAAACATTTACAGGAGGCTGCAATCCGTAACTGGACCCTCTAAATCAAAAATCAGATTAAAAGACCCGAACTACCCACTGTACATACTTTGTGTTTTGTCCCCCGCCCCCACCTGTGGTGTATGTCCCCACCTGTCCTACCCGCTGTACATACCTTATGTTTTGTTATATTGTTCTTCCCATGATGGATGTGTGTTTATCTTGTAGATAGTAATAGTTATTTGTCTGTATTATCTTGTAGATAGTACTAGCTTTTTTGTCTGTCTTACATGTAACGATGAATTGAGAATCAAGGACCCCAATTGAAATAAGCCAGTGGCTTTCTTGGGTTTTTATCCTGTTAGTTGACCTTGTATGTAATATGTACTTTCATGTACCTACTTCTGCAAATCTTCTAATAAAGTTTTCAATCAATCAAAATTGTAGTTGACCTGCAGTACATCACTACATTAAAAGACTTCTGTCTACATGTTTTATCAAGGCCTTAAAAGTGACCCTCCTTTTTTTGTGAACGTGAGCTCTCTTTCAGTCGAGAAAGTGTTTGTGGTTGTCTGTGAACTGATGACTATTCAAACAGACATAATTAGAGCTGTCTTGATAGTCATATCTTACATTCAAGACATTACACAATGTCTGTTTCCTTTTGTCGTATTGTGCCTTTTACACCATCATGAACCCTTTCTTAATTTTGACATGTTGATTCAACAGAGCTAATGAAATACCATCTCACACAGTACTTCACAGATCATCTAACTGCAACCACATCTCCTAGTTTAGGCAGCTGGCCCATTCCTATCTATTGTAATAGTCAGACTGCCAAGGGAGGAATTACCACTAAATTAAGGACTAAACAAATGCTCTAATTTATGAAACACCATAAATGGACAAGACAACATTATCCACCGTCCCAATTGTATTTTCAATATTTGTTGAATATTGCACTCTATCTCACTTAAATGGGACTTTATGGACATTGATCAAGGGGTCTGCTGAAATAACATCCAGAGGATGTAGGCTACACTATACCCTGGTGGCCTAGTGCTCATGAATAGGTCTGTTGACTCACTGTTGTTAATTAGAAAACAATAGTAGTGGGACAGAGGGGAATTTATCTAATCTACATCATAATTTTCTAGTGTTGTTTTACCCTATCCTTTTAACATGTTTATTTATTTTGTATCGTTTACGCACATCATTGGGATCAAAACTAAAGTCTGTACTTGTCTGTGATTCAGCTGAATTAACAGTAAGAATGATCAATTCGGCAAATAATTAAGATCACAAATATTGCATTATCCAAAACTTTCATATAAATGTCATTTTCTTTTATTACAAAGTCTAATAACACTGCATAAAGCGTTCTCTGGAATTGATTGGCAGTTCTCCAACTATGGCCCTATCTCTCCCTGTGTATGGTATGGCTCCAACCCTGCTGGCAATACCATAACTGCCTTTTTATTCCCGAAACTAGTCTACCATGCAATGTTGGGCACTTTATTTCTTTAACAATTGGGTACAATGTACAACATTGATCTAACAAAAGTGTTAAACTATTTTCAATTTGTTTCAGTCCACTGAACATACTACAGTTTGTGTGGGCCATCCAGCCAAATCAACCTGGCTGCAACACTACAAATCAAATCGATGCAGACATTGATAGATTGATCTTATGAGGCTAGAACCCTGGGTGGCTGTGAACAGATGTGACTGTGAAAGAGAGCCACGGGTTGGATGGCTTTATGTACAATGTTGGTGAGCTGTGGCAAAATGTCAAAAATGTTTCTTTCAAGGTTCTCTCAGTAAAAAACTTCTGTGCGTTACCACACATTATTGTGCAGTGCAGCAAGACATTGATGCATTAGGAGAATTAATGAACATTACATGAATGTTCCATGGAATTAAATGAGATGTTTGTATGATAACGCAAAACAAATTCTATTTAAAATCACAAATTAGAATAACGGATTCATGGGTGAATAGCCTACATGATCCTCTCATTGATATATAGCAAAAAGTCCAAAGCAAAGTATTCTAAAACTAAAATGAATACAAATAAAATATAACCGCAAGCGGCAATGGGCCGTGTTCCTACAGATATGCCCCCATAACCATAAATGGGATGAGATTGACAGACACGGGGTAGACCTACAGATAGGTTGTAGATTGACAGATAGGGGGTAAACCTACAGACAGGGGGGTAGACCACTCACCTAATATGGGCCAAGTTGAACTCATGATATACTATGGTATGATATTATGAAGTGCCCTAGGACCACGGGCCTGTAAGGTAACAGTCACCTAATTATGGCCTGATATACATAGGCTACTATGCTATGATGATAATATACACTAAGCGTAAATACGAAAATGCATTGTGGATTAACCTTCCCCAGTTAATGACCATGTTGTATAGTTTATTTCAGGGGTGTCAAACTCGGGCCCGAGTGTTAGGAAGACAGTGTAATTATATTTGGCCCATGAGATAATATCAAATTTCTATTTGAGCTGGCCCGCCGGTAACGAATGCACCGCTAATACTACAAATCCCACAATGCTCTGCCTCAAGACCCGCAAGCATCCCCTCCTCTGTTTACATTCATTCGCAACCGCATGCTACCAGTCACTCACACTACCTCGGGCAGGTGTAGGACACCCCTCTCAAGAAATGGCCAAACGGAAGGTGGAAAACAGGAGCTTTCTAGACAGGTGGGAGACAGAATATCGGTTCACGACCGTAAAGGACAGACCTGTTGGTCTTGTGTGCGGAGCCAACGAGGCTGTAACGAAAACATCAGCGTACTCAGCGCAGAGTTTACTTTGAAGCACAGAAATGTAGGTTTGAACTGCTCAGTAGTCCGTTTGCAGTTGACGTAGAAAGCGCACCAACCAACCTCCAAATGGAGCTGATTGAACTCCAGTGGAGTGACACGCTCAAGTCAAAGTATGACGCTGTGGGCGCTGCACAGTTCCCATGTTTCATCCCTGACACAATGCCACACCTCCGCACCGAAGCTGCTCAAATGCTCATATTATGTGAACAACTGTTCTCTTTGATGAAGATGATCAAACAGAGCTTTAATGAATGTTTTCTTTATGCACTTTTCCTTGCTTCTCTAGGACATGGACTTGAATTGTTGGATTTTCATTGAAGGAAATGATCCTCATTATTATTTTTGTTGTCGTTGTTGGCCTGTGAAAAACATATTCCATTGAAAATTAACTGAAAAGGCTACAGATGGAGAAAGAGGCATAATATTATTTTTATTTAAGAAATGAATGCCACTGTTGGTGTCTTTTATTTGAAATTTGATTTCTCAGGTGTTTATATTGTATTAAGCTTTACTTATTCCAGATTCAGTGTTAAAGTAAAAACCCATATGAAAAGGTTCATTATTATATCTAGAAAGAAGGGAAAGCATGCGTTTTAAAGGGACTGTTTTCACCTAAAAAGGGGCGGGAGCATGACGGAAGGGCAACATACCCGGATGCGCTGCTCCTATCCTCGTTTTCCACACGGACTATTATTTATCGGAACACCAGCGTGTTCACATGTGTATTTTCTTTTGTGCAATATTCTAATGATTTGCTCTACTTAGAACATTTAACCAATTGCCTTAACATTACGGATAAAGAGACGGGATAGTTCAAACCCCTGGCCGGTTAGCTAGCTAGCTAATTTATTTTTGATTAACTTGCTAAGCTGCTAAATCAGGCAGGATACGCATATCATCCTCAAATACGAAAAGCGAATGAAATAACGTAGCTGTAGCTTTGTTTGTATGCTATATGGAAGTACAGTAAGTGGATAGGGCAATTAGTAGCAATGCTATTCTATTAACACTTTACATGATGATTCAGCAACGACCTGCATGGCAGGTGATCAGACTATCCTCTGCATTGGCCCTATCCGATCTGCTGCATAGCTATGAAATATAATTGAATCAGAAACGAGTCTATCTTGCCTCGCTAACACTATAAAACAAGCTTGAGCATTTCTTTTCACTCCGTTGCATGGTTCTAGGTTCTCTCTATTCCAGTCTCGTTCCCAAATTTCGTTGTTTGGTACCTGTACTATAGCAATGACAATAAAGACCATTCATTCATTCATTTATGGCAGAACCGTGGTCAACCATCTCTGCTGCTTTGCCTTTGACTGAGGCAGAATTTCCACTTGAGTTCAGTGAGAAGGTGGAGTCCAGCGTGGTGGATGTGCTGAAACGGTCCAGGCACCAGCTGTACAGCTGTAAAACTGGGGTCTCTTCCCTGAGGCAATATGCTCAGATCATCTTGGACATTTCCTGGGAGAAGCTTAACACAGGGACATGGCGTGATGTGGACAAAGAGTGGAGGCGTGTGTATTCATACGGCTGTCTGTTCAAAGTAGCAGCCTTGTGCCACAAGGATTCCTCAACAGCTACTGTACAGGAGGCCATAAGGACTTGTGACATGGGTCTCCTCATGGGTGCAGCAATCATGAACAATATGTTACAAACCCTTGTTAGGATCTTGCAAAATGAAGTCAAGAGGAGCCACTCGAAAGAAGAGGATCTGTGTGAGGGGGTTATTGCCAAGGTGGATTTCATGGGAGCATATCATATTCCTTTTCTTCCATCATGCACTGTGGTTTTTGTTTTCTTGTCTGGAAGTTCTCTTTTATTAATGCTCCCTTCTCTTTGCTTCCCAACAGAAAATAAAGATTGACTGCCTCTCTATGCCTGAGGTAAAACAGGCAGTAGCAGTTCCAAGGACACGTTGTCCATCATTGGAGAGCTTCAAGACAGGTTACCTGGTTCCTCAAAAGCCAGTCATATTAGAAGGTGTTATAGACCACTGGCCTGCCCTCAAAGACCATCTCTGGAGGTAACCTTTTCTTTGTGCATAATGTGTTGTGTATGTGTAAGTGTATGTCTTCCTCTTAGTTCTCATTGCCCATAATTATACACACTTTTGAAAACCTTTTGACCTTATCAAAAACGGTTAACCCATGCCTATTCATACTGCATATTGACCTTTCTTCTGTGAGAAGTGTGTTTTTAAGGAGCCTTATTCATACTACACTTAAAGACATGTTTGATTTCTCCTCTGTGAAGCCTAGATTACCTGCGAACTGTTGCTGGTTGTCGGACTGTACCTGTTGAAGTGGGATCAAGATATACTGATGAGGAATGGTCACAGACTCTCCTTACTGTCAATGAATTTATAGATCGCTATATCCTTGTAAAAGTAAGTGTGCCGTAATCCTGGTCATTGTATCCCCTGTCATTGTTGATGTGAACAAGTACTCTGATGACACTAGGATTCATGCACTCTATGTTTCCCATCCTCTCTTTCTGAATCTGACATAGGATGCAACCGGTTTGGGATATCTTGCCCAGCACCAACTATTTGATCAGGTGGGTCAAATAAAATGTTATTAACATAGCATATTTCGTACAAACAAGCAATACAGTGCACTTTACAATAAAAACAAAGAGAATTTGGCACGATAGTAACTGGAGTTGGTAGTACATCAGTGCTCCAAATTTCATGATTATTATTTGCATTGATAGTCAATAAAAATATATTCTGGAAAATGCAAGGTACCAGAACTGAAAGAAGACATTTGTATCCCTGACTACTGCTGTCTTGGTGAGGGAGATGAAGATGACATCACCATCAATGCTTGGTTTGGTCCAGGAGGTACGGTGTCACCTCTTCATCAAGATCCTCAACAGAACTTCTTGGCCCAGGTGAGTCTTACACATGTCCACAGGGAAGGGAAGGGAAGGAGACTCCTGACAGAAGAGATTTTGTGACTGCATTTTTCCTTTTGTGCAACAGGTGGTTGGGAAAAAGTACATACGTCTGTACTCCCCAGAGGACACTGAGAAACTCTACCCTCACCAATCACAGCTCCTACACAACACCAGTCAGGTAAGAATTAAGTTCCTTTTTTCCATGTCCTTACTCCCTATGTATAAAGGTCTCCAAAGTCTAGGTCTTCAAGTCTAGTTATGCATTCTACCAGTTCTAATCCCTAACATGTTAGCTCTCTGGTACATGTTAGGGATTTGTTCTGAACAGGGAAGAGGCCTGAAATATGTCATTTACAGTATATGCTTTCTTCAATACAGGTGGAGGTAGAGAGTCCAGATGTAGTGCGGTTCCCAGAGTTTGTAAATGCTCCTTACCTAGAATGTGTGCTGTGGCCTGGGGATGTCCTGTTCATCCCAGTGAAGCACTGGCATTATGTGCGTTCTTTGGAGATCAGCTTCTCCGTGAGCTTCTGGTGGTCATGATCCAGAGCAGAACAAAGCTTTTATTTTTAAAAACAAAATGGCATTTGGGTAAAAAATGTGGGTAAAAAAAAACATTGCGATGTTCTTCATGACTATTTTCTGTAGGCTATTTCTGCAGTGGTCTTGCTGATTGTACTATTCTAGTATGTCTCTCTTGTCCAGATGTGGGGAAATTTAATTAAGTAAAAAATAAAAAATATATTGATTATGCCTGTTCTTTAATTGATTCTTTTTCATGCCCTCTGGGGGTGTGTGTGTGTGTGTGTGTGTGTGTGTGTGTGTGTGTGTGTGTGTGTGTGTGTGTGTGTGAGTATGTTTAAAAAAATTGTGAATCCAACCTGAAAAAAACAACATTGAATTAAAGCTGAGTCTTTACTTTGGCCCCATAGTTATTGTTTGATTTCACCTGTTGGGAGTATAGAACTAAACAAAGACAAAATGCTTCCTTTTTCCAATTCTTATGGAGGGCACTGTATATATATAACAGAGACTTGTTTTGACATCTTGAACCCTTTATGGCACGATAGTTCATAGCTCCTACATTCAAGGGTAATTCACATTTAATAATCATGGGAAACCTACTCAACTCAACATAAGAGGAGGAAAATAGCCTCTCTCAATTGCTGTTTTACACAATAAAAATTATCCCATCTGAATACATGAAAAGGGAAGGCCAACAATTGTAAAGCAAGTTCTCAATCTGTCAACACTTGAATGTGAAGGTAAAACCCCCATATTAAGTATAAAGCTACCTGCATGGTTTGTGTTTGCATCCACTCATCAGAAAAAAATAAGTGAATGAGGAGTTAAGTGTATGCTGATTTCCTCCTGCATATAAATGATGGAGAGTTGTTACCCATTTAATTTGATAGGAAGTGCGTTTTCAAATTAGCATATTTAATTATGTGTTCCCAAATTATTCCTGCAGATACTTTCAGAGATGAGGAGTAATTTCCATAATTTATTCAAACAAGGCAAGACTTTTTAAATTTAACAACCTAATGAACCACAGGTACAAATTATGTAAACACAGCTTTCCATTTAAAACGAGCGTTAAATAATGAAGTGGTTTTCACATTTCACAGAATTACACCCCAAGAAACAAATTTAAACTAAAATTAAGATAATCCACTAACAATTACACTTTTTCTCACTGCCAAAGTCAATCTAATTATAACAAGTGGTAACATTTTATTTAAACAATTAAACATCTTAAATCTACCAGATTCAAGCACAGAAACATGCAAGTAGAAACTTTGATAAACAGTTAAAACTAACCCCCTTAATTCATAAACTTTAATACAAATCGTTATAAAATATATTAGCTTCTCCTCAGTTTTCATTTCACCTGACTAACTAGGTTGACATCTGATATCAGCCAGATGGGTTCATGTTGATGATGATGTTGACTGGCTCTGAGGGGCCAGTGATTGAGGCCGATTCACTTCTGAAATGAAGAGAAGCACATTTTTACTTAATAACGTTTAGTGATACCACGTGGCATAAGTAATTCAACTAACAGGGAGACATGATAGAGATTATAGAACGGTTTTACCTGGAATCTCATGTGGCCAAACGTCCTCACAAGCAGGGCATCGTGGATCAGTCCTTCCTTCGAAATGTCTGGCAACACAATAGGTGTGCATTTTGATGCCACATGTAGGGCTCGCACACATTTGGCACTGAGGGGAAAAAGACCAAATCATCACAATGAAGAACGGAGCCAAATTATTTGCCAATCAAGTTAATTCCATTGAACATTATTAAGTTTCACATTTGTATTTGGCTTTGGGGAATTGATGAAGATACATTCTAAAGTGAAAACATGTTGTCAATTAAATACCTGACCTGACCCCTATCTATCTACCCTCCCTCCACCCCCACCCAGAGAGCTTTGGACTGTCTGGATATGAACACTTGATCTCTGCACTTTATATTTATACTAATTATGACTCTTGCACTATGATGTTGGTTTGCACTGTCTTGTCCTGTCTTGCACCTGTCCTGCTGTAAACCGTGCTCCACTGTCCCAAACCAAATTCCTAACATGTTTACATGTCATGGCAATAAAGTCTTCTGATTCAGAAAAAAAAAAAAATATATATTGTGCTCAATTACCAAACACACACACATAGGCCTATATATATAGACTATATATGCCTGTATATCCTCTTTAAAGAGTATCTGGCAGACCTTGGAGATTACAACATACAAATAATAAATGTTATATATATACAGCACTTTACTAGAGAAAACAAAACACACATCATTAGAAGATGGAGGAACAAAGGAACTGGAAGAAAAACATACAGTATGGAGAGCAGAGTGTTAAGTGTGGATAGTAGACATGGTAATCAGCAATGAATCATTGCAATGACACCTTTTTACTTGTGACTTTACCTGCAAGGCAACAGTGTGACAAATATGGCAGACCTTGACCTGGTCCTGGTACATCGATCGAATGTATGGCTCCATCTCCATTATACAGCGAGTGGAGAGGGAGTATTCCCCATGTTTCTGAAGAAAATATAATGTTATAATAGATTTAATAACGAGTCCTACGTAACACAAGAACTCCTCTGAGGACTTCCAGAGTTAAGGGAAAAAATGTGCAGTAGCTCTATAGATACATTTTCAGACAGTACCTCGTTTAGCCATTTATCCTGAACAAGCCTGTTCAATACATGTTCCGCTTCCTTTTTCTTTAGTTTCCTTGTCACAATGCTGTCAGCACAATTCAGAATGTCTATGGACGAGGCGGTTCCACTATCGGACTCGACAATCATGTCCATCTGAAAACATAGTACTACGACATTAAGTATTATTAATTGTAAAGTATTGTCAATGAGGTCCATATGTCATTGAGCAAATATTGGTAGCTATGAATAGATATCCACTAACTGTTTTCCTGAATAATTCCAACTCGTTGTCTGCATAATCTGATGACATTCTTGTCACATCAGTCTCAGCCAAGTTCACCTAGACAGGAGAAGATAATAAAAGTAAGGTTGATGATTCCATGAACTAATGACAATATCAAGACTACTGATCCATGTATAAATCACCTGTTGTTTTTATACTGTCAAATGTTATTGCATCAACCCTCAGATAGTGTCACTTACCAAGGCATAGTACTGAAGACCATCCTCCTCTGACATGCCTTGTCTGATCTTCATGAACATGGGCTGCAGTTGAGCATTGATGGCACCAATGAAGTCATCTAGTTGATCCTGAGCATAGTGCGCTGAATGAACAAAGGGTAAATGTTTGATGTTAGGGACTAGTGTCTCCCACCAAATACTGTTTGATTTGACTTCATTCATTCATTGAGTAGTCATGTTTAGCAAGCTGCAAAGAACTACCGTACAGCACAAGCAAAAATAACCCTCAAAATGTGCTATCCTCCTCACCACTGTGTGTCTCACAACAATGCCGATGGAGAACCATTGCTCGAGAGCCATCAATGATCCCATTGACCATCATGGTTTGCAAGAATCTCCTATGACTGTTGTCATATGTCGGTTGAGCCATAATGGAGTATTGAAGATGGACTCTGAAAGTGAATCGTTGAAACACATATTTGGTTAATATGTATGCTGTTTATTATGGTCATACGATTAGCCACACATTTGACACATCGTGAGTTTAGAATGATAAGGTTCTATCTCCGTTTAGAATGATAAGGTTCTATCTCCGTTTAGAATTATGAATGGTCTTTATTGTCATTGATATAGTACAGGTACCAAACAACGAAATTTGGGAGGGGGGGCTCCCCTGGTGCTAGGAAAGAAAAAAAACAAGAAGGGAAAAGAGCTGGTTTACATAAATAAAGGCTATGTACACTATCCACTATACTATACTATACAAATAAAACACTGTGCTGTACTCTATGCTATAGCTATTCTAACATTTCCTATTCTCTGCAACCTTATGTACCATAAGGTTCTATCTCCGTTTAGGGTAGTTACGAGATATTGAGCGTCAAAGTTTTGACATTCCAGATTATGTTTTGTGAGATGGAACCTTTGTATTTCATTAATTACTAACTCAAAAATGTCAACACTTTAAAAATAACACCACACCGGCATTAATAAACACCTAATGGATCAGATTATGTAAAAAAAAAAAACTCAATTTTGACAAAAATGGAGATAGAACCTTATAATTCTAACGTCACGACATGTTATATCGGGAATTAGCTGAATTTAGCGACGTCGCGACACATGAAATGACACTTGTGAGCCTGATGATCACTTTGCTACGTTAGGTCGTTGAATGTCACTTACAGTACTTGTGTTAACCCCGTTATTGTGCTGACGGATGAACACGATGAAACAAAGCATATTTACTCAATAGTATCATTTGTGGATTGAATGGGGGGTCCTTGAACATGTACAATCACCAAAGAAGATGTACAGACAGGTGATCACAGATTCTTGTGAAATGCATTTTGGTTTCAGCCTCAATTGTCTCAATGTATTTGGTCCAGCTGCCCCAGGGGAAATAGAAGCTATGGACTGACTCGTGAGCTTAGAATTATAAGGTTCCATCTCCGTTCAGAGATATTGAGCGTCAAAGTTGTTTTGTGAGATGGAACCTTTGTATTTTATTCATTACTAACTCAAAAATGTCAACATTTAAAAAATAACACCTCACAGCCATTAATAAACACCTAATGGATCAGATTATGTAAAAAAAAAAAAAAAACTCAATTTTGACAAAAACGGAAACCCTGGTCTGTAGGCTACTGTATTTGTTTATTAAGATTTCATAAATATGATATATTGTCTGAATTTTTTTCTTGTTTTATAAAACGTTAATTATTTTCATTTCTTGTGCTGGTTTATTATGAACAACATGTAAAAGTGCAGGAAACAATTCAAATAATTTGGCGGGAGAGGGGCAGCTGCCGCCAAAACGTTTTATAAGAATTATAAGGTTCCATCTCCGTTCAGAGATATTGAGCGTCAAAGTTTTTACATTCCATTAAGTTTTGTGAGATGGAACCTTTGTATTTTATTCATTACTAACTCAAAAATGTCAACATTTAAAAAATAACACCACACAGCCATTAATAAACACCTAATGGATCAGATTATGTAAAAAAACTCAATTTTGACAAAAATCGGAAACCCTGGGGGGTATTCCATCAACGTCGCTAAAAGATAAAAGAAAATCCAGGTTTAGTCTGACAAAGTCTCGCGAGAGTTCCTAAAAATATACAGGCATATTCCGATAAGTCTCGCGAGAGTTATCAAAAATAAGCCAGGATTTTCCTTTAGCGACGTTGATGGAATACCCCCCAGATAAAAGTGCTGGGGAAATTCAAATAATTGGGCGGGAGGAGCCGCTGCCGCCAAAATGTACACAGTTTTGGGTCGTTCCACCGCCAAAAAAATCTCACTTCAAACTTTTGGTGAAACTTATTATAATCTGTTTTACTGTTATTAACAACTGCTTAGCCTAAATATTGTACGATAGAAATGTCCGAGTAGCTAGGGTATGGCTAATTATGCGATGTACATGTAGCATCTACTGTAATATTCTACTATACTAGGGGAGCCTTCCCTCCTAAATTTCGTTGTTTGGTACCTGTACTGTAACAATGACAAATAAAGTCTATCTATCTATCTATCTACACTACTGTTGATGGAGGATCTACTTAGACAGATGATTACAGATAATGTTTGTGACTTACCTTTTTACCAAACGAAAACGAAAAGTTGTCCGAAGATGTAATGAAAATGTCCGAAGATGGAATGCCTAAGGTCGGTGTTTCTGAAATTGTGACGGGCAGCGGCGAGTCCAGGCCAGTTTTATTCATCAGAGCAATTGCGCGTCATCTCATCTGTCATCTGTCATCTGTCATCAGAATGTCCACGCCCCTTTTTGGGTGATAGAAGTGTAGAAGTTTGACTGGCGGTCAATGGGAATTTCTGGTCTTCGCTACTTTAATCCGATAAAATAAGAAAACCGTAGTGCTTTTTAGATATTAGGAGCCCAAATCCGATGGCCAGTTAGGCAAACTATTATATAGTGTCGTTGCCGATCAATGACGTCGTTATATAGAGAAAATTAATGAAATAGGGGTTGATTCACCAGAGCAGACACTATATAATAGTTTGCCTAACTGGCCATCGGATTTGTGCTCCTAATCAACACCATATCTGAGAAAATTGGAAAAGACATGTCTAACTGTCTACCAGCATGTCATGCACTCAGAATAGGAAAGACAACAGCATTCAACAAACTCAAGACCCATCTCAGCGAGCTCAAAGATCTGGCCCATTTTGGACTCTCTGCCAGCTTGGAAGAGTCTTTGCCAGTCGCAAGATAATTTGCGCTACTCCTATATGGAAAGAAGAAAATGGAAAATGGATTGATGTGCACAAACCTGGATGAACTGAGGTTCATCATTGCATCAACATCAGATACAGCCTCTGCAAATCTGCCACCAACAGAGGATGCATTTCAGCAGCATGTGCAGAGAGCAATGTTCCAGACAGCGGTATGGTGTCACAGCCACATGCCCAAACCCCTGTTATGGAGTCCTATTGGCAAGGGGTGGATTATCAGAGATGGGGCCATTCAACCTGTCCTTTTTACAAACCCCCCAGCACCTACAGAAGTGAGAGACATCACTCACTTATATTGCAAAGATGCAAAGTGTGGAGAGAGTGGAAAGTGCCAGTGCCTCTGTTGGCCTTCCCTGTACAGAGTTCTGCACCTGCTGTGCAGAATGTCAAAACGTGTCCCCTAATGTTTGAGGACTTTATTTAATTGTACTTTGAATTAAGGTTCCAGTTTTAATAAAACCTGTACTATTTACACCTATGTTTTAGAGGCTTGCAATTTAGAACTAATACACTTTATTTTATTGGGTTACTCTTATTCGGACTATTTGGTGATGTAGTTCAGCCACCTGGTATTTCCCTCTCCAAATATGATGACCATCAGAGTGAGCATTCTTAACTTATAGGCTATTATGCCACTTATCCCCCATTCGGAATTTGACTGTATCAGAGAAGAGGTAGGCCTATGTCTAAAGAAATCTCATTTGCAATAGAACTGTATGAGATATTTCCATACAACTACTGGTTAGTGTTCAATAGCACCCTAGACAATTCAGTAATGATATATTTTTCAGGGATTTCAGTTTTTCTGATAAATGAGAGAAAAGTGATGGAGTCCTATGTTCCTGTCACCAAAAAGTACAATTTCCGTCAGTATTTATTTAGGTAAATAGTTGTCTGACTATTTGGTGATGTAGTTGTCTGACTATTTGTAGTCTGACTATTTGTTGTCTATTTGTATTTGTAGACTATTTGTTGTCTGACTATTTGTAATAGTTGTCTGACAATTTGGTGAACCACCTGGTTCATACCTCAGCAAATCTGAAGAGGAAAAGAGTGATCATTCTCAAGTTATGGGCTTTTTTGTCACCTTCCCCATATTCGGCCTGGCTCTTTTTCAGGGATTGGGGTAGCTCTAAAGAACAACCCAAAAAACATATTTTCCCCAAAAATAAAATTTGACAACAATCAATTTCATTAATGGGAGACCCTAAAGATAAGAAAAATCATTGTTGTCATTTGTTCTACCTCGGGTAGGGGTATCTCAAAATCTGAGGGCCCTTCCTGCTAGACTAACTCTGCCTCCGATTGGCTAGAAGTCGTTGGTTGGCTTGAGCAATGTGATACCATTGGTAGGCGGAACTGTCTCTTTGCTGAAGATGACTCTTTAAATTACGATGTAAACAAATAGCTTTTTTTTTTTTTTTTTTAATTGCTCAAAATTCCCCCGTGCCGGAGAACTTTAAGCCCTGTAACTGTCAAGACACACAAATCATTTTATTATAAAAAAAATTCTTTATTTTAATTAACAGTATTACAGTTAAGAGCTTTTTAAAACCATAATTAATTAAACTGTTGCAGTCTTCATATGTTCAACATTTCACTCACATAGTCCTTATTTTCAGAATTTTAAATGCAGCATAGGTAGATTGAGGGAGACATAACTGACACCCCTGAATAACGCAACGTTGACATCACTTTAGTCGTCAAAGCTAGTCATGATTCAAGTACAAAATAAACACACACATATATACACACTTACAGCTCAATGGGGCAATCAACAAGCAGGCTCAACCAGCACAGACCAGCCACGTCCCAAAACGTCTCACAAAACAGCAGTGAACCAAAGGCATCTCAAGAGGCATACAATCAGACACTGACCATGAGACGAAGTGCGTGTGTGGCAACAGCCATATAGCCAATATGCAGTTTATACTGTACTCCATCATGCAATGATGCATCTTTCAGCTTGTGAGTATGTAGTGAATCCAAAATCAGAAATGTGTTTTCTGTGCATCAATTATCAAGACAACACTCATCAAATATAGAAGACAGAGAACCAGCAGGGTATGTGTGGGTCATCACCCACATAGGAGTGGGCATAATGGCCTATATAATTTAAATACTGGCATACAGTATCATCACTGTCTTATAAATCTTCTAACTCTTTTAGAAACTGGTTTAAGCCAGTGTGAGCCACTGATCTTCACTTCTTGTCACTGCAAAACAGACATTTATATAATACCCAGCACACTTGTCATTGTGGTAAGCTGAGACTTAAGACTGAAACTAAACAGGGGGGTGTAACAGTAACCAGAAGACCATAACATTAAAATAACAATGTCACATGACTCTACTATGACCATCCCTACTCATCAAATATTTCCCAAAGAAAAACAACCATGTTTTGGACCAGACACATCATAATACTGGCCAAGTGTCGGAACAGAAAAAAAACACACATGAATGATCTTTTACTGTGGTGGCAGGCTTCCATTATGTTGATGAAATGGGAGTCTGAAAATGACTAGGCCTCTCCCCAAATCGAAGGGTACATTGCATCTACAAGCCTCTTTTCAAGTGTATGTCAGTACAGGAAGGCAACAACGGCTTAGGTCCCTAGGTCTAGCCTCCTGTGGAAGTACCAAAAAATAAAACACTTGTCAGCCACATGTGTTGTGGAGCTGTGAGCGCCTGTGTCTGGACACACGCCATTTTGATCTGAATGAACCACAAACGTTGATCCTTACTTTAGAGGGAATCAATCCAGTGAAACAACTTGACCGTCAAATAACTTTAAAATAACCTTCATAAAAGGAGGAAATCATCAAGTTTGACAAGATTTGCATGGGGGCCCATCATTATGGTACACCATATGCAACAGGGTTTCATAACAGGTCCTTTATTGAGTCATGGGAACACGGCAAAACTGACAGACTGAGAGGGTGACTGACAGACAGAGAAAGTGGTAGAGGATGACAGATAGAGGGAGAGTCCTTTTGACACATTAAAGCACTTAAATAGCCAATAGACCCAATAAGCTCCACAAATCTTTTTTTTGTTGTTGTTGTTGTTTTTTCTTTACGTATACACCACTATTCCCTTCAACCGCCAGTACTGTACACAAACACATATACACACACTTCCAGTAATCCAGGGTAACAAACAAAAAAGGGTGTGTGTGTTTGTATCTCCATAAATGTCCCTGCTGTTCCTCAATGGCCCATAGCCTCCTAGCCTCACTCCTCACTTCTCGATCAAGCCCCCATCTTTGAGCTTGAAGTAGAAGAACTTCTCCAGAGTGTTGGCACACTTGCAGTACACGCTGTCTGGGGGGTTGTATTCACGGCAGTTGGTGATGACACGTTGCAGGTCTGCAATGAAAAGCTTCTTGGTCACATAGTATCTGTTCTTCAGCCTCTCGGTCATGGTCTTGAGGTCTGGGGGTGTGGGAAAGTGGACATGGAGAGGTTTTGATACATGTTAAAGTATATCAAACATAAACGTAACGTGGATTAAGCCAAAGAAGAGCCAGTTCATCACCCACTCACCGATAGGAAAGCGGATTACTTCATAGAAGTCTATTTCAGAGTAGTTCTTCACTGGTTCCATAAAGGGCCAGGCGTCTGGATGAGTCTAGTAAAGAGACAATAGCAGAGCTATTAGTAAATCATCTTTGACCAATCCTGAGGTGAACGGCGTTCTAGTCTGTTTCGGGGTCTCTTACTTTGACCTGGGCCAGGAGGTTCTTCAGCATGTTGTACAACAGGTCAGGATCTTTCAGCTCTTTGCTACAAGACAAGTGCATTCATAAATTCACTCAAACAAATCAAAGTGACAGTAAATGCTTGTCTTTTTCACAGTGAGTAATGTACAATTTCCCCCCAGACAGAACAAACACCAGCTCACCCTTTCTCCTTCACACTGGGTTTCCAGCCTGTCTCTCCTAGAGAGAGAGAGAGAGAGAGAGAGAGAGAGAGAGAGAGAGAGAGAGAGAGAGAGAGAGAGAGAGAGAGAGAGAGAGAGAGAGAGAGAGAGAGAGAGAGAGAGAGAGAGAGAGAGAGAGAGAGAGAGAGAGAGAGAGAGAGAGAGAGAGAGAGAGTGTAGAGGGAGTATTATGGCACATAACAATCTGTGGGGATTTAGTGACACACTCAACACAAACATGCACACACTTACTGATGCCTGGAATGCTTTCCACTGGGATCTGCCGTACCCCCTCCTCGAAGCAGGTGAGTCCTGGGTATACCTTCCTGATCTGGGTCTGCTTCCTCTCAATCAGTTTCTTAATGATCTGAGATTGCATGGAAAGACAAGGAACACATTTACCCAAGAAAAACAACACAAGACAGTAGTCAGTCACCAACTACTGTGAGCCCCTCATATGAGGAGAGTCCCCCCTCACCTCTTTCTGCCTCTTGATGATATGAGAGAGCTCTGTGTAGGGGATTTTGGGGTTGAGTTCACACTCCATGAGTGTTGCCCCCTCGTAGTCCTTGATGTAGCCAAGGTAACGACTCTTCGGCACTTTAATGTCTTTGGAAAAGCCCTGGAGAGGACAGAAAGAGGACAGAGATGTCAGAGAACTGTCATATGATGTAGTGTAGAGGGGTAAGAGGATACAAGTCATTCTATACAGTACCTGCTTCTTGAAGTAGCCAATGGCATACTCATCAGCGTAAGTGAGGAAGTACAGGATATTGTGTTTAATGTGGTACTCCTTCAGATGATTCATCAGGTGAGTTCCATATCCCTGAAATCACAAAGGAATCAGTCAGGTGGAAATGCATGGCTCTTGCTTAGACATGGAGTTTCATTCTCATACTCATCTCATACATGCACATACATACATACAAGCCATTAAAGACATGTTATACTGTGTATTAAGGAGTGTAAATGCACCTTGACTTGTTCATTGGATGTGACATTACAGAAGACGATCTCCGTGAAGCCCTGGGTGGGAAACATCCTGAAACAGATGCCTCCAATGACACGGCCATCTTTGATGAGGGCCAGGGTCTTGTGCTTCCTGGGCAGATAGGAAAGGAGAGGGAGACAAGAAATGACAGCATAAATGTATATTTGATGGAACCTTGGTAGTTGCCATGGAGACATAGTACAGTGTTTCTAAGCAGTACTCACGGGTCAAACACTAGTCGTGTGATGTACTCTTTGGGCATGCGAGGTAATTGGTGGGAGAAGACATTCTGCAGGCCCACCAGCCACATCAGGATCTTCTTGTTGGACTTCTGGGAAAGTGAGTTCCCGATGACATGGAACTCAATGATACCACGCCTCTCCTCCAGCCTGGCAGTCTCGTCTCGAGCAGCGTTTGGAGTCAGTAGGTTTGTCTAGCAGATTACCAGTGTCAATGTTTCCATTCTCAAGACATTCAAAAAAGCTATATTTCAATGTGCATATTTCACCAGTGAACTGAAATTAAATGACATGATGACTGACTAGCACTCACCTCTGGTCCCAACATGGCCGCAGGGTCAGTAATGGTCATCATGACCTCATTTACCAGCTCCATAGGGATGTCACCCATGACCCGGATCCGCTTGGCATCCTCAAGGGTCAGGGCCTCAGGGAGCTTCCTCTTCTCTCCTGAGGGACAGTCAGTGAAAGATATCTCAATAACAGTTCCTTTCTTCCTTTCCTTTGTAGAGGGAGTATTATGGCACATAACAATCTGTGGGGATTTAGTGACACACTCAACACAAACATGCACACACTTACTGATGCCTGGAATGCTTTCCACTGGGATCTGCCGTACCCCCTCCTCGAAGCAGGTGAGTCCTGGGTATACCTTCCTGATCTGGGTCTGCTTCCTCTCAATCAGTTTCTTAATGATCTGAGATTGCATGGAAAGACAAGGAACACATTTACCCAAGAAAAACAACACACACCTTTCCCTTAACACAATAGGTACCAGGATGCACACCAAAACAACAACAGTCACCCTCAAAAGACAGTAGTCAGTCACCAACTACTGTGAGCCCCTCATATGAGGAGAGTCCCCCCTCACCTCTTTCTGCCTCTTGATGATATGAGAGAGCTCTGTGTAGGGGATTTTGGGGTTGAGTTCACACTCCATGAGTGTTGCCCCCTCGTAGTCCTTGATGTAGCCAAGGTAACGACTCTTCGGCACTTTAATGTCTTTGGAAAAGCCCTGGAGAGAACAGAAAGAGGACAGAGATGTCAGAGAACTGTCATATGATGTAGTGTAGAGGGGTAAGAGGATACAAGTCATTCTATACAGTACCTGCTTCTTGAAGTAGCCAATGGCATACTCATCAGCGTAAGTGAGGAAGTACAGGATATTGTGTTTAATGTGGTACTCCTTCAGATGATTCATCAGGTGAGTTCCATATCCCTGAAATCACAAAGGAATCAGTCAGGTGGAAATGCATGGCTCTTGCTTAGACATGGAGTTTCATTCTCATACTCATCTCATACATGCACATACATACATACAAGCCATTAAAGACATGTTATACTGTGTATTAAGGAGTGTAAATGCACCTTGACTTGTTCATTGGATGTGACAGCACAGAAGACGATCTCCGTGAAGCCCTGGGTGGGAAACATCCTGAAACAGATGCCTCCAATGACACGGCCATCTTTGATGAGGGCCAGGGTCTTGTGCTTCCTGGGCAGATAGGAAAGGAGAGGGAGACAAGAAATGACAGCATAAATGTATATTTGATGGAACCTTGGTAGTTGCCATGGAGACATAGTACAGTGTTTCTAAGCAGTACTCACGGGTCAAACACTAGTCGTGTGATGTACTCTTTGGGCATGCGAGGTAATTGGTGGGAGAAGACATTCTGCAGGCCCAACAGCCACATCAGGATCTTCTTGTTGGACTTCTGGGAAAGTGAGTTCCCGATGACATGGAACTCAATGATACCACGCCTCTCCTCCAGCCTGGCAGTCTCGTCTCGAGCAGCGTTTGGAGTCAGTAGGTTTGTCTAGCAGATTACCAGTGTCAATGTTTCCATTCTCAAGACATTCAAAAAAGCTATATTTCAATGTGCATATTTCACCAGTGAACTGAAATTAAATGACATGATGACTGACTAGCACTCACCTCTGGTCCCAACATGGCCGCAGGGTCAGTAATGGTCATCATGACCTCATTTACCAGCTCCATAGGGATGTCACCCATGACCCGGATCCGCTTGGCATCCTCCAGGGTCAGGGCCTCAGGGAGCTTCCTCTTCTCTCCTGAGGGACAGTCAGTGAAAGATATCTCAATAACAGTTCCTTTCCATTCAGAAAAGGACACACTAGAAGTACAGTAAATCACCATGATTCACTGACACCACGATTCACAGGCTAATCATAAATAACCAACCCAGCTTTACCACTTATTTTACACCCACAAGCTAATACAGTTGTTACTGACCTGTTATGGGCTCAGCCACACTTGCGTCCATCCCTATGCTGCCCAGAGAGGAGCCACTGTTCATGCCTTTAGAGAAGGAGGGGGGACCAGACACTGCTGCTGGGCTGATCACTACCATGATGGGACACACAGAACAATGACAGAGACCAGTTAGTACCACAAACGGAGAGTAAAAGCCGTTCTTTGCTGTACGGTACTGTTCAGCTCTCCCTCTAGTTAGCTGAATGGGTAAATCTTCTGCTTACTCCGGCAGTACGGGTGAAATGATGAGACTTGACACAATTCGATTTTGGTTTTCCTTCTTCCTCTATTAAACAGATTGTAAAACTGACAAAACACATTGATCTATTAGTACATGTAAATAATTAACAGTGAACGAACTAACAGAAAAGATTTAACAAACTACACAATCATTCAGAGCTCAACTTACCAACTCCCATCTCTCTGTACAACTGACCTTCCGTTTCCCCTGTCACCCAGATCACACTCATTAAGCCCGCCCCCATTTCTATCTAAGCCAATCACTCTCCTCATGCATACTTTTAACCAATCACAAATCAAACAAATAAAATAACCCCCAAATGAACTACCCTCCCATAGATTAGCCAAACACCTCCCACTTGGTCCATTGGTCCTTTATGCCTAAATGGACCACAACTTTCCCTCTCTTTAATAAAGTTATTTTACTGCTCCTCCACGGGAAGCAGCACGACCACCCGCCTGACGTCTCGGTCGAGCGTTGGGAAGAGATCGCGGCCTTCGCTCCTTCTTCGTCCTGAATCACCCACGCCTTCTTGCGCATCTTCAATAGGGTGCCAGCCAACCCCTCGTGGTTCGCCTTATGGGCCTCCCTTGCCAACAGAGTGCTGATCCATGCAGTGTAGGGGACAAGTGGGATTCCCACCTCCTTCGCCTCCTGGATTCTTCCGGAACACACCAGCAGCCCCGACCCTTCGACCTTCTTACCTACCAGTCTGTCCCAAGTCGTTTTAGGAAATTCTGTTCCATCCTGTGCAGCCAGACACAGGTCGCGGAAAGCTGCGTTTAGCTCCTGGACGCCGAGGCTAACTCCGCTTCTTGTCTCCCTCGGGCGAGTAGCCTCCCACTTTGCGTCTTCTGGAGCCCTCCTGCAAACCAACCACTGCCTAACAGCTCGCCGGACCCACCCAACTACCCGAATGAGCCTGCCTATTTCACTGAAGCGTTCTGGCTCAATCAGGTCCATGAGAACAGCGCCCCAGAGCCTCTCCCTCTCATGCTCGGGGTCCCTGGAACTCCCAACCGGTGTGGATGTCCCCTTTGCGTTTGCTTCCTCCTCAGCTTCCCCCGCCTCGTCCTCTGCGGCCTCTCTGATTGGGTCATCCTCTGAACTGTTGTCTTCACCTTTCTTGCCCTTCTTGGTGGTTGCCTGATCTTCTGCCTCATTCTCATTCTGCTCTCCGTCCTGCTCAGAGCTCCTCTTCCTTTTCTTCTCCTTCCGTGTCTCTGTGCCGGTCTCCTCTTCCTGCTGGTCGTCTGTGCTACCGTTCTGCGGACCTTTCACTTTTTTCCCGCTCTTCATCTGCCTGGCCTCTTTGTGTTCCCGCTTGTTAAGTTTCTTCTTGCCAGGGGCCGGCTCCTCTGAGGCGCCGTTCTGATGTGGCTGTTGGCTCCCGTTAGTCTCGGCCTTGCTGTCAGCTGCTGGCTGCTTGGACTCCTCTGCGCTGCTGGATGCTGCTGAACAGATGTCCCAAACCTCGTCATGCAGATTAGATTGGTGGATTTTCAGGCTGTTCCTCATCCAGTTCTGGAACTTTGCCTTCTTTCGTGGAACATTATCATAGGAACTGACTTGGTTGAGCACATCCTTCAACTTGGCACTGATTCCTGGCTTATTGATGGCGTCTTGAATTTTCTGAATCCACTGTTGCTGTTTGACATCGCCTTTATTTGACTTGGCCTCATATCCTTTGCCCCCGTACTTCTGATCCTCGGTGATGCATTTGACATGTTCCTTATAGTCGTTACCCCAGAAGTCTTTCCCGCAGTCTATACATGAGAGAACTTGACACCCACGGCACATATTCACGTGCTTATCGACTTCCTTTTCCTCTGCGAGAGTCATCTCTTTCCCGCCTGGTTGACAATTTCCGCAGCGATACCCTCCGCATTTTGGCTCGCACGCGGCGCCGATGCTATCCCAGCTCCACCACTCGAGGACCTCTTTGCTGCTTGCAGCTGTTCTCCCGGTCCTTTCATGACCTTGCGGCTTCTGGTCTCCATCCTCTTCTTTGGCGCTGGGCGTCTTGCAGGGGATCTCCTCAAATCTTACTGCCTCCGTTCTCAGAGAACGCGCAAAGTGCGTCTGGGAGTTGTGTGCGGATCTTTCCCAACTTTCAAACAGGTCTGGGTGCGTTCCTCCCACGGTCTTCCCCAGAGGCCCGTCCCACAGCACTAAGTCTCCCGTCCTTCTTATCCACCGTGGAGCGAGTCGTCCCTCTCGGTGGCTGATCAAGAGCTCGATTTTCTCAGGTCGGACCAGCTCTTTCTTCTCGACCACAGGGAAGAACTTACAGAGTCGCTCTGGACTGATGACCTTGTCTGCACGAGCGATTGTGTCGAGCCCGTAGCATACCATCTCGTGGGGACTCCATCTGTTGTTGCTCCACGCCCTGACCTTTAGCAGGTATTTGTTAGTCTTGACCCTGACCTTCATTCCACCGACCCCCTGCACAGTCAGTGTTACTTGCCTCCGCTCCAGTTGGAGCCGATCGGCGGCCCGGTTGGTGATATAATTTGTGTCGGAGGCGAGGTCTATGAGGGTTCCCAGGGCATTTCCTGCTTCTGTTTTGACTATCAATGTCATCATTAGTACTGGATGTTCCTCTGGCCCATTCTCCGCGAAGAGACCCCCGCCTTCTGCGCCCGTGCTTAGCGTCATCGAAGCCTTACTGGTGAATGCGTCCTTCGCCCTCCTTTCCTGTTCAGGGTTGAGTCCCAAAGAGTCCAGGAATTCCCGTTGCTTGTCAGAGAACCCTGGCCCTGTCTTCTTCCCCTCACTCCACTTGGGACACAGAAGGTAGTGATGACTTGCCCCTCCTTCATTCTGCTTGCACATTCTGCACAGGTACCGGTTACTACACTCTCCGTCGGCGCCGTGCATGCCCAAACATTTCTGACAGGCTTTGCTTTGCCTTGCTATGGCTCGTTTCTCTGCCAGACTGACACTCTTGAACTTTTGGCAGAAGAATATTTTGCCACCGTGCTGATCGCTTCCACAGATGTCACACTCTTCTCTTCTTTCCGAGTTCCTGCCCGTGACTCTGGTTTCACCTCGATGTTCCTCCTCTTCTTCATCTACCGGTGAGTCTCTCTCCGTGGCCCTCGTGAACGCCCTCTTCTCCCATCTGACTGGCCTCTCCGGTGTTCCCCCAGAGGTCTCCGTGGAGCCTCGGATTCGCGCCATCCCCTCGAGGATTACTTCCTGCCTTTTCAGAAACAGAAGAAGAGCATCGAACCGCTTGTCTGGGGCGACTTGGTTTTTGGGTTCGGTTACAAAGGTAATCCAGCCTTCCTGCACGCGATCTGGCAGTTTGCTCTCGATGGCCTTAATTACAAGTGGGTTCTTCATAGCGCCCACTTCTCCTAAGTCAGTCAGGTCCATGAGGGCTCTTTCCACTGCCTGAATAAGGTCGATTGCTTTCCTCGGCTGGTTTCCTTTTACCGCTGGCATTCTTTCCAATTCCTCAATAATTTGCAGCGCGATGGTTGCCTTGTCTCCAAACCGATTCTCCAAGGCTTTGAATACGTCTTCCGCTGAGCGGTAGCTCGAGAGTTTGAGCTCCTCGAAAACCCTTCGGTCTATGCTCTCGAGGAGGTGGAGTTTCTTCACCTCTGGTGACCCCGATGGGTCTCCCTGCTGCTGCAGGCTTTCCCAATCTTTCCGCCAGCGATGAAAATCTCTCATACACCCGCTGAACACGGGCAGCCTTGTTGGAGGGAGTTTGATCTTGGAGATGGCTCCAGTGCGGTTGCCTCCATATGTGGCGCTCTCCAGCCCTGCCTCCCGGGCTTGTTCCCATGCTTCCCGCTGAGCCTCCAGTAGTTTGGCGCGCTCTTGAGCGGCTATTTCTGCTGCCTTCAACTCAATCACGACCGCCTTCTGCCTTGCCTCAGCGATCTCTTCTTCGGCCTCCAATTTCACTTTCGCTGTCTTCTTCTCAAACTCGGCCACGCTATCAGCTGACTTCAGTCTTGCCTCAGCGGCTTTCCTTTCCAGCTTGGCAATAGCTTCTTTATTTTCTCTACTTGTCGCTCGATCTTTGGCCTCTTCTTCGGCGAGAACGTCGGCCCTTTTCCTCTCATCTTCGGCGAGAGCGTCGGCCCTTTTCCTCTCATTTTCGGCGAGAGCGTCGGCCCTTTTCCTCTCATCTTCGGCGAGAGCGTCGGCCCTTTTCCTCTCATCTTCGGCGAGAGCGTCTTTATTTTCTCTATTTGTCGCTCGATCTTTGGCCTCTTCTTCGGCGAGAACGTCTGCCCTTTTCCTCTCATCTTCGGCGAGAGCGTCGGCCCTTTTCCTCTTATCTTCGGCGAGAGCGTCGGCCCTTTTCCTCTCATCTTCGGCGAGAGCGTCTGCCCTTTTCCTCTCATCTTCGGCGAGAGCGTCGGTGGCCATTTGCTTTGCTGCGGCGGCCTTGTCGGCCATTTTGTCAGTATTCTCCTTCTCAATTCTTCCAAATTCAGTCACATACTTTTCCCAAAGTTCATCCCTTTTGTCCTCCAGCTCCTCTAGTGACTTTCTCGTGTTGCACGCCTCAACTACAGGGATCCACTCCCCCCAGCTTGATAGCAGACTTCGCGCTTTGATGATGAGGTTCTCTGTGAGTGTGCTTCGTTCTTTACAAACGTCGTGGGTTGCCTCTTCTAGACTGATCCTCTTCGCGCCTTCGTGACTCCGTTCTGCTCGTCTAATTGTTGATGAAAGTTCGATTCCCGCAAACCTTGTCCACATGTTGGCCTTTAAGACGTGACCGACCTGTTCAACCTTCTGAGCTCTCTCCTCAGCGGCATTGGTGATGTCTTGAAGAAGCTGACTGTTACCTGTCTCAGGTTCCTGACTTGCTTTGGCCTGCAAACCTTCCTCATAATTGTCGTCTGCAGAGTTTAGGTCTTTCGCGTTTGACAGGAGCGCTATCCACTCGCGTTTCATGTCATCTTCGCCCATCAATGCCACTGACCTGATGATATGGCGATATCCTCTCTCAAAAGTGACTGCCAACTTTTCCCTTTCGATCTTTAGTGCCTCCATTCTGCCTATGACTCAGAAATAACTTGTGTGTACCTGTTTCGTCTTTCTATCTTATATCTTCAGCCCTCTCTGACTCCCTGAGCTGATTTGCGCTGGTCCCTGCACTTCCTTAACTAGTCTTCTGCAGCGGAACCAGGTTCACCGTGGGGTCATCCCAGGGATACTGCTAAAAATAAAATAATAAAGTGGGAGAGGATTTTCCTCCCCCCGACGACTTAATACCCAGGTACACACAAACCTATTTTAATGCAAACAGTCGATAGAGTCACAGAGAAGAGTGCTGGGTGTGGGTAGCTCTCTGGGTAGCTGCTATTAGCTCGCAATTCCTTTCTTGGTGGGTCTTGTAGGTTAGCCTAGCTGGCTGTGGATTCTTGCAGTTGGGTTAACCAGTTGAAGCTAGCCGTGGATTATTTCACTCCTTGCCTGCCTAGCTAGCTGTAGCTTTGAGTGCTATAAGCTCTACCGCGTGCCTGCTGCGCTATTGCGACAACAGGGCTAACGCTAGCTTAGTTGGCTAATGCTCCGCTAGCTAGCAAGTGGCTAGTTAGCTACAGTCGCGGGCGCCACGGCTCCGTTGCCGGCCGGCGGCTGCGTCAGAGTTTGAGTGCTATAAGCTCTACCGCGTGCCTGTTGCGCTATTGCGACAACAGGGCTAACGCTAGCTTAGTTGGCTAATGCTACGCTAGCTAGCGAGTGGCTAGTTAGCTGTAGCTTTGAGTGCTATAAGCTCTACCGCGTGCCTGCTGCGCTATTGCGACAACAGGGCTAACGCTAGCGTAGTTGGCTAATGCTACGCTAGCTAGCGAGTGGCTAGTTAGCTACAGTTGCGGCCGCCACGGCTCCGTTGCCGGCCTAGTTAGCTGTAGCTTTGAGTGCTATAAGCTCTACCACGTGCCTGCTGCGCTATTGCGACAACAGGGCTAACGCTAGCTTAGTTGGCTAATGCTACGCTAGCTAGCGAGTGGCTAGTTAGCTACAGTTGCGGGCGCCACGGCTCCGTTGCCGGCTGGCGGCTGCGTCACTAACCTGACCAGATTTTAGCTTGCTCTTATCTCCGGTGAATGGATCCTTGTCCTCCCGGCAGGGGAGGCTGGTTCATTAGGGGCAATTGGACAATGCCCCACCAAAGGGAGAAGAGAGAGATTTTTTTTCTATGACTTCTAGACAGTGTTGCTTCTGAATATCATAGTCCAATCAGCTAGTGTTCTGTGGAGTATATCATAGTCCAATCAGCTAGTGTTCTGTGGAGTATGTTCCAATCAGCTTCAAGTCCCGCCCCTTTCAGGGCAACTTTCAATCTACTCGAAATTGCACTAGGCTGTTCTCGTAGACTTGCATGTAAAATCTATTTAGGTAACTTCAGGCCATTCGGTCATTTGTCTATGGGGTTTTGGGACATGCACAAAGAATCGTACGTGCTTACGTCATGTCATACGGCCGGCGTAGCTTTCAGATCACGTTCGTTCACCTGCTTCACCATGGCTATGGCGGCTAGTAATGTTTGCTTCGTGTTTTTATTTGTTTTGTTCGTTTTGTGTTTTGTGTAATATGTCTATTGGCAACATTCTACTGCTGGTCTTAATTATCAGCGACCGTCTCCGCTGCCGTGCGACCAACACGCAGGGGGAATATGGAACTATACAGCAAATCACACAGCAAACCACTACCGGACTTTGTAAACAAATTGAACAAATGGATTAGAAGGAGGCATCTTTTGTTCCCAACTTGATGATATTGCAACTGGACCTATTACCGAAGTCAAACTTGTGTAAGTAAGTGAATCATCTGTCCTTCAGTCATGATAGGAAAACCAAATCGATGCTGGGAGAAGGAATGGCAGACTGTATTCTGATTGTATCTTCTATGCTCTTTGTATGTTTCTATGCTCTTTGTATGTGTCTTGGTGTAGGAGAAACGTAGGACCACGTTGGAAACAAGTGTTTCGGTACACGTTGACATGTAGAAACTGTAGAGAGAAAATTGTAGAAATTGTAGAGAAAACTGGGGGGGTAGAGGTGATGAAGAGGTCTGTACAGGGGGGTAGAGGGGATGAAGAGGTCTGTACAGGGGGGTAGAGGGGATGAAGAGGTCTGTACAGGGGGGGTAGAGGGGATGAAGAGGTCTGTACAGGGGGGTAGAGGGGATGAAGAGGTCTGTACAGGGGATGAAGAGGTCTGTACAGAGCGGTAGAGGGGATGAAGAGGTCTGTACAGAGGGGTAGAGGGGATGAAGAGGTCTGTACAGGGGGGTAGAGGGGATGAAGAGGTCTGTACAGGGGGGTAGAGGGTATGAAGAGGTCTGTACAGGGGGGTAGAGGGGATGAAGAGGTCTGTACAGGGGGGTAGAGGGGATGAAGAGGTCTGTACAGGGGGGTAGAGGGGATGAAGAGGTCTGTACAGGGGATGAAGAGGTCTGTACAGAGGGGTAGAGGGGATGAAGAGGTCTGTACAGAGGGGTAGAAGGGATGAAGAGGTCTGTACAGGGGGGTAGAGGGGATGAAGAGGTCTGTACAGGGGGGTAGAGGGTATGAAGAGGTCTGTACAGGGGGGTAGAGGGTATGAAGAGGTCTGTACAGGGGGGTAGAGGGGATGAAGAGGTCTGTACAGGGGGGTAGAGGGGATGAAGAGGTCTGTAGAGGAGGGTAGAGGGGATGGAGAGGTCTGTAGAGGAGGGTAGATGGGATGGAGAGGTCTGTACAGGGGGGGTAGAGGGGATGAAGAGGTCTGTACAGGGGGGTAGAGGGGATGAAGAGGTCTGTAGAGGAGGGTAGAGGAGATAAAGAGGTCTGTAGAGGAGGGTAGAGGGGATGAAGAGGTCTGTACAGGGGGTAGAGGGGATGGAGAGGTCTGTACAGGGGGTAGAGGGGATGGAGAGGTCTGTACAGGGGGGTAGAGGGGATGGAGAGGTCTGTAGAGGTGGGTAGAGGGGATGGAGAGGTCTGTAGAGGTGGGTAGAGGGGATGAAGAGGTCTGTAGAGGTGGGTAGAGGGGATGAAAAGGTCTGTACAGGGGGGTAGAGGGGATGAAGAGGTCTGTACAGGGGGGTAGAGGGGATGGCGAGGTCTGTACAGGGGGGTAGAGCTATTCTCATGCTAAAATTGACTGTAAATCCAGATTTTAAAGTTGATATTCTTCCCCGTGGAGCATGCCCCCATAACCTGTGCCCCACCCAAACATTTTAGCACCAGCCGCCACTGTTACTCATCCCTTACAGATAAAGATAAATTCATTCACATAGATTGTAGTATTTATAAAGATAAAGATAAAGTGAATTGATCATCGGGGCATTTAAAATAGTTTAAAGACATTCTTTCACAAGCCGAGAAATAGACGCGCGCATGCGCATTACACACACAGGGAAGGGTGTTGGCCCCATTCCAAAATATAGAGCGCAGAGTTCATTCTCCATTTTCAGTTTCTACTCTTTTCCTTTAACCTCTCCCTGCAATAAAGTTGTGGTCGCTGAATCACGGAAGTTGAAGCATTGTGTTTGTTAGGAGTAAAATAATAGATTGTGACTTTAGATCAGAAAGGGCGTTCTTAAGTAATCGATACGTGAGTCAGTTGCTTGGCTCCATCTGCTGGCCGAAGCACGACAAGACATTTTAAAACACTGGTTCTCTGTGGGATCTATCTGAGGTCGATGAAATAGTCCTTTGCATTCATAGATTGATGTTTGTAAATGACTGTTGAATATTACATTACTTTAATTAATTTAATTAATTACTAATTGGTTAAATTAATTATTCAGATCATTCATTATCTGTTTCACAAAACTTTGATCAATTGTTTTGTGACAATCTAATGATAACCATTCCTTTGTTTGATATTTTGATTATAGCTAATTGACTTCACAGGTTTACATCAATGAAGTATATGATTGTACAATGACTGAGTCTAACTAATCATTCATTCCTTTCAAATAAAAGTCGATTTCTTTACAGGTTGTAATTAATATTAATCTTTTATTTCAGTTAGGTCATTTCCACAGCTTTTGATTAAAGAATAGCAGAACAGTTCCTATCTGAGGATTGAGCAGTAAAAGGTTTTTGTAAATCAGTAAATACTTGGAGCGTGACCTGCCTTTGTGATTTGATAATTGTGTTGACCAGCCTTTGTAGTTTAATAATTAAGTTGACCTGAACTATAATTAGTATTGAATGAGCAATTAAGTGACACATATTCATAAACAATAAGGAAAAAAAAAAACATTTAAGTGAAAAAACACACACATAGATTACATTTAGATTAAAACACACACATAGATTACATTTAAGTCAATAATACACAATACCACTGAAACAATCCGTTGTTCTAGGTTGTAGTGATTCTGTGTGGACAGCTAATACAGTTAAAGTTAGACTAGCATCTGTTTAGCAGATAAGGCAAAAGAAGGTGGGTTGTAAGAAAAGTACACCTTATTCGATTTAAAGTATATTTTCAGTTTATAAAGCATTTAGGAACCCATCAGCTCAAGATGGGGACAGATTCAAGTAAAATGTTAAAGGCTGTTAATAAGGACAGTGGAATATTGGTAACTTTATCACCTATGGCTATAGTGGAAAAAATGAATCCTCTTGTTATGGTAATTAGCCAAATGTCAACGAAATGGAATGTTCGTTGGGCAGACATTGAACAACCGTGGCCAAAAGAGGGCACCTTTGACTTACAAGTAATTGCAACATTGGAAGTGCTTATCAATGTGCACAAGGCACATCAGAAAGGAAAATATAGGTCAGAGAAATGCAAGTTAGAATTAGACATCTTAGAACTCTTTAAGGTAGAGGGGCAGAAATTAGCATTGGCTTGGAATGAGAAAACAGCACAGATGGAACCGAAAGAAAAAGATGAGTTGGCCAGAGCACTGGAAGAGAAATTGAACATTCCATTCTCACACATGTCTCCAGTCTCCAGTCCTCCTCCCTATGCCAAGATACTGGAGGACAATTCCCGGCGGATCTACCCTCAGGTCCCCGTCCTAAGTACGACCGGAGACTTCACTATCCAAGATGAGTATGAGAACGTACTAGAGAGGGGAAGAGCGAAAGTGATCGTGGATTTCGAACCAGAGAACAAGGCAGGTGCCAAACCAAAGAAGAGAGGGAAAGAACCAAAGGGCAAAAAGAAGGGCAAAAAGGAAGACCGTGAGGAGGACAAGGAGAGTTGTAAGACAGATGACAGTGAAGGTGGCAGTGGAGGTGACAGCGAAGATTCAAGTGATGACAGCGATGCACAGGGAGGCTACAATGCTCAGGTCAGAAAAATAATAGCCAGGGCCAAAAAGCAGGGTGGGACAAGACACTACAAGAAGGGAAAAGAGGAAAGTAGTTCTGAAGATGAGAAGAAGCCTCTGAAGGTGGAGAAGAAGAAAGAGAAGTTAGACTAGCATCTGTTTAGCAGATAAGGCAAAAGAAGGTGGGTTGTAAGAAAAGTACACCTTATTCGATTTAAAGTATATTTTCAGTTTATAAAGCATTTAGGAACCCATCAGCTCAAGATGGGGACAGATTCAAGTAAAATGTTAAAGGCTGTTAATAAGGACAGTGGAATATTGGCAACTTTATCACCTATGGCTATAGTGGAAAAAATGAATCCTCTTGTTATGGTAATTAGCCAAATGTCAACGAAATGGAATGTTCGTTGGGCAGACATTGAACAACCGTGGCCAAAAGAGGGCACCTTTGACTTACAAGTAATTGCAACATTGGAAGTGCTTATCAATGTGCACAAGGCACATCAGAAAGGAAAATATAGGTCAGAGAAACGCAAGTTAGAATTAGACATCTTAGAACTCTTTAAGGTAGAGGGGCAGAAATTAGCATTGGCTTGGAATGAGAAAACAGCACAGATGGAACCGAAAGAAAAAGATGAGTTGGCCAGAGCACTGGAAGAGAAATTGAACATTCCATTCTCACACATGTCTCCAGTCTCCAGTCCTCCTCCCTATGCCAAGATACTGGAGGACAATTCCCGGCGGATCTACCCTCAGGTCCCCGTCCTAAGTACGACCGGAGACTTCACTATCCAAGATGAGTATGAGAACGTACTAGAGAGGGGAAGAGCGAAAGTGATCGTGGATTTCGAACCAGAGAACAAGGCAGGTGCCAAACCAAAGAAGAGAGGGAAAGAACCAAAGGGCAAAAAGAAGGGCAAAAAGGAAGACCGTGAGGAGGACAAGGAGAGTTGTAAGACAGATGACAGTGAAGGTGGCAGTGGAGGTGACAGCGAAGATTCAAGTGATGATTAACGTGCTGTGAATGAGGTAGTTGTCAGCTATCCAGCTGAAGTTCCTGATCCTCATGTGCTGTTGACTCAGATTCCATCTACAGCCAAAGTGTTTACAGTAATTGATTTATGCGGGGCTTTCTTATCTGTACCTCTTAGTGTAGAAAGTCAAGGGTTATTTGGGTTTACCTACAAAGGTCAGCATTATCAATATACCAGAATGCCGCAGGGGTACAAACACAGTCCTCATGTTTTTAATCAGGTCTTGAAGGAGGACTTTGACGGGTTAGAGCAGACGATAAGTAGTACTGCCATTCAGTACATGGATGACATACTCCTTTGTGCCCCAGATGAAGAAACATGTCACAGGGATTCCGTTAAACTGTTAAAGGTTTTGGCGGAGAAGGGACACAAGGTGTCTAAAAAGAAGCTACAATATTGTCAGGAAAGGGTAGCTTACTTAGGACAATCTATTACACAGGGACATCGCAGTGTCTCTAATGCACATTTGGAAGCTATTCAGAAGGCTCCAAAACCACGAACAGTTAGGGAAATGATGATGTTTTTGGGCATTACTGGGTATAGTTCAGCATGGGTGGAGGATTACACTAGACTGGTCGCTCCATTGAGGGGGATGATTAAGGAAACAGGTAGTGATAACCTCCAATGTTGCATCACTTGGACAAGGGAAGCTGATTTGGCGTTTGAGACAATTAAACACAAATTGCAAGAAGCGCCAGCTTTAGCGCTTCCAGATTATTCTAAAGAATTTGGATTGTATGTTTCTTCTTCAGCCGAAGGGAAGTATGCCTGCGCTGTTCTTACGCAACCAACAGGCATTGGACCTAGTCCACAGCCCATAGCCTATTATTCTGTCGCATATTCAGAGGTAGAAATGGGTTTTGCGCCATGCTACAGAGCAATGGCCGGGGCATATCTTATGTACGAGAAGGCAACAACCTTAACAATGGGGTACCCAATTACCATTCTCTGCCACCACAGTCTAAGAAATCTCTTGAATCAAGGCAAGTACACTTTGACTATGCCTAGGATTAGGGATTATTACAGGATGTTGGAAAGGGAAGATGTAACATTAGCAAGATGTAACACACTTAACCCAGCAGAGACCTTGCCAACCCCAGAAGATGGGGAGCCACACGATTGTGTGAAGGAAGCCATGAGGTACTCTAAGCTTAGAGCAGACCTACTAGCTTTGCCTTTAACCTCTTTATATCCACGGGCCCTCATGGGGATCCGAAGTGATATAAAGAGTTTACCTCGATCAATTCTCTTCATCGATATCACATTTTTTTCACAACTTTGCATGCTATACGATGCCACCATTTTTTTCCAGAGACGGTAAACACGGCCTAAGTCACATCCAGTTTTCTCCAACTGGAGAATGTGTCATGTCCGGTTTCAACGCCAAATTTCCTCTCAACTCAAAAAAATCAAAAAAAAAAAAAAAAAAAAAAAAAGAAATCTGATACATGAGAAAGGTCAAAGGTCAAAGATGGTGCCAACATATCTCCAAATGGCCTAAACATATAGGTGTCCGCCTAAACATACCTGTACTAAAACAGGTACAAAGTTGCATTTGCTCACATTACTAGCATCAACTTTGGCACAAGTACTAATAAGACCCTGGAGTACTGATTCCTAGATGATTTGGGCTTGGTTATCAGGTTTCCAAGGTGATATTCACTGTAAAAGCTGTTTTTTTTTTAGGCGGAGACTGAATTTGAGATGTTTTATAATGTTCTAGCTCTATTTACTCTGACACAGTAACATAGATTTTGATTCTGACACTTCTACAGCCACCCCACAGGTGTTAGCTTTCATTTGATAACAAGATCATTATGAAGGCCCTTGTGATTGTGGAGATATTCTATATTCACTGTGGGCATGTCATTTCGAGCAGAAAACCAGAAAAATGAGGTGGATAAGAAGGGAAGCTGATGTTGAGTATTGGACTGATGGATCTTGTTACCGGGTAGGAGAACATTTATGTGCTGGGTATGCCATAGTCCGATCCCAAAATTCAGAGTTCATTGTGGAACAAGCCGAGGCTGTTCCTCAGCCTTGTTCAGCTCAGTTGGCTGAGTTGATTGCCCTCACAGAGGCATGCAACTTGGGAACCGAACGGAGAGTAACAGTGTACACAGACTCTGCCTACGCCCATAATGTGTGTCACTTACATGGAGCTGTATGGAAGGGACAGGGTTTTAAGAAAACTGATGGTTCGCCTATACAGCACCACGCCCAGATCATGAAGCTGTTACAAGCCATGATGAAACCAAAGGAATTAGCCATAGTGAGGTCTGACTCATCACATGTCACACAAGGTAACAGGGCTGCAGATGATGCAGCCAAAGCCATTACAGGAGCAGACAAAGCAGGTAAAGTTCTTCTGATCACACATGAAGTACAATTACAGGGCATGGTCACGCTTGAGGATTTATTGATGTTACAGAGTGGGGCAACTACGCTAGACAAAAACCTATGGTTAACAAGGGGGCTATGGATTAGCACATGTGGCTAGGGGGGAGGTAAGACGCAAGATCACCAAGGAATATGGTTTTTGGGCTCCATATTTACTGGAACAAATAGACCATATCCTTGGTCAATGTGTGGTCTGTTTGTAAAACAATATCAGACCTGGAATACCAGTGGGAACTGGGCATATCCCTACCCCAAACGGGCCAATGAAACATTTGGTGATTGACTATGTGGACATGATTCGTCCTGTTGCAGGATACAGGTACATGTTAGTTGTAGTGGACAGGTTCAGCAGATGGGTAGAAGCTTGCCCCACTCGAAGAAAGGATGCTCAGTCTGTAGCAAAGTTCCTATGCAGGGAATTCATACCTAGGTTTGGAATTCCAGATAGGATAGCGTCAGACAATGGAAAGGAATTTGTGGATAAGACGGTAAAGCTTATACTACAAAAGTTAAGGATCAAGCAGAAATTTCGGTGTATTTACTCACCTCAAAGCCAGGGGATGGTAGAGAGGATGAACGGGGTCCTTAAGAACCGTCTTTCTAAGGTCTGTCAGCATACAGGTCTTAATTGGGTGGAAGGACTCCCTCTTGCATTGATGGCCTGTCGTTCCAGTGAGATTCGAGGGCTGCACTTGACTCCCCATGAACTGGCTATGGGGAGAGTAATGACAGCTCCCTGTGCACGAACCAGCGGGAAAGGGCCAAGTTTGGCTCTCCTGGAGAGTGACATGAAAGCCTATGTGCAGTATATGACTAACCGGCAAAAAAGTATCTCTTCTTATGTGATCCATAAACAGGAACGTGAAGAGGAGGTGAACGCACAGGAGAAGAAGAACGCGTTGCAACCGGGTGACAAAGTATACGTGAAGGTATACCGACGAAAGTGGCATGATGCTCGACGGGAAGGACCGTACGAGGTCGTTCGTTGCACTGGGAATGCCATTCAAATCAAGGGGTCCCCCACTTGGTATCATGTTCATCACTGCATCAAGGCACCCAATGAGGAAGATGAGGGAGAACCTCAGCAGGATGGTGAGGAAACCCCTGGGGACGAGGATGTCCACAGCTTGGACATCCGGGCTGATGAGGATGTTGGTGAGTATCTGCGCCATGATTCAGATGATGCCGGGGGCCTCGTCCCAGACCCTGTCCAGCCCAGAGGTGAGCGGGCCGATGGAGATCGTGAAGGACCCAGTGACTGCGACACCCCTCTTGGGGATTCTACCAAGCCTGGTGTTGCCCCTGTCTCCCCTTCCGACCCAGACAATGCTCCAGACGGAGATGTCACCAACCCGGGCGGCTGCCCAGACCAAGGTACCATTGAGAGACACAGACCTGTCAGTGATGATGATGATGAATAGTTTAATGACCACACGACCTAGGTCGGTGGAATTTGTTTTCGGTACAGCTCAAAAAGCAGTGTAAAAAAACATACACACATTTCACATGACTATTACATGGACATGAAACACACATAACCACAAGACAAGACAGAACATATTTACAATTTACAATTTATACAGTGCAGTGAGTCAGGTATTGAGAGTCCTTATGGCAGAGGGGAAAAAACTGTTTTTGAACCGGGATGTTTTGGTGGCCAGGGATCGGTAGTGCCGTCCAGAGGGCAACAGTTGGAACAGGTGGTGAGCAGGGTGGGAGGGGTCAGAGATAATTTTATGTGCTCTATTTATGGTGCGTTTGAGATACAGTGATTCAACTGATGGGAGAGGGGTGCCGATGATCTTGGATGATTTCTTTACTATTTGCTGTAGTTTCCTTTTTGATTTACTGTCCGAGCTGCCGTACCAAACTGTGATGGATGAGGTGAGTATGCTCTCAATGATGGCGGTGTAGAACTGAAGGAGGAGTTTTTGTTTTACTTTGAATTTCTTGAGCTGTCTAAGAAAGAATAGTCGTTGGTGGGCTTTTTTGGTGATGAAGTCTGTGTTGGTGTTCCATTTGAGGGAGTTGCTGATGTGAGTGCCAAGGAATTTGAAGGAGTCCGTTATGGTTATGGGTTCTCCAAGGATGTTGATGGTTTTTTTGGGGGGGGGGCTGTGCCTGAAGTCTACGATGATTTCTTGTGTTTTTGATGAGTTGAGCTGGAGGTTGTTGTTGAGGCACCAAGTGACTGCTTGGGCTATCTGCTCGCGGTAATGGTCTTCATTATTATTAGTTATGAGTCCGATTATGGTAGTGTCATCCGCATATTTCGTAAAGGTGACTGAGCTGTGGAGAGATATCAGGTGTTTGGTGTAGAGGGTGTACACCCCAACCAGGCAGACCCCGTGATAGACCAAGGCCAATTAGAAAAAGGCTCAAGCCACGACGTTTCAGAGACTAGTATACCCCGTTGACTTCTTTGGACAATGTTACATTTCACTCACACACTGTTATGCCTGGACGTCAGAGAAGAATGATCTCATTAGGGAGATCTTTTGCTTGCCCACATTCACGTTGTATTGTTGATGATTGTTTGATCTATACCGCCGAAAGGGACGAGTGGTATTTACTGGATGCGAAATATGTTAAAGTTGAGACTCGCGCGACAGAAACTTATGTGACATTAAGTAACCATGACATGAAGTTGAACCCGTATTGGTGTGCTAGACGTAATATCGGTGCTCGGGTGTTTGGGTCCGATGATTTCAAGACCCTAGTTTGTAGGTCCACTCCTGACTTTCCAAAACCATGGAAAGGAGGGATGGACTGTGAGGGATTTGTTATAGAACATGTTAAAGTATATGTTATGTTACCAAAGGTTGTTAAAAGAGTTGTTGTGATTACGCCTGTGATTACGCCTGTGATTATGCCTGTGGTCGCTACTGAAGAAATTTTGTTATTTGATTCCAATCAACTGGGGACACGGTCTCACCCTAATTCTGCCACTAGTATCATGAAGGATTTTGCTTCAAAAATGAATTATTCTGATTGCTGGATTTGTCAACAGGTCCCTGTAAGTACGTCTGCTCCTATGTTTTTCCCCATACCATTAACCAAAGCAGAATGGTTTCATTATAATTGGCAGGGTTTAGCCCATTTTGTTTTACAGGGCAAGGACCAGAGCTCTTCTTGTCAGCCCAGCACGATTTTGGTTCCTTTAAATTCTTCCTATGCAGGTGTCGATGATGGTGTGTTGGAACGTCTGACAGCAGAAGTTAACGAACACCATAGGCCTAGCGGTTTTGGGAGGGTTATTATTGATAGGCTTACACATTTGTCACAACCAACAGGTCCGAAGATGATGTATATTATCCAAGCTATGTTCGTTCAATTGAATGGTACAGCAGTGAGTCCTCATCTGTCATGTTCTGGGATTGTGACTACTACACCGTGGAGAGCTTCAGTTGTTATTTCTGGGTTGAAATGTAAGGTTGTTGATTGTGCTATGGTGCCTCAAATGAAATTACATGATACCAATAATACCAGACGGCAGAAAGGCACCACGCAGCTTAAAGTCATGCCAGTGTTTCCTCTACATGCATTTCATCGTGGCGGACCGCCACGATGGAATTTCCTCCGCCACCATTCAGATTTCTCAACCCAAAAAAAAAAAAAAGATTTAGGCCGCTTTTCAGACCTTCACAGCGCTAGACACACCCACAAGCGCTGAAACTGGACCAGTCCGTGTGTGTCGCGAGTATTGAACTTGAGGCTGCGTTCGTAAATTCGCTCTGAGAGCCCCGGAGCGCACACTGGGTTCAACGTCATAAAGGGACCAAGTCATTTGATTGGACAAGAGGCATTCTGTGAGTGCTGATCAGATTTCCAGAGCGTATTTACGAACGCGCCCTGGCTGTCACCCGAACACCGCGAGCTAGCGTAGTGTAGTGTAGTATAGGATGCGTAGTGTAGTGTAGTGTAGGATGGAGAGAGAGAGGAGAAGCCTCTCTATGTGTTACCTATGTCCAGTGTACTAGAACCACTCTAACAGGAGTGTTTGTCCGTGAATAACACCGGCTATGCCCGGGGTAGAAACACAAGACTATAGCTGGATAAGGTCTACAGGTCTACACGGTCATTTTAAGCCGTCGACCAGCCCTCTACGACCACGGGAAGTCATGTTAAAAGTGAAGATACTTCTGTTAAACTAAGCTAAGCTAAACATCGCTAATCGCTAACTCCCTCCTGGGCTTAAAGTGACAAGTAATAACGTTGTGAAAAAAAACGTCAGATCAGTGTTTTTGTTTTTATTGACAACGGAATTACATGCTGGAAAAACAGACACAGACAATAAGAGACACACGGGAGAAGTACAGGAAAACATTTTATTTTTTTGGGCCATCCTCGAGTTTTGGCTGAAATTACGTCGTTGTTTTGAGCGCGCGTGCGCGTTTCATGCGCGTGCACGCGCGGTCAGCACTACCCGCCACCATTGTAAAAATTCCTGGAGGAAACACTGCATGCCTCTCGTGAATGTTACAACCTGTATTGACATTCAATCTCCGCCCAAAGGCAGCGCGATTCGTCAGCTAGGGGACGCTTCTTGTGTGAGCCCTATTTATGTCTTTTCGAATCCTGGTAAGGAGCTTCAACTCCCGGAGGGTGTGTTTCTTGTGTGTAATAATGATGCATTCTCTAAACGACCTGCTTTGAGTGATGGTATTTGTTATTTGGCTCATCTGATACCTTTGATTAGGAAAGTTACTTGAAAGGAGATGTCTGTGCTTCACAAACAAGCAACCTATCGTAGTCGTAGGGAGTTATCTACAATTTTTTGGCCTAATATTCCCAAGTTATGGTGTCTACAACTCTCAGACTGAATTGAGTGCCCTGTCATCCGTTCTTGAAAAACACATTAATGCTTCGGATACTGTGATATCTGCCCTGGCTACTGAATTGACTGAAACTAAGAATGTTGCTCTCCAAAATAGAATGGCTTTGGACATTATTTTGGCCAGTCAGGGTGGTACTTGTGCATTGATAGGCGGTGAATGCTGCAGTTATATTTCGGATTCCGGTAAAGCTCTGAATCTTTTCATGAATCTAACAAGAAGGGTGTGGAGGATTTGCATAAAGAACACGGTTGGAATGTATTTGATTTCTTTGATTCTGCTTTTTCAGGTGTTGGTAATATGATCAGGTCCCTATTATTTTCGCTATTATTTTTGTTGTCATTATTATCTGTATTATGTTACTTGGTATTTTGATCAAATGTTGTGGAAAGTGTATTTCTGATGTTCCTGTTAATGCTTTGATGTTGACCAACATAGCTGATGAGCAAAGGCTGGATTCTGTCTTGCTTTCTGATTTTGTTTCCTCTTTTGATGATTTGTTTGTTAAGTGATATTTTGTTATTGTTTGCTTCAGTTGCTGTGTGTTTATTTCTATACCGTGTGATTGATGTCGGTTGAGAAGTGATGTGATGGTTACGCAAAGCTAGGAGTGAGGTTCTATTCCTGGCGCAACGAAAATGAAAGCTCCTGACTATGAAAGTGTTATCAATCTGAGACGGCGGTAAAGGCTGTTCTCCAACTGGGATCAAGTGCTAGTAACCTCTGACCCTGAAGATTCAAGAACGAAGAAGACATCGGTCGTTGGACGTTTTGTATTGGTTTATGCATGATGTACTGTGTTTAGATTAATTTTGATTGTTATTTTTAGGATTCTTTTTTATTGTTGATTGTTTTATATTTGGTTTGTATGATGTCTTTGGTCGCTGGTACTGGTGCTGGGTTGGTCTGTGTTATTATGTTTCTTGTGTTGTGTGTTGGTGTAGTTTTTCTGTCTGTTGTTAAAATAAAAATAAAATATTTGGTTTCTTAGTTGCAGTATGTGGGGTTTTGTGTTTTTGTTTTGTTTTATGTGGTCGTTTAGTTTCAATATGTAGTATATTTTACTTGAAACATACATGTAGACATATATGTGCTGTGGTTAGTGGGTACACAGACACACACACACACACACACACACTGACCATCACCAGATGACCAACACAGAAGGGGCCGCAAGGTTCCTTGGGGCGGCTTGGAGACACACACACACACACACACTGACCATCACCAGATGACCAACACAGAAGGGGCCGCAAGGTTCCTTGGGGCGGCTTGGAGACACACACACACACTGACCACTCCATATTGGGGCAGGGGACGGGAGAAAAGGCCATCATTGGCTAAAGAATCTTTGACCATACCTCTGGTTTGGTTGGCTCAGGGGTGAAAGTATTTACATATGAAAAGGGATAAAATCCTTGGGGAAACGACTCTCTGTCTCTTTTCTTCCTGCGACCACCCAGAGATGACCTGCTGCAGACCTTGAGAAGACCATGCTGTGTGAACTGCTTTTTTGAATAAATAGTCTTAAAACTGCTCAAGAACTCTTCCTCATTTTTTAGCAGCAACAGATACCATAATATACAACAGACAATATACTACACAACAAAGGAGAGACAAACAATCACATAAGTGATGGAAATAAGTGTTTTCCAAAACTGTCAAACACACACCTAGTGTAGTCCACTTTGTAGGCAGAACCGTCGTCTTTCTGAGAGCGCTGGCGGAACTGTGTAGGCGTCTCCAGCTTCCAGTAGTTGAGGCACAAGAGGAACATTTTTGAGAGCTCAAACATAGTCTGCCTCTCTTTGGGTGCCAGGTGGCTGAACTTGTACTGAACAAAATTCAATACTCCCTGAGGAACAAAAAATAAAACAAGGAGATGTTTAGTATTGTGGTGTTGTAAGTAGGATATTGGTCCTTTTTGTGTCAAAGACATACCATTAATTTGGGTCCTCTGGTTCCTTTCTATCATGCTTTAGAGATCTACTAATCTGTAGATCTAGAGAACTAAAATCAGTAATAATGCTCCACAAGCAGCTATAAAGTAAGAGCTATGGTGCTGGAAGTAAAAAGTAAAGAACAGATTGATAAACAGATATGAACCCATGGTCACCTGCTCAATGTTGGGTTTCTCAAAGGGGGGGCTCCCCAATGATCCCTCCACTATGGGCTGGCTCATCTGCAAGATGCATTTTCTCAGCAGCTGGAGGAAGAGACACATGTAGAGGGAGGGTCAAGAAGTGCAGTGTCAGCATCACTGATGGAAACCATATGCACTTGTCAGTGAGTGCATGGGTGTGTTTGTGTATTCATATGTTGGTTGGGATGGAAGGAACTGATTGCATACCTTGAAGAGGTAGAAGTAGACCTGCTTGGTGTCTGTGTCCTCCTCCTTGTGCACAGACATGAAGAGGTTCTCCACATCCACCACCATCCCAAGCAGCCTGTTGATCTCCTCCTCTGAGACATTCTCAAGGTGAGAGACATGGTCCGCTACATATGAAGAGGTTAAACAAGAGATCAGCAATTGCTTCACCTCCCTAGGGTTAGACCTAAGTCTCTTTCTACTTTACCTTTAAAACATGTAGCGGTAAAGCGACAAGGATACATTGTGCAATTGTCATGTCACGTCTTGTTTTTTTTTAATGTATTTTTGTTATCAGGATATGGGCTATTGTTTAGCAGGAGTCAGCCACCTGTTTGGTGGTGGCGTTGTGTTGTGTGTAATGAACAAGCTCTAAACGGAGATAGAACCTTATCATTCTAAACGGAGATAGAACCTTATAATTCTAAGCTCACGATACATAGCGACCCAGACGCACGCTGCTTTTTGGCCATGCTTCCAGGCGACTAGCCTACACGTGCTGTCGGAACCAAAAGTGACAAGTGCACTGTAGTGTTCAGGTAGTCAGGTGTTCAGACGCGTCAGATGTGGCCAGGGACACGGCCCAGCTGACCGGGCCAGGAGACACTCACACACTCACACACTTTATAAAACTGACCCAACCTAAAAGGAGTTCGTTTCGTTTGACGGATATTCTGTATGACATTATGGAGATCACATTCACAGCCCGTCGTTTCGCCCCACTGTGGCTCGTCCTGGTGGAGTGTGTTCTCCTGTCGGCTGCGGAGGAAGGTAAGTTCATCTCCCTAGGATCTATTCTAGGCCTCATTAATGAACTAATGTGTCATTAATTAAAGGACCGGTCTGTGTTCTTATTTAGAATATGGGACACATATTGGCTTGAGGCTCTGTTGAACCAAGCATGAAGCATCAAGAGCAAAACAACAACCTGTAGCGAATACCCTGGCAATCTAACAATTATATTAGAGTGTATAATGCATAAACTGGGCATAGTCATGGTCTTTGCTTGGCTGGCTGGCTGCATTAACCTGTTGTTGTTACTTGTATGTTCATTACGTTACTTCAAATGAATGCCCCTAGTCAAATCCATCAACTGAAGATAACTCGTGAGTTTAGAATTATAAGGTTCTATCTCCGTTTAGAATGATAAGGTTCTATCTCCGTTTATAATGATAAGGTTCTATCTCCGTTTAGAATGATAAGGTTCTATCTCCGTTTAGAATGATAAGGTTCTATCTCCGTTTAGAATGATAAGGTTCTATCTCCGTTTAGCATGATAAGGTTCTATCTCCGTTTAGGGTCGTTCAGAGATATTGAGCGTCAAAGTTTTTACATTCCATTATGTTTTGTGAGATGTTTTGTGAGAAACTTATGGAAAAAATAGTTTATGAACAGGTTGATAGGTACCTTACCGAAAAAAATCTGATGTATGAATTTCAATCAGGATTCAGAACATCCCATTCCACTGACACATGCCTTCTCTATTTGAACGACCACATCAACCTTGAGGTGGACTCGGGCAAGTACTGCGGCATGGTCATGCTGGACCTCCAGAAGGCCTTCGACCACATATTGTTAGATAAACTGAAAGCAATTGGGTTCGATAGAACATCGGTGAGCTGGATGCAATCCTACTTAGAGGGGAGGGAACAGGTGGTTAGTGTGAACGGAACACTGTCCCCCCCCCTCCCAGTGACCTGCGGCGTTCCACAAGGAAGCATATTGGGACCTTTACTGTTCCTAATATATGTGAATGACATGTCATCAGCATGTGATTGCAATTTGTTCCTGTTCGCGGATGACTCGGCTCTGCTGGTCTCTGACAGGGACATATTGCAGGTGGAAAAAGCGCTAAGCACTGAACTGAGTAGAATCTGCATCTGGCTAGCTGACAATAAACTATCAATACACCTAGGTAAAACTGAAACCATCCTATACGGATCCCCATCTAAACTCAGAAAGGCTGTAAATTACAATATAAAAGTGGGTAACATTACTATCACAAGAAAAGAGGATATTACATACCTGGGCTCCATCTTAGAGGCAAATCTTTCCGGAGATAAAATGGCAGCAAAAGTAATCAAAAAAGTTAACCATAGAACTAGATTCTTGTACAGGATATCCTCACTTGTCAGTAAAAACACACTGAGGACCCTATCAGGAGCTCTCATTCAATGTCACTTCGACTATGCCGTAACATCATGGTACTATAGAACCACAAAGGCCCTAAAAACAAGACTCCAGACAGCCCAAAATAAACTGGTTAGGCTTCTGCTAGGCCTCAACCCTAGGACACATCTAACCGCTGCTCATTTTTTGAGCCTTGATTGGCTACGAGTAGTTGACAGAGTGCAGCAGCTTGCACTGGGCCTGGTCTTCAAGATACGCTACACCACAAAGACACCCAAGTACCTGTCAACATACTTCCAAAAAGTGAACAACGTCCACACATACAATACCAGAGGAAGCTCCACGAACCACGTTCAACCGCGTTGCACCACAAACAAGGGGTTAAACTCGTTTGCAAACTATGCAGTAAAAATGTGGAACGCCCTTCCTATAATCTTAAAGGAGTGCAAAACACTGCCCACCTTCAAAACCACTCTCAAAAAACATTTACAGGAGGCTGCAATCCGTAACTGGACCCTCTAAATCAAAAATCAAATTAAAAGACTACACCCCCACCTGGACTACCCTCTATATATTCTTGTTGTTTTGTTGTTATGTCTCCCACCCCCCCCCCCCCCCCCCCCCCCCACCTGAAATACCCTCTGCACATACTAGTTGTTTTGTCCCACCCCCCTACCTGGTCTACACTCTGAGCAAATGCAATGTTATTATGTCGCCCCCCCCCCCTCCCCCCCGCCTAAATCTACTGGTGTTTTTGTACCCCCCCCCCCCCCCCCCACCATGACCACACACTGTACATACTTGTTGTTTTGTCCCCCCGCCCGAACTACCCATTGCACATATTATATGTCTGTCCCCCTGCCCGAACTACCCACTGTACATACTTTGTGTTTTGTCCCCCGCCCCCACCTGTGGTGTATGTCCCCACCTGTCCTACCCGCTGTACATACCTTATGTTTTGTTGTATTGTTCTTCCCATGTTGGATGTATGTTTATCTTGTAGATAGTACTAGTTATTTGTCTGTATTATCTTGTAGATAGTACTAGTTTTTTGTCTGTCTTACATGTAACGATGAATTGAGTATCAAGGACCCCAATTGAAATAAGCCAGTGGCTTTCTTGGGTTTTTATCCTGTTAGTTGACCTTGTATGTAATATGTACTTTCATGTACCTACTTCTGCAAATCTTCTAATAAAGTTTTCAATCAATCAATCAATGGAACCTTTGTATTTTATTAACCGTTTGCGTCCACTCGCCATGTTGAGCGATGTTGCTATGATACTTTTTGCCCGTCAGGTTGGTGGTTGCTAGGGAAGAAACCACGTGACTGAAAGCTATGAATACTTACTGTTTGTTTGTTTGTTTGTTTGTTAACCCTTCCCGCCTTTTCCTCTTCTTCTTCTTCCTCTACGTTTTATGACGAGTGCCAGACACATTGGGCAGTCCGATGGCAATAGCGCCCTCCAGTGGAACGAATTGGATGAGCAACTTAGGTCGACCTCCCTAAAAACAAACGTAAAGGTTATTATAAGGTTTATTAGGGTTTGTTTCACCTGTTTTGACTGTACGACAGGTATTGGTGTCAGTATCTGTGGCAGGCCTGGCAGATGACGCTAAAGAAGTAGACGCCAGTCATTGTGAGAGACTGTGTAATAATGTCTGAATCAATTATTCTATTTTAATAAAATGTCATCGCTGAAATATAAATCCACCATATTTAAATATATTATACAAATAAGTAAAACAATTAAACAGGAGAAATGGAATTGAATCTCCACATGTTTTAATTGCTCGAGAGCCATCAATGATCCCATTGCCCATCATGGTTTGCAAGAATCTTCTATGACTGTTGTCATATGTCGGTCGAGCCATAATGGAGTATTGAAGATGGACTGTGAAAGTGAATCGTTGAAACACATATTTGGTTAATATGTATGCTGTTTATTATGGTCATACGATTAACCACACATTTGACACATGTTATATCGGGAATTAGCTGAATTTAGCTACGTCGCGACTCGCGACACATGAAATGATACTACACTACAGTAACAGTAGATGTGCGCCAGTACGTTACAGGGCCTTTGAACAGGTCACACTTGAAAATGAGCCCTTGGGGCTCAATGCGTTTCTTACCTGTATAAATAACGGTTAAATAAAAAATAAAATAAAAAAAGGGCCACTTTGGCATGTCTTGACTTTTGACAAAGCTTGTTAGCTTACGTTAGCTAGTGGCTAAACCACCCCTATTGACTTTGTTTCAGGATCATGGTACACACCATCAGGCAAGCCAGCTAGCTAGTTGTACATCTCTGTGTAGCAAACACCTCGCTTTTCCAATCGGTAGCGCGCTGTATAGGCCTGCCCTCAATGTGATCAATTTACACCCCGTGGTCACACCTAATATGGTCAATAGGAAACGTGCTCAAGGCAATATAAAGAAAACCCAAAATTGAAGACTCTCATTGGATGAAGTTTTTAATCAAGAGTTCCTTTGTGTATCCAGGTGATTGGACTGCTGATAAGATTGTATGTGTCTACTGTATTCTATTTATCAAAAAATCGAAATGAAATTCTTAAATTATCTTAAAACTTAGGCTATAGTCGTTTAAAGTTGAAAGGCAAAATGGTTACCATTCAATTTCCATCATAAAATCACTCTGTATTTAGAAGAATAGATTTACTATTTATTTACAAATACATGTTTCTTCACAATATACACAATTCTTGAGAAAACATATTGAATTACAAAAGGAATATAAGGTGGGTAATCTTTATCAATTTTCTAAACACCTGCAACATCACTATAGTAATTTAGACAGGTAGCAGATATGTCGTCTTTGCTTACAGAATGCATCTTGACATTTATAATAAATACCACAAGTTAAATCTGCATAGGCTTCATGTCAGAGTTCTATAACAAAATATTGTCTCATGTTCACATACAACAGCAATGGCAGTGAGTTTTAAAAATATTATAAAGTTTGAAGAAACCAAGCTTCATGTACTGTAAGGCCATGTCAATAAGTAGACAGACACATCATATTATTCAGGGGTACAAACTTGTCACCTTTTAGCAGTTTTTTTTTACCTCAAAAATAGGTCAACAATTTTCATAAATGTTCTTTGTTTTCAGTCAAAAAACTATTTTGTCACCTTTTTGGGCCATCACCAGTTTGCATCCCTGATTATTTGATCTCATCACAATTAAGTGCTACTAAAAAAGTACACGAAAAACAGCTGTACAGTGAAAAGGAAATACAGTGCTACTGCTTGGTGTTCATCATAGTCTCAGATGACTGCATGTTTCAGGACTGCACACCACAAGGGGGGGGGGGGGAATAGAGGGGGAACAAAACAAAAAAGAATGGGTCACAGAAGTCATTTCATGAGCACTGTGAGAAATATAACACACTTAGATTGTGTAATTTAAGAAAGCAATTTGGCTGTGAGGCCTACTCCTTCATTATGATCGACAGTATAGCAATTGGTAAATTAAGCATATAAATCCAATCAAGGGTAGGCTTATCAGGCACTGCCTGCTAATCACAGATATAACTTTTTCTGCTTTCAATATCCATGAGGTCAAATTAGTCAATGACAGACAAGACACAACAATCCCATCTGTCCGTGCAGCTCGTAACTCTGGGACGTCATCAAGACAACATAGGAAATTAAGGCATACAAAGGATTTTCTTTTTTAATGTAGGTTTGGAGGGTGTACATGATGTGTACAAATGGTGTACAAATGAGAATGGTGTCGGAGCTGCACCTGACACTGTCACTGTCATACAGCATATTATATACATTTTAATGGCCTTAAAAAATCTGCAGGGATTGTGGAGCGATAGTGTTTAAAAGTAATAGCTCCCCAATGGGCTGTGATATTTCCTGGTATGGCCACTCTGTTGTCAAATTGTAGCTTGTTAAAAGTAGGCAAATCCATAGTGTCCCAAACCAATATTTATTACCTGTTATCTTGACATCAGGATCTTATCTCAACAGTCTGGACAGCTGATTTTGTGATGGAAGTGAGGTAGTATCAATGGCTAGCCGCTAGTGGAAACATGCAGCTCATTGTAATTGCAATTTCAACTTGTGGCCACAGGGGGAGCTAGATTTCATGTGTAGCTCCTTTAATCAAGAAGACACACACTGACGGAATGAGTCCTTTGTTTCCCATATTTACTAGACTAGCTAATATCATTGGAATTCAATTATCACGTGGTAAACTATGTATGTGCCTATGGTCAATAATTCAAACTGAAATAAAATAAAATGTTTCTAGGTCAGTTATGACATCATCAGAATCATAGACGTCATTATCTGCATCTGTTCAACCAAAACAATTATCTGTATTCGAAGACCGGAAGTGGGCGTGGTTTGTTGTAGTCTCTAACCAAATATTTTCTTTTTGTGCCTTTAAAGCATCAAATAGATTTAATATTAGCATATAATTATGAAATATATTTAAAGTTTCTCATACTGCACGTTTCATCTCTTTCTCTTTTTTTTTTTATAAACTTAACTAACTTTTATGAACTGTCTGAACCCCATCACCACCCCTTTAACTGGGGGACATTGAACAATCAGAAACCCCCAAAAAGTTTTATAAATCGAAAGATTCTGTTTTGCATTGGAAATAGAAACTATGTACAGTAGAGATATACAGAAAAAATCATTCAGTTGAAGGGAATAATCCAAAGAAGCTGCATTTCTTGTTTCTTGGTGTGTTAACGTTACTGTAGTTCACTTGGGTAATATGAATTACTACTTGCGATGCGAGTTTCACATCGAGGCAGCTTTAAGCCTGCTGCCTGCTTTGCGCTGTCTCGCTAGGGGCGACTAGAGAAGTGATCACTTTTTAATAATGTGTAGTAAATGAAACGACTACTTAATGATATCAAAGTCCTATGTTGCAAACAGAACGGGCATTTTTTATCTTGTGGCCATCCACAATGATATGAATTGATTTGAAGAAACATAATGGCTGACACACAGACATGTCAATCATGGCTTTTTTCGAATAATAACGAGCAACATCGGGTAGAATCTGTATCTGTTTCCATCGCATAATTTGTGCTTTCCCAAATAACGTATCCGGGTACACCCCTACAGAATCAGTAGCTTATCTACAAGAGAAACGTTTGAGCCACTGTGACCCTGCACATGAGAGAGTATTACACATTAGAACCCCTAGGAGGACATTGAAGCAGCTCAGGTATTTGGTGTCAGTGAATAACTGAATTATATGTGACAGCAGCTGGTGAATCCGGGAACAAGTCGGCCGATCAAATGTTCTGACTGTTATTCAGAAAAATGTAAATACATTTTAACATTGTTGAAAATCAATGACACAATCGCTAGTCAAGCCAAATTATTGCAATGCAATAGATTTGGTGACTAATCCCGGTTTCACCAACTGCAGTCACATGTTCTAGCTGTACTAAAGTCAAGCTGAAAAGTGAAAAGTCTATTGCAAAAAAAGCAGGCTTTAAACTGTCTGAATTTCCACATTTATTTTCAAGAGACTTAGGAAATGGTCCTGGGGCCACCCGAGGATGCTGGGAGTTGGAGTTCTGCTTCGCCTCCTCCTTTCAAGATGTGCTCCTCGTAGGGGAGCATCAGTCTAAGACACACACACACACACACACACACACACACACACACACACACACAGAGAGAGAGAGAGGGAGAGGGAGAGAGAGAGAGAGAGAATATCGAGAGAGTGAGTGAGTGAGTGAGTGAGCATTGTGATGCAAAGTAAGTCTCTGAATAGACAATATTGTAATCTTATCATCTATAAAAAATGTATACATTCTTAAATTTAATTATAGAAAATATTTATTCTCTTAAATATATTTTCTTAAAAGGATAGAACTTTATCTGTAGCTTCAGAGCTATCTGTAGCAACAGTCTGTCTGTCATCTAATATGGATGAAATGGGAGAATATTTGTACAGCATTTGTTTTCATTTAGGGTTTCTTAGTAAAAGAGAAAATCTGCCTGCATGGCGCTAATATTAGCATACAAACGTGGGTTTGTATGGTGGGAATTTGGCAGGGGGGCCCTTTCAAAGCTGAGTCACAGTTGTGACGTATGGCGGCTTTCACGCGTGATTTATGTGCTGTTTTGACTGTTAAGAAGCTAGTTGTGCAAGAAGGGATTAAAACTCTGACACTCTGTTTTCACTGCAACCAAAGTCTCCGATTCCTTTGTTCCCTTCAACACACCTACAGTGGTGACCCTGACTCGCTTTGGGACGATTTCCATTAATTTCGATTGTTCATTAATTTTTTTCCAGCATTTTTGTTTTTTTTATCATCTCACCTCTCGTAGTGCCGTCTGGTGCAGGTGGCAGCGCTCGTACTGCCCAGACATTCCCCCAGCTCATTATACACAATCTTCCATAGGCGCTGAGACGTCACCTAACACACACACACACACACACACACACACACACACACACGGTTACATTGCATGTCCCATGCGACACACACCCACACATGAGAGAGATGGCCTTCCACCAGATACTAGAGTATCCATTGTACCTGTTGTCTATGAATGCAAAGTCAGCAGATAGTATAAATAAAGTATAAATAAAGTATAACCTTGATAGTATAAAGGTGTGTATGTAACCGAAGGCCTTGTCTACTCACCCTCTCATAGCCTCCCAGCCGTTTGACCACAGAATACATAAGGAACAGGTTGACTGAGGACACACAAACCACAAGTACATTACTCCACTGGACCATTTAGGGACAACATAAAAAACTAAATGGCCGAGCAAGTCTTTGCACTTGTTACAGCACTCTACCTGTTTCTGTACCAGGAAGTCACAGGTGGACGCCCTCTCACAGATTACTGGAGCCTGGATGAGTGGTGGTGACTCCTCGATGGGGACCCCCTGGCATACCCTGTACCTCTCCAGATCCAGGAGTAGGGTCACCACGTGGGTCACACAGTTCAGTCGGGGTGGGTGGAGTTCATATAGCGGGTGAGTGAGGAGCAGAGGCTGTCCCTGCACAGTGACCTGATAGTAAAAGCCCGGGTCGATGTGCAGGATCGTGTCCGTCATGGCAGACAGCTTGGAGCACTGGCGCAGCTGTAGCCGCGGGCCCTCCACCATGATGGCGAACCAGAGGATGGGGAGAGCTGACGTCCTCAGGTTCTCTAACAGCTGCAGCAGCCCTTGGTCCTGGTCCGTCCTGGTGGTGCTCGCCGTGCTGTCGGCCAGACTGAAGATCTGAGTGATCTAAATAGAATCGCATCAAGGTAAAAAAAAATGTTGTTTGGTCTCAAATCCATTTGAACTACGGTCGTGTGATTCGAGGAGAGCCCATTCCTTATCGTTTCACACAAGTGTGAACTTTCAATACCCATTGTATTTGCTTCTACTACACGACAGCAGCAGAGCTCTTCAATAAGCGCAAGAAGAAGTGTTATAAAAACACACCCTACAGATTACAGCATATACAGGGATTTTCATTGAGACAGGAGTCAGGATTTTACATCATAGCAAGACTGAGGACTGGATAGGAAAATAGGCTACTATCAAGGACAGGAGAGGATATAATTTCCCCACCCAAGCCGTCCTCTCTGGATGGCTGCATGGCTATGGCGTGACTGAGACATGTAGGCCTATGCTGTGCATTGTGCAAAAGGTCCATCAAATGTGATTGTCTGAAGAATGACAGCTTAAAAAGGCACAAATTATCTTATATCTAGACTTATATCTGGATATGTATTGAAGTGAGCTATGCATTTCAGAGTGAAATAATGTGCAGTATTGTTTTCCAATACAGTGCACTCCATAAGTATTGGAAAGAGGAAGCATTTGGGTTTTCTTTTAGCTCAATACGGATTTGAAACTATTAACAATTAATATGGGGTTTATGTAGAGATTGTCAACTTTAATTTAATGGGGGGGGGGGGGTGTTCAGATTGGGTCCACAATTTAGAAAGTATAGTTGTTCTTTTAAAAATAAAAAAAACATACTCCCCATATTTCAGGGCTCCAAAAGTATTGGAAAATTGAACACTGGTTTTAGGCAATTTTAGGCAATTAATCTTATGAACAATAATGGTTCAAAGGCCCAGCTATGCAACAGGGTATGAGCTACTCATTTACCATAGGTGTGCCCTCATCCTCCACGTCCGGCTTTCTAGAGTGCGTGTCTACTTCCTGGTCCACGACTAGTCTCCCTCCGTCCCCTCCATTCAGTCTGCCCTGGGCATCAGCCTTTCTAAACACAGTGTCTGTCTGTTGAGCAAAGAGAAAGGAAAATACACCATTACTCCAAACGTTAAAAAGGTAAACACAGCAGAGGAGTACACACAGGCAACATGTCAAACGATTGTCAATGAGAAGGCTGTTCATGTAATTATTACACATGTTGGGCATTTCATGAATTCAAAGATACCATGGACATATCAATATGAATGCATGCAATGCAAGGAAATTCTAAAATGATTACAAAAATCATACCAAATACTTCTACTACAATCATTTCAACAACGGTGCTTTCTCAACCCTCACCATGGCTTGTCTCCGACACTGACGTAGACGACACTTCTGTCTCTTCTTATTGCTGCCTCCACACTTGGGCTTGTCTATGCAGAAATCACAAGTGCCACAGTCCTTCCTACAGAGACAAGCATCACACTTCCCACAGGAACGCCGTTTACGTTTTTTAGCCCAGGCCTGAAAGACACAATGAACAATGAGGAAGGAGGAAAAGAATACAATCTTTATCAGAAAACGATGTATCCACTCACTGCAAAGTAAGTGGCTTTGGATAAAAGTGTGAACTAAATGGCATATACAGTCATGTGAAAAAAAAATAGGACATCCCATGAAATATTTAGTTATTTTTTAAAGAAATAAGGACATATCAATATTTGGTGTTCTTTCAAGCAACGTCTAGAGATAAAGGTGATGTAATTGAACCAAGAACAATGACAATTTTATTGTTACTGTTATCATTTATTTAACAACATATGAACAAAGCTGCCAATTCCTACTGAGGAAAAAGTCACGGCCCCAATAGCCTTTGGCTGAAGTAACATAAAAAATCACATCTTTTGGCCAACCAGTGCAGCGGCAATGCGCTCAAATGCACCGACGGCCTGGACTATGGATATTTTTTTAAGCTGATATTTTCGTCCTCATTTTAAAAAAAATAAACTACTTTGTCCACACCACAAAAATATCTCTGCCCATACTAATACGAATACGACTGTCCGAGCTCGGCCAAAGAAACGAGTGATGCCCTGGACATGCGGAAGTTTAACTTCCACTCCTCATCAACCACACCCCCTGCCACGAAATTGTCCCACCATTTGCTGGTCCATTTGCTGACCCAAAACCGGCGTTTCTGGCTCTTATATTTTAGAAGTTGCATAATGATTGAAGAACAACTCCATCTATCAGTAGAGATAGATACCATAATAACTTTTTAATTTGACAAAAAACTATGTTTCAAGCTCCTAATGGTAATTAAAGATTGGAGCAAGTTTGATGGTTGGGTAATATTACCTGTGATTCCACACGTTCATTCTGTAACAAAATAAGAAAGTGATTGGCAATGTTGGGAATGTTCGTGGACTTAGTCTACAGTTTACATAGGCTGAAGTCTCTATAGAATATGCTGAAATATTCATCAGGGAGAAAAGCTTTTTTTTCATTAAAAAGCTTTTTCATTACCTTCCTTCTCTTACGCATGGGTTTCTGTTGGCCATCTACGAACAGCCCTGTTTTGTACTCGAACATTAACATGTCAAGAGTTCCTCCCAGGTTTTTGGAAAGTTCAACTCGACTTCTCACACGCTCCCCCAACGGACTGCGAACGACAAAAGTTTGTAGGAAAACCTTTGGTATCCATTTGTGCTATTCAGATTGAGATTATGATCATCATATCAGTTGTCAAAAAATCTGCACTAACCATTGGTCTAAAAATACAAATACTGCCAGGTAGTTTTTACCTCATGTAATAAACATCTTTCTGGCCGACACTGGAACCTGAGCGACGAACGACCGCTTTGCGCATCCACCCGTCTCCAAGTACTGGCCATTCCTCCCATCCCTCTTCAGGTTTCGTTCTTTTCCTACGTGACAAACTAAAAATTGACATGAGATGAATACTGAATCATTAGGAAAAGCATAGTGGAATAACAGAAATACAGATACAGATATGACAAGACATCAAAAGGCTATCTACAAAGAGGATTATAGGGAAATATATCCAGTAACCATTTGCTAGAGAATGACCAGTATACACACTATGGCTTAGAAGTCACATAATTGATATTTGGTACTATGAACACGGCCAACAATAAACAATACCAACATACTGGTTATTGGCCCTCTTCTTGAAGTTCTTCTCACTGCCCGCCACGCTCCCGCTCCGTTCACTCTCCCCGGCAAGACTCTCCTCTTCCGCCTCCCTTCGGACAAAAATGCGTCTTTCCCCAACAGAGTAGTCCAAGCTCTGTGCGTCATTTTCTTCATCATCATCATCATCATCGCCATCATCATCATCATCTTCTACAGGTTCAAACCAGTCCACAGGAGGCTCCTCGGTAGCCCCTCCCACCTCCATCTTGGTGTCCCCATGACGATGTTTCACAGGAGTGGCTTCATCCCAAGTGTTTACAGGGCTGTCTGAGGGAGCCAGGGCGTCCGGTGGAGGTACCACCTCAGAGATTACTTGAGTCATGACTAACAGCCTTGGATAGTAGTGCCAGATAGCAGCATCCCCATCTATACAAGTCCTATGGACAGCAAGAAAAGTCAGAGTTTAATATCAAGACTCTGCCCTTACTTTTTCTGTTATTTTTCAAGGGGAAATAACAGAAAGGCAAGAACAAGGTTTTAATATGAAGTTTAAAATACAGATTGTCAGCTTTTATTGGAGGACATTTGTATTGTTTAAACCATTTATAAACAAGAACACTCTCATGCATGATAGTCCCCCTATTTCATGTTGAGTATTTGGTTGCATATACTTTGCATGAGATAACTACCTGGGGATCTGCGATACATTAAGCATTATACATTTGGATTTTTTTTATTTAGCGTGTTTTACTTTTCAAATAGTAGAATCATTGTAGCTGAAAGAAACGGCGGGAGCTCCAAACACAATAAGCAGATAAGCCTCTGTCATCCGCAATGTGCGCCAATCAAGCAGACTTAAGTAATAAATGAAACGAACGCACTATTCAAGTAACTTGAAACTGATTGTAATTGTGCCAGCTACTCTGTAAGTACAGAACTGGATCACTAACACGTGTCTACAGCTAGCTAACAAGCTACACGAGAGGTATATGTACATGTTAACACCTGTCATCTAACGGCTACACTACAGTAACAGTAGATGTGCACCAGTACGTTACAGGGCCTTTGAACAGGTCACACTTGAAAATGAGCCCTTGGGGCTCAATGTGTTTCTTACCTGTATAAACAGGTTAGCTTACGTTAGCTAGTGGCTAAGCCACCCTGTGAGCCTGATCACTTTGCTACGTTAGGTCGTTTAATGTAACTTACAGTACTTGTGTCCCCGTTATTGTGCTGACGGATGAAAACGATTAAACAAAGCATATATACTGTATATCAGTGGAGGCTCCTCCATAGAGGTGGAGGAGGCCTGGCCTCCCCAATAATTTGAGAGAAGAGAGAGAGATTTAAAAAAGCAATAATTATATTTTTTATCAGACACACAACATACAATTCAGAACAATACTTCATCCATTTCTAATATTTATCCTGCAGAACAGCACTCATACATGCGTGTGGCGGAAAAAGGTACTACACGGAGGCCAGGCCTCCTGTCGGAAAGTGGTTTCTCATAGAAGTCAATGTAATGCAATTTTTTTCATGGCAATATGTGATTGGTCAAATCACTGAAAATGGGTGGGCACAGGAGGCCTGGCCTCCGTGTAGTACCTTTTTCCGCCACACGCGTATGAGTGCTGTTCTGCAGGATAAATATTAGAAATGGATGAAGTATTGTTCTGAATTGTATGTTGTGTGTCTGATTGACATAGTGTTTGAGTGCTTTTGACATGTCATTGATTGTATGTAGTATGTTGTGGTGAATGTTGTGAGCCTGAGCAGAAGGGACAATAGCTGCTGCAGGCGGACCAGAGATTCATGCCAATTGTTTTGTTTATTTGATGACCCATTGTGCAGGCAATAAAAAGACAGATAAGAAGAACAGGGAACATTCCATCGCGAGTGAAGCGAGCAAGCGGGAAAAAATTTGGCCTCCTCAATTCTGGAAGTCACCAGCCTCCACTGATATATATATACTCAATACAATAGTATGATAAGTTCAATACTTCAATTTGTTTGTTTGTTAACCCTTCCCGCCTTCCTCTTCTTCTTCCTCTACGTTTTATTACGAGTGCTAGACACATTGGGCAGTCCAATGGCAATACCGCCCTCAAGTGGAACGAATTGGATTAGCAACTTAGGTCGACCTCCCTAAAAACAAACGTAAAGGTTATTATAAGGTTTATTAGGGTTTGTTTCACCTTTTTTGACTGTACGACAGGTATTGGTGTCAGTATCTGTGGCAGGCCTGGCAGATGACGCTAAAGTAGACGCCAGTAACTGTGAGAGACTGTGTAATAATGTCTGAATCATCATCATCATCATTCTATTTTAAGAAAATGTCATCGCTGAAATATAAATCCACCATATTTAAATATATGTCTTATCATAAACGTGCAATTATATATAATGAATAAAAGAACCGCCCTTAATTCGGTGATATCATCATAAGGAAAGGGGATGAACTTCCCATGAAAGGTGTGCCCTAATCTAGTGGAACAATTTCCAGTAAGCAGCGTTGCGTCGTCGCCTCTAGTAAACTTTTCTTTCAGTGTTTTATTCCTACATGATATGAAACCGTTTGATCAGGATTAAATGGACTATACGCGGTTTAAGGAATATGTTTCTTTTGTTTGTTTCAATGGTTTGTCTTTGATATAAAAACCGTCAACTTCCTCAAAATATTTTGGCTACGATTTGAGAAAGGAAAAAAAGAAAAGTTAAAGAATAATTGAAACAATGACAGAAAACATTCTCCGAATAATTTCAGATTGAACAGTGTGGCCTCGTAAAAGCTATGGCAGTAATGTCTTTTCTGTTGCTCCTCATTTTCAACAATCTCGCACCTGTGCTGGGTGGTAAGTGTTTTATACAAATAAACGACTGTTGTTGTTGCTGTTGTTGTTGTTGTTGTTGTTGTTGTTGTTGTTGTATGATTACAGTAGGCTATAGGCCGAGGCCTATTCTCCCAGATAATGAATAATAGTTTTCTTATTGATTACTTCTTTTTGTAGCAATGAGTGAGATGAATCTTCACTGCTTCAATGACTATGAAGATTTTATGGTTTGTCATTTTACATCTGACAAGTCTAATTGTTCTGGATACAACATGGATATGGATCTTTTGGACAGTTCTACACCTCGGTAAGTATCAGTGTTGTTTCATGCTGCATGATTATGTTAATCGCGTTAGGAAGACGTATTTCTAATGTCTACCTGTATTTCCCAGAATGGCTCATTGCACATTCGAGGAAAAAGAGAGGTCCAAAGATATTTCCAAATGTGGATGCTCTATTGAAATGGCACTAATCTGCGGGGAGCGGTATAATGCAACACTTTGGAATTCTGGGAAACCTCAATATGTTAAAGTCATCGACATCACGGAAAGCAGTGAGTTTCTTCTTGCAGATTTCTATTTTTCATTTAATTACACTAGAGACTGACTAACAACCTACAAATAAAACGTATGTAAAATTAACCTTATTGTTTGTCCTCTTCAGTAAAGCCTAGAGTTCCCACAATCCTAAATGTGACACAAACAGTGAATGGCAATTTCCTGGTCACATGTCAGACAAACTACAAGTTGAATGGCTGGATGTCTAGAAATCTAATTTGTCAACTAAACTACAGAAAAAAAGGAGAAACAAAGGAAGTAAGGGTGATGTAATATTACACCATTTCCTCTCATTGTCTTATGGAGTCAGTCCACCAAAACGAAACTACATTGACCCCCTTCATTTTTCCTATAGGAAATCCCATCAACATACGAGATACTTGGCAAAGACTTGGAGCCAAATAAAAAATATGTGCTTAGGGTCAGAACATTAATAAACTCATCTGGCTTAAACAGTCATATCAGTGACTGGAGTGAAGAATGGGAATTTATTAAGCGTAAGTTATAAAACAAAGATGTTAGCAGGTTCTCAAACCTTGACTGGTGATACCTAACTTATTCTCCATCCATCTCTTATTCACAGCTGCATCCATCTCTTATTCACAGCTGCATCTGCATCTCTTATTCACAGCTGTCCTCTCCATTGCTGTTGTAATCATTACAATTGCTCTGTATTGGTGCTGTGTTAGGTATGTACTCCTGAAATTGTTATCATGTTTTTCAAGTTTTTTTCTAATCAGAGGATGTATGTGTATTTATCAGCCTATGACTAAATACATCCTTGTCCTCCATACAGACTCAAAGGTAAATGGTGGGATAACATTCCTAAATGTTCAAACCAAGACCTTTTGTCTATGGTTCCAGGAGAAATTAAGGTAAGGCCCCATTAACTGAATGGGTAAACTTAAATGTGGTTTAACTAGTTGTCTTTCTCTAGATTTCAAACATGCAATCTCAAATATTGTTCATTTTACAACCTTCATTATACAACGGATTGATGAAAACAAGCATTGTGATTGGCCGAGAGGAGTTCGAAGATGTGAACAATAATGTCACAGTTAAATCACATATTATGATATTCCTACACCGCAGTAGATTTCTGTATCACGTTCCCTTAACAACGTTTGTAGTTTTAGGAACAATATTTCTCAGCACAGGGCAGAAACCACCACAATCTATCACAAAATAAATACATAAAGCTTTGTTTTCTTGTCACAATTTTCTAATTGGTTGTGTAACTGTTGTATTTGTAGCATTAATGCCCTCAAGGCTGTGATTTATCGTATTGTCATTTGGTAGGGGTTAGCCAGCCCTTCACTGTGCATTGTGCCGAACAACTCCCCCTACCCATGGCAATATTGACAGTAAATCACGGCCTCTCACGGAACTTAATTAAGTTCTTATATATTTCAAATGAAGTATTTTCATTTGGTGATGCCTTTTTCTCCATCACAGTTTTTCTCTCCTCGAAAAATAGTTTTATCATCCATCTATGTTGATTCTCCTAAAATGGACATAACTGACGGAAAACCATGGTGAGCATTTTGCTATAGTAATATAATGTCTGCACATTCAACCTGCTTGTCTTGGCAGTCAAGTCCTTGTATTGGAAATAAATGTAAACAAATATCTTCTCTTTTTTTGCTATACAGGACAACCCCCTCCATTAGAGAAAGTGGTGAGAGATGCCAGAATGGCAGTGGGATGGATTCCTCTTCCCTAGGTTATGCCCACACTTGCCCGCACAGCAATGAGCAAATCATCAATCATGTTCAGGAAGCCCTGAGCAAAGTTTTCCCCACCCTTGTTCATCTTGATAGGCATCCTCATAAGTCATCACTGTCTGACAGTTCTCTGATGGATTATGCAAGTACACATATTAACTGCCCACAGTCAAACAGAGACAGTGCTGTGTCCTCATCTGACTATAATGCTAAAGTTGGAGGTTTTGGATCATCTTCCTACAACAATAGGGCCTATTTTAGCCGTCAAGAGTCAACTCTGACACCCGTGTTTTCTACACAGCCTGTGCTCTCCTGTGACTTTGCCTACCATCCTAATGAAGGAGAGGTGTTGAAAAATGTCAAACCACAGGCCTGTCTAGCTACTGTTCAACAAGACCTTAACTTGTCCACAAATGTTGCAACCCTCATGCAAACAGACTTTTCATATTGCCCATATGACGGTGGCCCATCCACAGAGGATACTAGCCTGAGTTATGCTTCCAGTGAGAACAATGTGTCCACAGCTGAAAATGTCAAAAGGGACATTGTTGGATATCAGAGCTTCAGTGAGGCGGTTAGCCTGGGAAATAAGAGAGAGACTGATATCTGCAGGAATGCACCACTGATGAGCTTCCAACATGAGTACAGTAAAGAGGCACTGAACTATGATATGAATCCATGTCACAACAGTCTGCCTACCCCTGAATGTGGCGTTCCTCCAAGCGACAGTGATTATCAAGATTTACAAAATCTGGGACTAAACAGCCCAGATCTGTGGATCCCAGGACCAGGGCAGAGTGTTGAACAAGTGAAATTGCTAAATAAGTGTCAGGAGAGTGAGATACCTCAAAGCCCTACAGGGAATATGCCTCTAGATTTCATACACAATTCCCAGGGAGAACCATGTCTGACCCTTGGAAATCCCTTTCTTTCTACTTTTGGTGCAAATCAGGCTGAGCAAATACTCAGTGACAGCACTTATCACTGTTTGTAATAATACCTTAGACACCATAGAACCTACACAGACAGTTTGTTATGAAATCTATTCAGTCATGTGGTATTTTTATGCTAATTAATTTAGCTATAGTGACTTGAGCTTACTTCAAATAATAGATGTTTGGTTTGGGGGTCTTTACGGTACAGAAATGATCAGGTATTTATTAGTAATTACAGCACTCCTTGGTACCAGCACATTTGGTATCAGGTAGTTCTTTAAAGTAAGTACCAGGAAGTAAATACTTGATAATACCAGTAGAACAATACTGTTAAATAAAGTGCAACGGATGGTTGTTTTTTCCAATACCATATTTTTTCTATGGTTTACTTCTTTACCGGTAGCAAACATTCCTTAAGTCATGATATTCTTTTAGAGTGTACGTTTACAGATTACTTTAATAAATATGAGTGTAAAAACTGCAAATACCTAATTGGAGAAGAAACTAAATATTCTCTCTACCATTGTTTTAATAAAATGAATAAAGCTGTTCAAATGGGGGCATTTTATGTACTACTGGTTGTAAAATGTAAGGTTGGCATTTGTCTTAACAAGTTAACATTAGACAAATATTTGCTGTACAGTACCCTGACTTAAAATTGAACTCTAATTGTGCTCTGCAGAACATTCTGGGGAGAACCAGAGATTATTACATGTTAATGCAATGGACCAACCTTTCAGATGAATGTTAGAGGGAGAGACACTTGAATATTCATACAGATGTTCCATTCTGGCATAACAATTTTTTTTATGTTAAATGTTAAAAATGTTATTGTCCTTAATTTCACAAGTGTCCTCTAGTTGCTGATATAGTCTGTTGGAGATTAAGGAGCCTTATCAAAAGTCTTTGTTCAAAAATAAATGTAAAGTTAATTCTTGGTAATTCCATTCCCCAAATACAGTATGTAAAACAGTAATTCAAAACTTTAAGTGACTGTCTCTCTCAATGAAACAGTGCCATTCATATTGAGAAAGTGAAATTTCCCCTGCACTGAAAAATGCAAATGACTGCCATGTAGGCATGACCTGACATAAACAAATAGACATGATAGCTTGATATCTCAAGTTTAAGAAACATTTCTAACTTTTAAACTTGATATCTTAAGTACATTAAATAGAATACATTCTACACAATGTGTATAGGTTAGAGATATGGGAAACCAGTAAACGTATGCCCATATATGGAGATTGCTTCCTTATACAAGGAGTTGCTTCCTTATTTCTGTTCTCTGGAACTTGTCAAATGCAGCTTCCATGGAAATACACCCCCACATGGCAGTTAGAGCTGCACGTACAGTGTTGCACACAATAAGGGGTTGTTTGGTATTTCCTTATGCAAATTCCCAATTAAGTTATATTGGAATTACCGAGACATTCAGATGAATTTCAATAACTGTATAGTGAATGTATTGTGACAAGCACTCGTTTAGTACAAAGGGAACTAGAGGTGATTGTGAAAGGCAATTGTCACAAAGCCATGGGTCTGCTATACCAGCTTGTCATGAATTGTACAAGCATACAGGTAAAGGCATTGTGACAAACCACAACCAAGGCTATTTAGAAATACTTCAATGCAACAAATGGTAAATGGTCTATGAATAAACATACGCTACCCTGCAAAATGGGTTATGTTTGAAGACTAACTTTTACTTGAAAATTGAAATGAAAACATCACAGATGTACATGCAACCAAACAAAAATGGATATTTTGTAATACGCAAAGTAATGTAAGCAGTTGTTGACTGACTTAAGTATTTCAGTGCTTACTTCACATTCTTGTTTATTTTTGTATGCAGAGCATCAAGTGGCACAATTGACTAGAAAATAGCACGCAGGAAAAGCACTTTAGGATTCTGATTATAATGCAATCAATACTCAATTACCTGTGAAGTACTTTGGGACGTCTGGTGCCCTCCCTGCTCCTCCAAGGCTACTCGTCCACCCCTCTGATTTATGGGCCCAGCCCTTGGACCTTGCTTGGAAAACAAATTAACTGAAGTGATATCACATCTCCCTGAAGTGATCAACATTTAAATGTCCTTGTTAGAAAGAGAAATATGTATCACATTTATGGAGAAGAAACATTTAAATCACCTTCATGAGATTATTTTCCTAAAACTTTGCATTGTTCACTGAAAACATTTCATATGAACAATGATATTTATATGCAAGTTGTAACACTTCAAAAATAAAAGTGCAATTGAACAATAAACTAAACTAACCCTAACTAACCAAAATACCAGCAAGTAGTGGTCAGAAGTAGAATAACGTTTCAAACATTGTTGATCTTGTGTCATTGTGTAGTGTAGGTGTAATTGCAGTGTCTTGGCACCATCTTCTGAACGTAATATGTATTGCATGCCATTGTCTCTATCAGGGCTACAACCACTTGTCCTACAGACAATGATCTCTGACATTAAAGGTGCAATCTGTAGGCCCCTACATTCTAATTACAGGAAAAGGCCAAGCTGGAACCAAAGTAGGTGATATTAATACAATTAAAATGGGTTGTTTCAGGTCAGTTGTGTATGTGCTTAATCTTCTTGTCAGAGGGAATAGAGAACTTTAATTAAATTGAGTAAATTTATTTATTTATTTAAAAATAAAAATAAACATTAAAAGTGAACAAGCCATATTCTGCCTTTCTATGTTAATGCACTTGGATGTCTTATTAGTAGAATACTTCCAAACATCACTGGGTGACTCTGAATAGCTTTGGTATGACAGCTGTTAAGCATCTTTATCATCTTACACCGCTTTCAACACTTAATTTACAACAGTGGAGGCAGAAAACAGAAGACAGGCTTGTTGTAATTACATGGAACAAATTCAGAAATGGTGTTTGATACCACTCCTTATTATTCCATGCATTACAATTAGCCTGTCCTCTGATTTCTACCACCACCAGCCTCCCCTGATTTACAACAAGCAGTGTCTGCGACACTGTGTGGGGAGTGGGAAGAGCTTGTGCACTCATATTGAAACCCTCATCAACTAGTAAGTAAGTACAATAAGCAAAGGTAACATACATGTGTTCTATTTCCTTGAGACAGACTTGAATCAATATTAATATGAAGAGCTATTTCTCATTCTCTTTGGTGGCAAACATATAACAGCATTCAATTACCAGTATAATTCAACATCACAATCACACATGGCTAACTTGAGTGTCAATAATTGTATACATTATTTCATCAAACTGTTAAGTTTTTCAATAGAAAAAGCCTTGATATGAACATTTAACAACTAGCTCATGTACATGTACATTTAACAACTAGCTCATGTACATATTCCTATAATAAACAATGTATAAAAAAACAAAGGAATTTACTAAATGTATTATGATATATAGCACAACAGAATTGGCGACAATTTGAGTTTCATAAATAACAACCCTGAGAGCAACACATAAAGACATCGAAGACATAAGGCGAGTGGTTATTACGTAAAATGAATATGAAACATAAAATCCTACAGTAACATCTCTGTAGTAAAAACTCAATAAAAAAAATATTGATTATCAAAATACTATTGCTCTACTGTTCAAGATAAGTTAAAACAGCAAAGGTGCAGAGTATATTTTCTGTAAAAAACAACAACAACCTACAAAACATGTTGAAATGATGGGGCCTAAAAGATTAGTACTCCTGCAAATCCACAGAGAAGTTTTGCATCCTCTCCACCAAGAAGAAGCAGAGTGTTCCAGTGAAGCCCAGGATGACCATGAGCAGGAGTTGCCATGTCAACAGGAGGTAACCACTGTAGAAGAAGGCCACGGCTGCAAATATGGACTGGCAAGAGAAATGATTATTATTATCATCGTATAAAGGCTGTTAAAAGTAGAAGTAGAGTACATTGATGAGTACAAAGATGTATAAAAACTGTGTTGAATTATTTCAGAGTACAGTATACCATATCAATTGTGGAGTTCTCTCAGAATACTACTTTGTCACAATCCCACAAGTTATTAATTAACTACATTGTAGATCTTCAGTATCACTTGCAGGTACACATGGTTTTGTAAATGCAAAACATGCATCATGCCCTACCAGGAGTTACCTGAATGAATTTGAAGATTGCAAAAGCAGGTCCACTTTGCTCAGCATACACACGCCCCAAGATGCTGTACAGCTGAGTGTTGAAACAGCTGTCACCAAGTCCAAGCAAGAAACTACACAGCAGGGCAATGGATACACTAGGGAAAGAGATTATTACACACATTATTAAATATGACTTATTCTGCTCTCTTTGATATTTAGTAGCCTGGTCATATTTTCTTTTCACAGTATTGCTACAGGGCCATATTCATTTTGAAAACAAAACCTTCCATAGTAAATGGTGTGCTATGGCTATAATGTCAAGGAACTTGACCTAAACACTGTCTGGATGCATCAACTACAGCCACGGCCAGTGGAAAATCTCATGATGGGATGTATTTTGAGTCCACAGAATATCCCTTTAACTGTGAGGGGATCCCAACAGGTAATTTTCACAGACAGCATCCATGATAATGAACACAAAAAACTGTACCTTGGTGTCAGATATGGCTTGTGCTGTGTGCTGGTTTTTAAAACCACAGGGGCATCATCTGGGATGTTGAGGAAGATCAAGTAGAAGGCAACAAAATGAACAACCATTCCCAGAAAGACAACAGAGGTGCGTCTGAAACGGTTGTTCTTGCATACTAATCCAAAGAGTCCTCCACCTGATAAAATAAATGGCTTATAGTCAAACACCAACAAGAAAGAAAAGGATTTTAGAACAAACTAAATAATAAAAATGACCTTGAGTCACAGTGGGAATCATAAACTTACCAACTATCTCTCCAATTCCCACCACAATTCCAGAGATTCCAATCAACCCTTTAGCTGCCCCTCCAAACTGTTCTGTCGCCCCAATGCATGTTCCATACACACCACTGTAAAAGGACAGCTCCAGACCTATAAAGAGGACACACTTCTAGCAACAGTTCATTGAGGAAAGCTTTTCATATGACCCATTTGTGGGCAATCTACTCACCACTGTATGCCATGCAGCAGCTCAGGAGCAATATTGTTTTGGTTTTGAGAAGGTGCAAGATGATGTCTTAAGAGAGAGAAAAACACATTATTGTGGACAGTGCAAAAATATAATCCAAGTAAAATACGTGTTCCAAAATAATTCTATGATGTTGGACCATAGTATACAAAATGTGCCTGTGACGGTTAAAATTCACTTACTGAATTCAGACTTTGCATCCCTTACAGCGGAGCTTGCTCTTTGCTTATAGCTGCAGAATAAAAGAGGGAGTGTTAATAAACTATTTCCATTCCATATATTATATATGTATATCTCAAGCATAGCAGTATGCTCAACTACACATTGAAAGAGAAACCCATAAGCAAAGCAAACAGATGTGCGACTACCTATATCAAACTGTTCAACTAACACCTCACCCTAAACATAACACCTAGGCATATTAATAGAGTTGCAGTTGATGATAGTTTGTTGAGCATCCGTAGACCATCTACATCGCACTGTGCAAATACAGTTTTGCTGAAATCAGTTTCTTTACATCATGCCAGTTGACAGCAAAGACTGCCCCTCCTCCTCAGAGAGAATCTCCTCTTGCGGACGATTGCTTCTCAATGTCAGGAAGCTAAGTGTTCCAAGCACAGAGGTGACCAGCAGAGCTATGAACATTGTCTTTCTGCTCCTTTCTGAGAGGGAGAGCAAAGGATAGTGTATTAGACACAGAAAACACAACTACAGAAGGGAAACAATATTGAAAGAAGGAAAACAAATACACAACAATTCCCTGTACATAATTTAAGCAATTTTCATATGTTATCGTCAAATCTTCTGTACCTACCTGTGATTGCTGTCCTTCCATTCCAATCAAAATAAACGTAAAGATTGCCAAACAACATGCTGTAAAAGGAAACCGATGTAAAATATTTATACATAATGATGACACAAATGACAGTGTAATCGTACTTACAGTATGATACGACTATGACCAGTAAACACACAAAACCAATTTGTATATCTGACAAATTCTAACATTGCATACCTGCACTGTAAAAGAGCCCAAAACATCCCTGTGTTCCTATTGATTGTTGAAGCATCAGAATTCTCCATAAGGAAGTGTCCTTGAGCTGTCCAAAGCACTGAAAAGGAGAGGGAAACAATGAGTGTTCTTCCTTTCTCTAGCACTGTGACATAATTTACAAGTGGAGAACACCTGGCCAGGTCAGGCTGCCCTAGGAAGTTCAGCCCAAGAGCAGACTGCAAGATGCTTAAAGAAGTCTCCAACAATCCTAAAATGTCATCACGGAAGCATGGGAGTGGAAATGTCATGGTTTGGGGCTGCAGCAGGGCCTGGCCAGCTCACCCTACAGAATCCACTATGAATTCTTTATTGTATCAGAGGGTGCTTGAGGGAAATGTGAGACCATCTGTCCAGACATTTAAGCTGAGTGGACAATGCAACATGACAATTCCAGTAAATCCACCAAGGAATGGCTCAAAAGAAAGAAATGGAGAGTTCTGGAATAGCCAAATCAAAGCCTGGATCTTAACACTGAGATGCTGTGAGGTGATTTGAAATGGGCTGTGCATGCAAGAAGACACCCCTCAAACATCACACCCTCAATGTCAAAGACTGGTAGACAGTTATAGGAAACGTGTAATTGAGGTTATTTCATTCCATTCAGGAGGTGTAATGGTGTGGGGAATGTTTACTCCACAGCCTATTGGAGTATTGTTGCTGACCACGTGCATCCCTTCATGGCCACAATGTACCCATCTTATAATGGCTACTTCCAGCATGATAATGCACCATGTCACAAAGCAAGAGTCGTCTCAAACTGGTTTCATGAACATGACAGTGTTCTTCAGTGGCCTTCCCAGTCACCTCTGAATCCAATAGAACACCTTTGGGATGTGGTAGAACAGCTTGAATGTGCACATGAAAAATCATGTTGTGGAATCAATCAATGCCATGAAGAATTTAGGCTGTTTTGAGAGCAAAGGGAGGCCCTACCCAGTATTAATATGGTTTTCCTAAGTGTATATAAAACATGCAGTTAGTTTACCTAGTAAAATAACTGCATACCTAGTTAGTTAGTTAGTTAGTTAGTTAGTTAGTTAGTTAGTTAGTTAGTTGCATACCTAGTTAGTTTACCTAAAATCTGCTGGAATTGTTCCCGCTCTGAGATAATGCACATGACCCCTTAATTCCCTTTTTCGTAACTCATTAACAGGCTCCATTTCAGACATTATTACTGCGATAACCTTTGTCCAATGTTCAGTGACTCACTAGGCATACTCATAATATGTTATATCATGCATCCATGTCTTGGTTTCTTCCTGGATTTGGTCTTTTGAGTGCTCATATTGGTAACACTTTCAGTTAAATCCAGCAATTGATATGTATTTATTGAGTATTTGTAGGAGAGCAATAAAATTACTTTTTTTTAAAGAAATAACTTGGTAGCAAATTCATAATCTAAATCAATTTACATTAGGAGTGCACATTTGTACAGAATTTCAACATGAAGGGATCATTTGTGAATTCCTACCAGAGGGAAAGGAGTAAAAACAGAATATAAAGGGCTCTGCACACAGCGTGCGATTTCTGTTGCGCGTCAACGTTCCATTTTGAAGTTTGAATGGAAGTCTATGAGAACATCGCATTTACCCGCACACGGCCCCGATTTTAATCGCACGGCGAACATTCGATTCCATTCATTTTGAATGGGAAAAGCACAAATTTGACAGTGCGACAAAACTCGCACGACGTGTGCTTTGTCCCATTCAAAATGAATGGAATCGAATGTTCGCCGTGCGATTAAAATCGGGGCCGTGTGCGGGTAAATGCGATGTTCTCATAGACTTCCATTCAAACTTCAAAATGGAACGTTGACGCCAACAGAAATCGCACGCTGTGTGCAGAGCCCTTAAGGCTGAGGAACTTACTGGCTGCTCCTATGCCAATTAGCATTGAGGTGAAGTAAAAGGACCATGTTGATGGGATGATGAACACAGCTATGTAACCACTATGAGGAAGAGATTGACATCAAAATAAACAACATGCTATGTCCACGTCAAGCTTTAAAACTACACATACTTGAGCAACTACCAATCTGCAACATGCAAACACTTTATTTACATTTGTCAATACTCACCTGTAAAGAATTCCACTGAAAAACATGGTAAACTTTGGTCCAATGATTGCAACAACAGTTGGCGCTAATAAGTTTGAGAAGGAAAAAATGCCATAGATGATCCCAAGGCTGTTGGAATAAGAATAATAATCTGTTTTATTTTACGTAGGCCGATGTTCAGCAAAAATCATTGTGGTGTAATGCATCTGAATGTTGAGGACTCAATGTGTAAATGTACCGTATCCATACAAAATCAAGTATGTGATAAATATAGTATCATGAAACAATGCATTCATGAAGGCATTATTAAAATATTACCACAATGGTGTGTTAATTGTATGACTTGATAACCTGTGACACACACATCCATATAGCACTAGCGTGCACACACACATTTTCTTGATTTCAAAGTATTGAAATAGATTGTAGAGGGGCTATTTCAAATAGTTCCAATCTCCCATCCTATGATGGTGAAAGTTGTTTCTGATGTCTATGATGACAGGTGGACAGTGGCATGAGCTCTGTTTCAATAGCCTACTAGTGGAGTTCTAGTGGGTGACCAGGCTAGTAACGGATCAGTGTATTAATCAAAACTCAACCGGACCAGGTGGCCCTTTAATTGGGTTTTGAGTTATTTCACTTTTGTGATGCAAGGTGGGGCGATTCCATTAGATTTACAGGGGTGCATTAAGTCCCCAGAATGATGTAACCTACTCCACAATCAAAGTAAAAGAAAACTCACCTGTGGTAACCACTTCCAGTGAACGTGTCATTCTCCAAGCTTTTAACCACGGTTTGCTTTAAAATAAGGAAAAAGTCCAAAGTAAATCACATGTAAATAGGATGTTACGGCAAATACTGCCGTCACTGAGACCTGCGGGCGTGACCTTTTAATTTATGAATTTATTAGAGTCATCCGTCTGGCATGATATTCATTGACCGATGAGACAAATTAGAAACACGAGATGCGCCTGACCCAGGAGTCCTCGAACAATTGCTCTACTGACAAACTAGAGATCATGTGAGAGGTGAAGAGCATGGGGGAATAAACTACTGCCATCTACTATATGTGATCACACTAAAAAAATGATCACAAAACGTAGCTAAACGCATGACACTTCAATTATCGTGTATACACTATTAATAATATCATCATAATTAATTTCCTCTTTAATTCAGTCTAGCCAGGATCGAGGATCAAACAGTGGCCCAGCTGCGCTGATGTTGTACAGATGTGGAGCTGCAGTTATTTCACGTGACTGATTCCTATCTAGCAAATGACACTAATAATCAATACAACTTTAGACTTTAGACAACACCACATTTCAGCTGACGTCCCCCCCAATGGAAAAATATGTCCTTGAACTTACTTCTATGTTTCCACATGTAGTGAAGGCAGTGAAAATGAGCAAAAATCCTACTCCCAGAACGACCACGTTGAACGTCCTCAGGTCTGCCATGTTACCTGCCCCAGCACTAGATGTTACCTGTCCTGCCCCAGCACTAGATGTTACCTGCCCCAGCACTAGATGTTACCTGCCCCAGCTGTGCGCTCTCGGATAGCTGCTCTCTCAGACTCAAACGGCGATAGGATTGTTCTCGCAGTCACACTTCTTGCGTGGACCTGACATTTCTGTACTAGTTACAAAGACCTCAAGAGGAGACCCAAAACCCCCTATCTAGGGCATAACGTTTCGCTAACCTTCTTCGTTCACTTTTTTCCTTTTGCCAAGTGTTGCGCTAGCGTACGCAGTTAGATATGATTCTGGGTTCTCGTGACCATTCATTGGCCAACATACATTAGTACCAAGCTCGATATCGATGTTGGCAAACAACTACCATGTGACTTCCATTACACAGCAAAGCGAAACGCAAACTACGGAAGCCCTGTAGCACAGTCAACGCCGTAGAGACCGTAGGTTTCCCAGCAGCAACGGCAGCAGCAGGCACACTTCATATTGTACACAATCATCATGGCGACCCAGGATGGTAGGTCTTGAGAAAATATACTTGTATGCCATCTCAACTGTCTCCGCGGTGCACTGTTACGTTTTTTTCTGTTCACTGACCAATGTATTACTAATTGGCTTTCAAGTGTTGGTACACATTTAAGCTGTCATTGTGATTTGAATGATTTTTCAAACCCTAACAATCGAATGCTCGCCCGTCCGTTTGATACTGACCAGGTCGCACTAGCCCTAGCGCTTTCGATTTTTGTTACAGAGCCAACAACACAAGTTGTCATTTGGTTCTTGAAAGAACAGGACATAATATAGTAGCAATTGTTGTAATGTAGTGTTCTCTGTTAGCTAATTTGCTAACTCGCATGTACAGTGAGATTCTACAGACACATTTTACGAGATAGGTAGCTAGCGCTATCGAGCTAATTCGCGACGCTACTCGCGAGTTGACGCTAGCTGGTCAGTTTCCTCCTTCATCGTCATCTACTTTTAGGATTCCTAATATCAGATGTCACCATAACCGTCTAGTTAGCTGGCCAGTGGCGTGGTTGCAAAAGGAGCTACGCTTTCCATTTAGCTGGAGGAAGTTATAGGCCTAGCTCTAATAATATGTTCGATATCATTCGTTAGGGTCAGACTAATTGCCAGTTAATTGCTTGACATCTGCTCAATCATTAATAAATAACCTTAGTAGCAACTCTTGTTTTCTCAGGGAGTGAAGAAGTCATAATGGATACTGAAGCCAAGCTGAAAGAGCCAGAACCACTGTGTGAAAATGTTGACAAAGTGGATGCTGCGGAGTCTGAATGTGCATCTCGGACAGATGGGGAAAACTCCGCAACTCAGGACCCTACTGTCAGCAATGGAGACGACACTGATGAGGGGAAGGAGATGGTGGATCTAAAGATTATTTGGAACAAGAATAAATATGATCTAAAAATTCCTTTAGATGGCACCGGAGCCAAGCTGAAAGAGAGGATTCATTCACTCACTGGTAAGAGACTTGACTGTCATATGTACAGAGTCAGACTTGAAAAGTAGTCTAATGACAAGATAAATCAAATGAATGAAAGGGACATGGTGCTTATCTTGTCCATTCATTTAGGGGTGAGGTATATGGGTGAATTTACCAATCAATGACTGACCTAATTTCATTAGATTTGATTTCATGGTAAGAAATGACTTGTCCTTTCATATGGTGACTTTGACACGTATTAGTCGTCAGCTAATTTGAATGTCTTTCTTTTACATGTTGTTAGGTCTTCCACCTGCTATGCAGAAAGTGATGTACAAGGGATTGCTACCAGAGGACAAGACACTACGTGAAATTAAAGTTACAAATGGTGCAAAAATAATGGTAGTGGGATCCACAATAAACGATGTACTAGCTGTAAATACTCCAAAAGAGGTTATTCAGCAGGAAGTTAAAGCCGAGGAAAACAAAAAGGAGCCTTTGTGTCGGCAAAAGGTAAGACTATTAATAACACCATTGGTTTGCATATTGATAAATCAATTAGGATGGAATTTGTTTGATTATAGAAGCGTTTTATACTGTGCTCTCAGAAGTAGATTTTCATAGTGGTGTGGCCCTGTCCTCAGACTGTCTGTTTCTAACTCAAGCATCAATTTCTGACACATAGGACACACTTCTGTAAACATATAAAGCACACTTATGAAAGTGCAGTATGGAATGCTGCTATCGATAATTGATTGATCAAATTATCGATAGAAATGTTTAACCTGCTATGTATTGTATTACAGCAACACAGAAAGGTGTTGGACAAAGGTAAACCAGAGGACATAATGCCATCTGTTAAAGGAACAAAGGTAAGTGTTATTCAAGTTTGATGATGATAATAATAGCAAGGGGGAGTTATTCACTGTCCAGATTTGTATTTTTCTTTTTTTAAACACTCCACTGTTGTCACCATGGAGGACCTAGGAGAGCAGTCACTGTGAATGACTCCCTTGTTCTTATACTAATGACCAGCAAGTGATCTCTCATTTGTTTAATAGGAACGCTTACCCACAGTGCCTTTAGCCGGAATGTACAACAAATCTGGTGGAAAAGTTCGGCTCACCTTCAAACTGGAACAAGATCAGCTGTGGATTGGCACTAAGGGTGAGCTTAATGCCCTGGTTTTGTTGGACCTTGTAAATAAAAACAAATGTATGGTTTAGTCCCTTATATTTGTGTATTCTCTCCTACAGAGAGGACAGAGAAGGTGCCAATGGGCTCCATAAAAAATGTGGCGACTGAACCCATTGAAGGCCACGATGACTATTACATGATGGTCAGTTTCATTGCACAAGCCAAAATGATGGTTCAAGTAATGTATTTGTTTTTCAATTTAAAAAGACACACATTGTGTCTTAAAGATGGAAGAAAATCTATAAAACCATGAAGGTTTTTAGTTAAGAACATAAGAACTAATGTCATGTAGCTATCCTACCATTATTTACAGTGAAATTCTGTTTTGTTGTTTTATTTTTCCCTAGGCGTTTCAGCTGGGTCCAACAGAAGCCTCTCAGTATTGGGTCTACTGGGTGCCTGTGCAGTTTGTTGATGCAATCAAAGACACAGTCCTTGGGAAGTGGCAGTATTTTTAATGTGCCTCTATTACTGACTATGAAGAACTGGGATCTAGAACAGGAACTTGTGTAAATGGGAACTGGAGACGACGAGGAGACCAGAGGAACTTATTATTGAAGCATATTAGAGAAGCAAACTGAAGGATGCCTATGGACTTATCATATTATTTTGGGTTTAATGTGCACTAAGCGGCAGCATCATATTTCTTAGCCCATTTCGTCATTCAATTTTTTGAGCAAACCCAAGGGAAAACAGTGAAACAATTGTACAGAGATTGCTGATGCATTTCTCCCAGTTATTCTTAAAGAAATAAAAGTTATTTAAGGAAAATAATGCACTAGGACATTTTTATGTAGTATGTTTGTCCACTCTGGTTATCTCAAGTGCAATCTTGCCAAAGTTAAATTCAGTTTAATGATCATTAGATACTGGTTTAAACGGATAGTTCAGGTTTTTCGATGTTACACCTAATTTCCCACTGTGTGAGTGGCTCTGTAACAAAAGAGTGTTAGGCTCATCCAGGTCATGTACACTGGTATGGCTAAATGCTAGCCTTCGAGCCAGCCAAAGAAAGCTCAAGAACGGAAATATTACCGACACAAAGTGTCTGGATGAGCCTACAATACTCTATGTAAGTGGGAAATGATGTGTAACATTAAAAAAAAAAAAAAAACTTTAAGTTTCATGTTCAGGGAAAATGTTGAAAGACCTTATCCAATTCATGACAATTTCCTCATTGGAAATAGAGGAATGTGTAACTATCAAGAGAATATATCAGAGATATGAGAAACTTCCTCTGTGCTAGAATATTACTATTTACCATCATTACTTTCAATGATTGATGGAGGCTTTCTTGTTTATAAGTGGAGCTTAGAGTGGTAAGCTAAGGTTAGGGCACATATGGGTGCTGAAATGTACTAGAAAATGAAAATTCCTGTTTGTATTAGGGCTGTGACAGTCATGTGATAGTGGGTGATGGTTGATCATCATGCAATAATCGTTCTAACCGATAACCGTTTGAAGTAACGTGGCTAACGTTAAACAAATAAATAACGTGACACACTCGCTAATATAGCTGAAACGATTTTGAAAATAAATATTCTTATCTGTGCAGTTCTTCACACTGTCTGTTTCTGGGATGATGGGAAAGCTAAATAATTAAGAATATTCAATTATATTACAATTTAATTACATTTATCAGCCAAATATGACCAGCTTCATTTCAGGCTTGTGTCACTGCAGGTTTGTTCCACTTTACCAGCCAATTAGTGAATAACGAATATAGGCCTATTACATATTCAAAGTTTCAACAGAACATCTGGTCTAAAATCAATGAATTGTAACATGACTTTTTTTTTTTTTTTTTTTCATGGTCCACATATAACGGTCTAACCAAGGGTCACTTTGTAACTGTCACAGCCCTAGTTTGTTTCATTTGACAGGGTAGACAATTCAGCATGTGATACAACCCCATTTCCAGTAATCTTGAGGCCTGTTCTACATGCAGAGGGAGTCCATCCCCAAATAGTTTAAATGTGCTCTGCTGTTCCAATATGAGAGGGCAACAGCATCACTCTTTGTCATAGCCATACCAACTGCCATAAGCACACCAAACTGGGTTAAAATGCTCTTGTATGCATTTGACTTTTATTTTAGCTGCACGTTGGGATTTTATTTTGGTTACATATCAAGGAAGTATCTAAATGCAGTATCAGACAGCAACAATAACCTCAATATTCCTAATCCACACACAAAAACTAAACACTGTTAGTTATGCATTTGCTCTATTAAATTCTATTAAATGTCCATAGCAACATTAATCAAGTGTCTTTATATTATTGAAGCATCAGCAATGAAGAAATCTTCACATTAAAGCTGTTAAAAAAGCAAATGTGAATGTTAGGGCTTGATGTTGACAGGTATAGTTGTGTCCTCCATGGTAAGTCATCCACTGAGAGTACACATGCAGAGCTATTAGAAACCTGGAACTACGAACTTGATTTTGTGTGCTTCTGACCTGGTTGATATGAAGATAAATTAGAATGCTTCAGATCAGTCATACACATGTTTGTAATTAGTCCCTCTACAAATAATTGAAAGTGGCTAACATTGACTGAGCAATAATGCAAACTTGAGACTTCCCACTCAGCAGTCTCCTGACAATTAAATTATACTATTTAATGAATTTTTATTATAAAGTCATTAGTCTGGTATTGTCTGGTAGTCAATTACTGAGTCATATGATCTAAATACTGAAACACATTAAGATATACAGTTGTTCACTTCTCTGGTTTACAATTACACATTGAACCATTAGTTTATTGATAGTATTTGAATCGGTTATAAAGGGTAAATAACACATTTATAACCCATATACTAAAAGTGTGTGATTATCACTTTGGTGCTGGGGGTACCGAAAGGTAGTTTGCTCTAAGCGTCTGTGAACCTTTCAGATAAATATGTTATAACTGATTCAAAAACTATAATTAAACAAATCATTAACTAATTACAAACCACAAAGGATACCTAATGTTAAGTGTTAAGTGACACTGGGTAATAGTATAAACCACAATAAGCATTAGTGTGTAAGCATTATTTAGGCCTACTTGACAATCAATGTTGCCCATCTCGTGTATCTATCCATTAAGTGACCTGTTTTACAAGTTCATGGAGGATAATGGTCTAGGGATTTGGGGGGGGGGGGGGTAACAATTAAATAAACCGGGGGGACAAGAATGAGAGGAGAAACGGCAATGTAAAATATACAAGATTTATTGCAGAATAAACAAAAACTGGTTCCCGTGAAACTCCTGAACTCAAAACTACTCTATAAAAAGAAGAGCGACTGAATAATGTATAAATGAGGCACAGTAAGGTAAAGTAATTAACTGACCAAGTGGTAAACAGCTAACGGATACAACTACAAATAAGACTAAATTGCAACCAACATAAGATTAACAAACACAACCTACACAATACAAAACTACAGCTGCATAATAACAGAACCAACACAAAATAACTATCAAGTTGTAGTCTGGCCCACTGGCACCATCACTGTGTCTCTCCCAGGCTTTTATCCTCCCTCCACCGTTGATTGAAGATCATCACCATGGCAATTGGTAGGAGGAAGGACAATCACCTGGGAGAGAACACAAAAAACAAACAAAACACAGAACTCCACACACTACGGACGTAACAGTGGTGGAGCATGTGTGCAGGCTCTATTTATGCTTCTACATAGTATAAGTGCTGTAGGTTTTATGATAATTATTCTCAGGATAGAAATTGCCTGATATCATTCTGATTTTAAATGAATTGTAACTACGATTTTCTACAAAGATATGTTTGTTCAGAAAGTATCACAAAGGTTTCCACTCCCATTAGAATGTCTTTTCAGGAACGTCACCTTTGACATTGTTCTCAAATAACTTGATCTCATCACCAGCAAACACCCTGATTTTATAAGTGTTATGATCAGTATTGCTAAATATGTAGCATGACAAGTTTGAAGGTTTCCAGCAATATAGATGAATAATTACACACAATATCTTTAAAGATTATAACATACTTGTCAGTCCACATTTCACAACCTCTTCTTATCCACCTAATTTTTCTGGTTTTCTGCTCGAAATGACATGCCCACAGTGAATATAGAATATCTCCACAATCACAAGGGCCTTCATAATGATATTGTTATCAAATGAAAGCTAACACCTGTGGGGTGGTTGTAGAAGTGTCAGAATCAAAATATATGTTACTGTGTCAGAGCAAATAGAGTTAGAACATTATAAAACATCTCAAATTCAGTCTCCGCCTAAAAAAACAACAGCTTTTACAGTGAATATCACCTTGGAAACCTGATAACGAAGCCAAAATCATCTAGGAATCAGTACTCCTGGGTCTTATTAGTACTTGTGCCAAAGTCGATGCTAGTAATGTGAGCAAATGCAACTTTGTACCTGTTTTAGTACAGGTATGTTTAGGCGGACACCTATATGTTTAGGCCATTTGGAGATATTTTGGCACCATATTTGACCTTTGACCTTTCTCATGTATCAGATTTCTTTCTTTTTTTTCTTTTTTGGGGGGATTTTTTTGGGTTGGCCGACCAATGGTATGGAAATTCGGCGTTGAAACCGGACATGACACATTCTCCAGTTGGAGAAAACTCTTTAACCACTCTCAAATTCAGAAACAGAGCTATTGATGCAATGAGTGACCATTCATTAGGTCCAAATGTTTTGAAGCTACAGTATACATTATAGTGCAATACATTGTAGTTTACAATTACAAACAATGGATTAAAATAATCTTATATTTTGGGTTTGGATTGTGTAAAACAGATTAACTAAGCTCATGAGGCATTTATAAATGATATTCTTCAAGAATCAATGATTATATACATACTGTATGTGTATATATATATTAATATATATATTAAAAAGTCTAACAATGGATGTCCCAGACTGCACCTTTAAACGAAACAAAAAAAATAGCAAATGTCTGACCTTTACTGTCACTTAAAGCGTGACAGCCTTGCATTACTCTGAATCAAGATTGTCATCCAATATTATGGACCAAGTAGTGTGAACGGTCCTTCCAGTTTGCATGTTATTCGCTGGTAGCCTCATGAGTAACTGGCACTGTAACATGAGTTTTAGTGGCACATTCTTGTGTGTCCTTAACAACCTTTGTTGGTCCTATCTTATAACTTGTAATTAAGAACTTAGTAACCTATAATCACATACTTAACAACCCCCCCATACAAGTTTGATCTTGCAATGCATTGTTTTTCATTCACAAAAGATAAGGTATTTTTGTGTTTGTTTTGTGTTTAATCATTTGTTCTGGATGTTCAGGTTTATAGCTGTAGATCTTGATCAAGTGGTTTGATTTAGAAATAACTCACTGTTACTTTCATCACTTTGGATTGATTTCTAGCTCCCATCCCATTTCTGAAGGATTTTCAATTGAATGCCCTAAACAATGCCCCCCCAATTGACTCTATTTTAAGCCTAAAGGTTAAACCCAACACATTATGCTTTGGTCATAATTCATAATATATGACCTGTATGACACTCTTATGTATCATCTCTCACATAATTATGTCGTTACTATTAGCCATTTTCTTTTAATAAAATGAAGAATATTCTTTATTCTATTTGCACAGTTCAGTGACTTAATGGTAATACTATCTGCCTTGATCACTTGTCCTCTGTCTTATTATAAAACTATTAACAATTATGCTATGGATAAGCAAACAGATATTATATTGCTGTCGTTTTCATGTCGATTTATTTTTAAATAATTTGTTTAGTATCTATCTATTGTATATTGTTATGTTTTTTGGGGGGGGTAATAATATGTGCAGTGTTTTTCTAATTCACATTGAACACACCCTACAGTACCCCACACCCTTTTTTGCATAATTATGTCCTGGTTTCGAGTCTCATATCACTCAGTCCATCTCAATTGCTCAGTGATACCACACATCACAACAGGCAGGCAGGTAAGCACTCTTAACTCATTCAGTGCCGAGGGTGAATACAGTTACCCAACATTCTATATTGCCTAGGTGACTTTATTCATGAAAAATGCATAGACTTTAAGGTTGTTTGATTAGAAGCTTGTCTGATGTTGCCAGATAATATGATCGAATTAATTTCAGATTGTTTTTTAATGAACAAATAAGAAGAAAGGATTCAAATATTTGAGGGTGTTGCATCTTTCCTTTTCAGCCTGTTAATAGTAAATGAAAAAAGGGATTGTATTGCAAGTCCTTCTTGTCCCTTTATCACTCATAGTTTTACAGAAGCAGAAACTAAACGGATGAGGTTGAATTATTCACAGTGATTTTATTCATTTGTTTTCTACTTGAAGGGATCCTGGTTGAGACAATAAAATGAGACATACGTTTTGTCTCGCCATCACCTTGGCTGTCCTTGGATCAGGTGGGTGAAATTCTTCAGACAAATGAATGACAAAACATAGCAGGCCAGTGTAAACGGGTGGCACTCCATTACACTGCCACAGAGCCAAGATGACTGTATTAATGTGTTCATTATTATGTTATGTTCTGTTTATTTTAGGTTTTGTCGCCTTTGTGTCAGGACAGGTATGACACATTATTTGTCTTTACACTAAACACAGGATCAAGTCCCTGAACAATTGGTATGATAGTGTTAATGTGTAATTAACAAATGTTGCCAAAGAAACACAGCTCATGTGACCTATGAAGCAAGAGATGTTGCCAAGGCTTCTCAATAAAATAAAATAAAAATACTTGTACCACTTGATCTCTAAGAATGGAATCTAATCTTAGAGAATGTGCTCATTGTCAGGTACTGTACTAGTCTAAGAAGTTACAGTCACCCAACACCAGTTTGATTGTGACCTTATTCAATATGAACAATGCTATGTTGATGTACGTGAAACTATGTTAATGTTGTTATGTATTTTTTTTATGTTTCTTCTTCTATTCAAGTGCTCAGAGGAAAATGGGTAAGTTACTAAACATTTAAAATATTTAGTGTATACATTTGTCACTGTGGTCATGTAGCGTTCTGATTAGAGATTGTCCATAGCAAAATGTATCAAGTGAACAAATCTTCAAATTAAAGCGAATATACAAGCAAATGTAAAGATGTTAGGGCCTGATGATGAGGTTATAGTGATACACAGACAGGTATAGTTAAGTCATTCACTGAGAGATTGCCTTAACTTGCTATTTTCACTCTTTTCCCACTTAGCACCCAGATCAGAAACTCCACTGATGGAATGTGTAACAGCACCTTTGTCCCTGTGAGTGCTTTTTCCTCACTTCTACTATTTTCCAAAATATTGAAGCAAAAATTGCTGTAGGCCTACCCTTAGGGATCATTATTTACTAGTGCAGTGTAATAGTATGTGAAGTAACATACCCATATACACGAGGTATTATAAGATTCATACTATTTTCTGTTTATCATGATATGTTATGGCACACTTATATCTTTTTTATACCACTCTTTTTTTAGTTCTCAAATGCCGCACTTACCAGCTTCCAAAGTTGTGTTGGACTGCAGATAATGAACAAGTCTGAGATCAGCATGGAGCATATCAACAGGCTGAAAGGAGTCATGGACGAGGGCTATGATTTGTACTCCTTCATGGTAGCGTAAAAGAAAAGAGACAATAACAATCTCTGGTGAAACATAAACAGACAAACTATTATGAATATGTTATAATGGCATAACATTGAATTTCAGATGTATTATTAAATGCTCAAGGGCCTCTCTGTGGTTTCCCCATGTAGCGGTCCGGCAGCCGTCTGAAGCCTATCCTTGACTTGATTCATGGGCTCAGCTTTAACGCCTCAAGGGACAGGTTACACGATGTCAACTTCATCAGAGTGTGGTTCCAGGTCAAGCTCAGGCCACACCTGGCATCCGTCTCCCAACAGTTCCTCTCCTGTCTCAGCACCAGCAACTTCACCTGTGAGACCTACCAGGCTCTGTAAGTATTTCCCATTTTATGCATTCGCACAGTGTATTTCCCTTGCCACATAGCAGTATTACAGCCATGGATGATGGTGATTTGAATTGTTGTTTGAATATTTTAGGGTGAAAGAACTATTTATTGATATCCAGAGGATTAACCCTGTGCGTCAGCGGATGGTCTACAAGTTCTTAATTCGCCCATTTCTTGCACGGAATGATACAGCAGGTACTCATTATTGTTGTGCATTGTTGTCACAGTCTATAGTGTTAGAATGGATACAATGTGTTCTGGGTGTACTTACAATAGATTACGGGTAAGTGATAATGCATGGGAAGTAATTTACTTTTTGTCTTTTAAAAGGTTGTGTGAACAGTGGGAACAGCAGTGAGTGGCTGGTGCAGAACTTTCAATGCTTCTCAGCCCTCGCTCCCCTTAGAGACTTGACTGCACTCAACGTGAATTTCCGTGGTGTAAGTGTAATTCTCACAGGGGGTTATGTTGGCTCTTAAAACATCTGTAATGTCAAGGAGATGCAGGATATGGTAAAAAATCATATAGGATGAATACATACAGGAGGTTCATTAACAACAATGTCCTCCCACAGCAGGAGGTCGTGAAACTCTTGACCCCTGAGCAGAAGGCTGAGCTGATTCTGAACCTTGAATCTGGAGGCCTGGACAATGGCACCATCAATTGTGTGTTTGAGAGCCTGCTTAGACCTCTGTTGAAGAATCAGCACCTGAACCAGTCAATGCTCAATGCAACCAAAGCATCAAATGCTACCATGTCCAACATGGCTGCAGACAATGCCACATCACCCCGTAGACTCAATGAGGTGGGTTCATGACGTGTCTATCTCTTTTCATATCAAACAATGCTGACACTATTGTAGTCACAACACCAACTATGAGATAACCCATACTTTCAACTCTGTGATCGCAGAATTTCCAAGGCTTTGTGTCATTCCTAACACCACTGGGGAGATTTGTGAAGGCCTTTGTGTCCACCATTCATCAGGTACATGTATTGTCCTTCTTGAATTTAGCCAGCGTAACCCTATACTTTCTTTCCATTATGTGAAATGCTTTTGAGTTCAAGTTTCAAGTTTCAAGTTTCAAGTTGTATTGTTACGTCACATTACGTAACAAGTGTAAGACGGTAAAATTCTTAAGCTTTGGTTCCTGACATTGCAGCACAAAGACAAATAACATGGGCGACATGTTGTAGGAGACAAATAAGACAGGATACAATTGAGCAGTACAAATAGTACAACATGTAATAATACAAAGTAGAAATGTCAGAGAGTATTGCACTCTGTGGCAGTGGGTGTAAGAGATAGTATTTAGTAAAGTGACTGTGTGCTAAAGGGTAGGTAGTCCATATACATGGGATGTTCTTTGAAGTGTTCTTTGAAGTGAAGTCTAAAAACATCCTTCCCTGTCTCACCTCAGAGGAACGTGAGCTCTATGAGTAGCCAGTCTCTGGCCCGGGCTATAGTGAACTGGACCCTAACAGAGATGGTTGGACACTTTTCTTACAACTTCACACTGAGGAATGAGACCATCCGGGGGCAGACTTCATCTCTCAACACTTTCAACATCTCCAGCATGGATGACTGGTTCCGACATGTAGTCATCCCCGCCATGAAACGTTTCCTGCCAAACAATCAGCCCGAGATTCCTCAGGACCTCACTGCTGCCTTCCACCATGTCTTGTGAGTTATCTTTGTGTTGTTGTCCCAATACCAGAAATGGACTAGCATAGAATACTAAAACCTTAGGCCTCTGTCATTTTGCAGCTCACTGAATTCTGACAAGGGTTCAAACTCCTTGGATTCCATGGATATCTGTCACGCCAGCAGCAACAATAGGTCATGCTCGGTGAGTTTGCTTATCTGTGCCTATAAGTTCATCTAATTAAACCCCTGGGCTGAGTACTTGTATGCTTTTATCTTACTTTTCCAAAAATGCCTTGTGATATAAGCGTTGTTCAAGCAATACTGTCTGTTCTGTTAAGAAAAAAGACATTTCTATTTTATTTCAACATTACTGTCAGAAGGGACTCTCTGCACAATCAGCCTCACCATCATCCAATGATACCACATTCCACTCCTGAATAAAAAATAACATGTTCTTCACAGCTGTGGATGTTTTTTTTTTCTTCTAACTTTACATTTTAAGCACTCAGGATATCACATTATGTCTGTAATATTCCCAATCAATTTCCCTAAATCAAATTGTATCTAAATCAATGTATGCCATACTTGTCTACCGTTGTCATAGGTATCCCATTCAACAGAAAACCTGGCTGTAGTCCTTAAATGTGTGGCCCATTCCAATCTAAGCTTGACTGCTGACAACCTGAAATTATTGGTCACAGAGCTTTGCAGGACACTAGATAACTCAACAGAACTACGTCCAATGATGGTATGAAACATAATCTTTTTCAATAAGTATAACATTTGAGCATTTGTCATAAATGTCACTGTGCTACAGTATGTGATTCATATTTAGAAATTCTTCCATTTCAGATTGGCAGCACAGACTTGTTTGGGAAGCTTCCAGCCAAGGGTTTCAGTGTTGATAATCTTGATGATGTGGATTTCATCCAGTTTTGGTTCCTGATCAAACTGAGGCCCCTTCTGCCCTCAGTGTCTGAGGAGTATCTGTCTTGCCTCAGCACACAAGGCTTCAGCTGCCATGCCTACCACGCTCTGTATGTTCACTGCTGAACTACTACGCCGCTAAATACACTGACAATATTAAATACAAATACATACACACATATATGTATATATACAGTATATACGTGTATATATATATATATATATATATATATATATATATATATAATATAATACAAATACACTGTCAATATTAAAGACATATTCATCATGACATTTATATAGACATCTTATGTAGGTGCATATTGCATTTGTTCAGAATTAGTTCACAATCAATAGAACAAAATGTATTGTCTAAGATAAATTAGTGGTTATTAAAAGTAATCATTGAATTATTTTTTATCACACATATTTTCTTCCATGCTTTTTTCATTATTTACAGTGTCAGGGGTCTGAGTGATCACATCTCATCAATGGATGAAATGAGACAGAGACTAGTCTATACACACTTTATTCACCCCTTCCTGTCCCAATGCAGAAATTCAGGTATTACTTTCTTGATCTAATGGACATTTTTAATGAAACAGACCCCAACATTAGATAATGAGATATATTTCATGTTGTTGTTTTTTCAGATATGATGAGCTGTACCTCACAAACCAACAGGAGTATTGATTCAATTAAGAGGAATTTGGGGAGATTTTCTGTCTTTGCCCCTCTCCAGCACTTATTTGACTTGCAGAGGAATTTTTCTGCTGTAAGCATAAATCTGGCATTCTGTCAATTCTTTCCATAACTGGGTAGTTTCAATTGAGTGCACTTTTCAGGGATTAGGCTCATGTTTCTTTTAGTTTCTGGTTGTACAAAGGTGTGATAAATGGGTGTGAACCTCTCTCTCGCTCTCTCTCTCCCTCAGCTGGAGGCTCTACCAGCTCTCTCTCCTCAACAGATAGCAGAGCTGGTGGTGAAGCCCCATACTTCCCCTCCACAGAGAGATCACATCATCAACACAGTGTTTGACCACCTGCAGAACAATACCAGATTGAGGGACTTCCTCCATCACCTAGCGATGAGGCCCAGAGGGGTACATCATGAATACTCTATTTTCACTTTAATATTTGTCACACGTTGGTCTGCTTGTGTTCCTATGCCATAACCAATGCACCTGCCATAATGAAAACAAATGTTGTTTTCTGCATTTCTCAGGCAAACCTCAGTTGTGAGTCATACAGAACCATGTAAGTGTTCTCACAGAAGTTTCCTCCAGAATGTTTTGTTTGCCAGTGCATGCGTCAATAAACACCTGTATGTTCTCTGCATTTTGGTTCCATCAGATTCAATAGACTGGACAGTGCCATTTCATCTGCCTCTCCAGGACTGGCTGGATTCATCATTGCCGACAAGGACTCCCTGATGAGGACTGCTCCTGATGGTGATTTAGCATCTTGCATTTGGGTAGGATTACGTAAGCTATGAATTAATGCATTATGTCTTAATATCTTATGCCTTTGTGGTTTTGTCTTGTTTTTAGGCTGCAACAGAGTTCCCTTATTGATTGGGGTGAGAAAAGTATTGTGATATATTGTATACCATTAAACTGTCATTACACTTTGTCACCATTTCAGTACAATGTTTCCTATTCTTCAACAATAAATGCTATGGTCAAAATACTGAATTTGTGTAATTTACTTGATGCCCATTCTTTCCCCCAGTGCTCTGTGACCCCGGTTAACAGTGAGTAAAATATTTTTCATATTTTTTAAAACACCTTATTAGATTGTGTTCAATTTCCTTGTCATAACTGAATATTACTTTATTATTATGTATCTTTTTGCAGAGAGCCAAATCTGTGCTGGAGTGAATACGTGAGTGCTACCCATTAGTCTCTCCATATAATCTCACACACAATATAATTACTATACACAATACATTTGTTTATTTATTGGCATTACATGACAGGATTTGTATTTTAGTAACAGGCTGTACTAGGGATATGCTGTTATGTGTGAGTTGTTTCTGATCACTTTTTTTCCCTCACAGCACTGAACTGCAACAATACTTGGATAGGAATATGACCCAAATTCTGTGCAATTTCACCATCCGACATTATGCTTGTCTACCTCAGGTTTGACATTGCATTGTGCATAATTATGAACCATGAACTAGAAGGTCTATACCTCCAAAAGCTATGCTTTGTTATATGTGTACCTATATTTGTGTCCTCAGAGTACTCAGTTATGTCCAGAACAACTTTCTGAGCTTCTACAATGCAATCTGTTGGGCAACATGACCTACACCAAAGAAATGTGGAAGTTGTTCTTCAGCAGATTTTCAACAAATCTTGATCAGGCTCTTCATGTGTTCTCAGCGGTTCTCATGGTGAATTTTATTTTTTTTCCCCCTTCATCTATTGTATTCTATGATAGCCAGTCTAATTGTCCTTTTGATAGATGAATAATAGCGTTCAGATGATGGTATTGGCCATACCCACGCTGTATTTTCTGAAAGTGGGAGTGTATTGTGTTTGTAGGATATTGAAGGGAGAAGTCCTTCTTTCAAGAGAAATTAATCTGAGATGTCTTTATTTTCCCAGCCTACAGGGCCATGTCAAATAAAAGGTCTTGTGCTGGATGTACTTGGGGAGGTCATAATGGACCAGTTTAGTCCCCATGACCTGAGAAACCCAGATCTCATCCACATGTGGTTCCAGAGGACTCTCCAACCCTTCTTACCCCATGCATCTCCAGACTTTCTGTCCTGCCTCAGCACCAAACACTTCAGCTGTGGGACCTACCAGATTGTGTAGATGAAAATATCCATTTGACTTATTGCCTATGTTCACTCACCATATATACAGTACCTACAGAAAGTCATCATACCCTTTCACTTGTTCGACATTTTGTTGTGTTATAGACTCAATTTCAGATATATTAAATACAAAACATGTTCATCAATCCACACACATGACAATGTGAAAACAAGTTTTTAGACATTTCTGCAAATGTATTAACATTGAAACACAGAACCTCATGTGCATAAGTATTCGTACCCTTTGCAGTGACTTAAAATTTGTTAAAATGCTAAAATGTCATCAACAAATCACTCAATAAGTTGAATTGAATCCATCTTAATGCAAGGATAATAGTTCATGTAATTTTGGAATCAATATCTTTGTTTTTATAGGGTCTCTGATTTGCATAGGGATCAATTACACATTGTGTGGATTAGGTTGTTACAAACAACAAATTGAGCAAATGGAGAGGAACAAAACTGCGCAGGAATGTGACCCTGAGGAGACTTACAAAAATCTATGGTGGAGAGGAAAAAGCACAGTCAATGGGACAACATTATCTCAGTCACTCTACAAAATTGGTCTATAACCAAGTGGCCAAAAAGAATCCCTTAATGGAAAAATAATCTATCTCATATCCATAATTGTGTTTGCAACAATGAATTCAAGTGATACAGCAAAGAAAGTGGCTGGAAATGTGTTTATTTTGTTTGACTACTTACTAGTTTCTGCACCATCTTTCGTGTGAAGAATAGTGGCAGCTGCATCAAGTTATGGGTATATTTGTCACTGGCAGGATCAAGAGAAAATTAAAAATTAAAAATGTTCTGAGTTGGTAGTCCTAATCTACACAGTGTGTAATTGATTCCTATGCAAATCAGAGACCCTATAAAAACAAAGATATTTATTCCAAAATTACTATTATCAATTATCCTTACATTATGATGGACTCAATTCAACGTATTGAGTGATTTGTTGATTACATGTTTGCTTTTTAGCTAATTTTAAGAGTGTCATTGCAAAGGGTATGAATGCTTATGCACATGGGGTATTTCTGTGTTTCAGTTTTAATAGATTTGCAGAAATTTCTAGAACTGTTGGTACACACACAAATAACACAACAAAATGTGGAAAAAGTGAAGGGGTATGATGACTTTCTATAGGCATTGTATATGACTTTCATGTGGTTTCTTTGTCCTTGCAGAGTGGCAGCCCTGGGTCGCCAATCAGCTATGGAGAGACAGCCAATGGTCTACTCTGACTTCATTGAAGCCTTCTTAAGTCGCAATGACACTGAAGGTACTGTATATTGTAATCCAAACATTTATGTTGGTATTTAGCAAAGCATGCTATGTTACAAAGGAAGAAAATAGTACACAGGATTAACATTTTTACAAAGACATTTATTTTTATTTTCAGACCCCAGCTGTGTCAACAATTCCACCGACACCACTGACTGGCTCCTGAGGTACCTTGGGCCATTCATTGGTGTTGCACCCCTGAGCAAACTTAAAAGGCTGTATAGAAACTTCTCTGCGGTGGGTTCATGATTTTGACCATTGTAGCCATTGATCAATTAAGTGTCATTGTGTCCCACTACATATATCTTCAATATATTTTCATCTTAAGCTTGATTTATAACAATGTGAATCTGTTTTCGTATTTCAATGGGCAGGTGGATGTCCTGCCTCTGTTGAGTACAAAGCATCTGGCAGAGTTTGCGAGAACCCCAGGTCAGCTTAGAGACCCTGGAGATGTCAGTAACATACTGCGCCATGTGCCTGCCAGAGATCTTGAAGAGTTCTTTGACACAGTCTCTCCAGCTGTTGAGGTATGAATGTCCATTCTAGGTCCATAGTTACCATTCCATTACACAACGTATAAAGACATATGATACATACAACAAAAGCAGTCACATGGTAAATGTTCTGTTGTCAATAGTTTACATACAGTACCGGTAGTATCAAGAGTGGCTTAACATAGCCTAAGAGAAAGTCTAATTATCGCATGTCCTCATGTACTGCTCTTGTGTTTCTCTTTCTCTGTCTCTGTCTCTGTCTCTGTCTCTGTCTCTGTCTCTGTCTCTGTCTCTGTCTCTGTCTCTCTCTCTCTCTCTCTCTCTCTCTCTCTCTCTCTCTCTCTCTCTCTCTCTCTCTCTCTCTCTCTCTCTCTCTCAGGAACTACACCTGCTGTTCGATGTCCGCTCTGCCTTGCTCCAGCAGGTCTTTGACAGAGCTAACCTATCAGAACCCTCCAGAAATGACACAGAGGTGCTGGTGTGGTTGGGTCAAAGACTCAGGCCTCTCTTACCCAACCTGACAAAGGAACATGTGGCACTTTTATTCAACATTGTCAGACACAGAGACTGCAAAACCAGCCAAGAAGCGTAAGATTAACACTGTGTTCTTGCAATGCATGTTTGTCTTGATGTATGCGACCTTCTAGTAGACAATTAATTTATCTCTGTGTTTTTTTCTGTTATGCCTAGGGTGGAGCTGTTGAACTCTGTCCGATCAACTCTGTCCAATTGCACACAGATGGCAGTCCAACATCAAATCCTAATGTCTCTCAGAGGTGTTAAGATTATAATCTCTTAAATTAACCAGGAGTATTGACTCATCATACTATTAATTGACCTACAGTACCACATAGAACTTCTCATACTCACTTTCATGAATCTTCTCTATTCTCCTCAAATCCATAATATGATCACATACTGTACAATAATAGAAATTATAATACAACATCGTCTGAGTGCTGCAGATAATTTACAGTCACTCTTTATTCCCAGGATCAACTCCACTACGTTGCTATAGGAACGACAGCTTCTTCTTGTTCCTTAGGAAATCATTCCTTGACTTTTCATTTCCAAGAGTGACCGACTTCCTCTCCCTGATTCCACCACGGCGAGAGTCTGAGGTACAGTAAATGGAACGTGCTTCAGCAACACTTCAACATCACCTTCCGACTTCTGAAAGTGTGTTTTCACCCTGTTCATGTGTTATGTGTTACAGCTGCTCAACACCATGCATCCCTCAGAGCTTGGCACTTTCCTCAGACAACCAGAGGTGGTGGACAACAAGACTGATCTCTGCACAATCTTCCGTAGCTACAACAGGACCCCAGAGTTCTTAGAAAGAGTAAGGAGACACGCATGATTGTTGTAACCATTGCAAATCTCACAGTTTCAAGCACTATCTCTGTCTCCAATCCCAAACTATGGTTGTAACCTGATTATCCCCTCCAACTGGATAACTGAGCAAAGATCTCCCTTTTTTATATGGCGTGTCTTGTTTTCTCAACCCCATAAATATGTCATAACCTTGTATTTGGTCTTTATCACTGTTCATCTGTAGGAGGAGATTCCGGATCAGGTGAGGCGTCCAATCCTACCCTGTGTCTGGCCTCTGGCCCTAAGCAGTGATGATGAGGATGAGGTGGACCACTGGTTCAACAACAGGCTGAGGAAGTACCTGAAGTTCCTCCACAGAGACCTCCTTAACTCCTCTGACACACTCAAGGCCTCCTGCTTACCCTTCAGGAAACTGTAAGCCATCTCTGGAAATAAATGTAACTTCTAAATGTTAATACCTATAAAGACACACAAATATATGCATGATTCAATTTCAATGTTGAGTTTTTTTTTTCTTTTTTTTTCTTTATGTAAACAGTGTCTCCATTCTGGGAAACAACATTACCAATAGCTCAGACTACTCTCAAGACGATGCATACAGCACTATAAAAACCTACCTAAAAACAAGTGAGTGATCATGCCATTATATTTTTACTGACTACTGCCCTTGCCTATGGGAATATTCATTCATGCAGTGACTAAGGGGATCATTGGGGTTAATGTTGAATAGACTATATGTAAGATATGTACTGTACAAGTCACCAGTGAAAAATACTAAAAATGACAGTAAGTTATAACATTACTGTTGATATGTCATTTGTAGATTCGACACCAAAGTGTTACAGTGCTACTGATCCAAAGCTCAACTCCACAAACTGGTTTGAAAACTACATCGGTGGTGGGTTCATCAACTTTGTGACCTTGGATGACCTCGATACATTTGGCTCAGAGTCAACGGTAAGTTAATGCACCTGTCTCTGTAATGCTACCTTAATGTAAAAAGTGCATAATTATTTTTGTAGACAGATTTAAACTAAAATCCGTTTCCACAATTATATTTGGCAGACTTTCCACTATATTTTCTTGATAGCAGAATATATCTAATATTGATAATCTGACTCCAACTTAATTATCACTATGTGCAAAGAATTGTTCAGTCTGTGCTTATTTAGTGCAAGAAAGGCTTTAATAATAATGTATCCTTCCTTATACTATTACAAGGCAAATAGAGAAATGTTACATTCTGAGAGAGAGAGAGAGAGAGAGAGAGAGAGAGAGAGAGAGAGAGAGAGAGAGAGAGAGAGAGAGAGAGAGAGAGAGAGAGAGAGACCAACCAAAGTCATAGCCGTTTGAAACGTTCCCTTCCAGGAGATGATAAATGTAAGACAACGGAAACTTTCCCTCTTCAACGTCGGAGTTTTAATGAGTTCCCTAATTTATGATATACATGAAATATTATATTAATGGCAACATCTGCAGGACTGCAATGGGAATTGCAATAACAATTCAGAATAGTGTCTCCTCCTCCTCTCTTCCTCCACGTGTTCAATGCAAACTACTGATAACTGAAACAATTAATCTATAATTGTCAAGTTTTTATTGTCTTAGTTACATGACCTTACTAACAACCTAGCAAAGAGGTGAAAGTGGTTGAAAGTGCAGCCGTTATTTAGTTTGGAAATATTTGTGGAAACATGAAGTTTCAAACAAAACGCCTCATTCCCCAAACCAAACTCAAGGCTGTAATGATCAAACCGGACGTTTACTAAGAAAAATCATCTGAGTACCTTATTTCCACATGAATTTTTCCACAGACACTGTTGCTTTTTGAAAATGTTATTTAGCACACAGTAAAACAATTAAATAATAATCATACACACAATAACCATAATACATCACATCATGCTTTGGGGCAGTAGTGAATAAGCCACACATTTGCAAGTAGCAGGTTACAAGCCCACAGCAAGTGATAGACGTCCAGAAACATCCCGAACATTTTGGAAAAGCAAATTCAGGCAGAAGGGCAGGGTCTTAGCAAGTCACAGACTGCCAATACATCATAAGTAATGATTCAGCATGTTTATTAATTAATTTCCAGGGGGAAAAGCTACATATTGCACCTTTAATATGAATACATAACCCCATTTTCTTTTTTTTCTTACAGCTGCAATTGTTTGCCGTTAACCCCGGGAACATCAGGCTGTTCAATTTCAATGGTGTTTCTCAGGATTTGACTGACCGCTATACTGAGCTTGTCTACCTGCAGAACCCCAACTTCAGCCCATTACAGTGAGTTTTGAGCAATGACCAACATTGACCTACTAGTAACCTTTCTCACTTGCATTCAATGTGTGGCCATGAACAGTTCCAATTATCTAGCTGGCGAATACTGTACAGGTGCACACTAACCGTATCTGTAAGGATGATTTTTTCTATGACCTAGATCTGAATTGAATCTGAATAAGAGAAATAGGGTAAAATAATTCATTGCAAGTATTCAATGCAAGTTCAATGCACTGTTTCTATTCCTGTTTTCAGGCTTCCGCCTAAGTTCCAGTGTGGTGTCCCAGGCGCAGTGTTTACTCAGCTGAACCAGAGTCAGAGTGAGACCGTGCTGGCTAACCTTAACCAGTCTTGTACTAATGTGGACACAGAGGTGATCAATAGTGTCTGTCTCAATTTCATATTTTGCATTACAATGCTTGATTGCCGCAATGATTCATACAGCAATATGTTTTTTACCTTTCACCTGTATCATTTTCTTTCAGGTATCCTCTGCCCTGGCATCAAATATCCAAATTATCAGTGCTGGAGCAATCACTGCCCTGGGGCAGGAGAGCACAGGTTTGACCCCAGCCCAGATTACTGCAGCTCCACCGTCTGTGATAGTGGACTCTCTTCAGACACTTGGCAGCGCATCAGGATGGAACATTGGACAGTCCTTGACCATCATACAAGTCCTCATCGCAGGAAGCTTCCAGGTGACTTATTATCTAATGGCAAGCTTATTGCTACTGTATATAGCTTGCACATTTTACTCATGTCACCATGTCTACATCAATAGTAGAGGACTTACTATATATTCATGATAATTCAACCTAATGTTTCTAACCTTTCCACAGATTAACTCGGCCAGCAGTTTGTTACAACTAGGCTCTTTAGTTGGAGGACTTCCTACACGGACAATCACCTCAGTACCTTCTGCACAGATTCTAACAACAACTTCCGACCCAACATTTGTTACTAACATGTTGAGTGCGCCACAAATTGTGCAGCAGACCTACGTTAAGAAGGTATGTACTGAACTCACTAGAGCAGATGATGATACTGTTTTTCTTTGCTAAACTATGAGCTACTCATATATTGCTCTCCATTCAAAATCTCTTTTATTGAGAAGTCGTCGATGTAAGTTAAGTTGATAGCTTTGGAAAGGTTTTCAAAAGTTCAATATTCATAATATGCATATTTTCTACTCAGATTATTACAATCAATGCTGCACCACAGCAACTGCTTGTCAACGTCCCAGATGATATGGCCTCCCAAATTCCCAGAAATCTACTCAACTTCCCAGCATCTGGAAATCAAACACTCCTCCTCCAAATCAACAAAAAAAAATGGAAACCTCAGCAGGTACTACCTTTTTTTAAACTCAAATATTTTGTTCTTCAAAAAAGACCTTCAATAAGTATAGCGAATCTACTTTATAATACTTGAGCTTCTCTGTTTTTCCATGTTTCATTTACAGGCTGCTCTGTTCTTTGACACAGTAGCAAATGGAATGACCAACTCTGATGAGTAAGTGTAAATTGAATACAGAATATTATTGAGCTATTATTGAGATATAATATTATAGATTTTTGATGGAAAAGAATGTAACCCATCAGCGTGCCTTATTGATTTTTATTCTAGCCTTTCCCCAGAGGTGCTTCAGGGATTCACTTGCACCCGAGTGCAGACTTTCAACAAAGCAAAAATCAGAAGTCTGATCAGAGCTTGCAGGCGAAGAGGGGGTCGAAAGAAAGTGGTTCTCCAGGAGACTCAGGTCAGTAGCCTATTGTTTGCAATAAAATAAAAATCCATCTCAGGTAAAAGGCCATACTCAATCTAAACTGTTTAAGTTCAGTAAACAAAACATTATTTCGATGTAAAAACTTATTTGACTTATTATGTAGTTGTGTTTATTTTGATTTTGATTGAATTTGACAGCTAACCTGCATGTACAACAACATCAAGGATGATAACTCACAAGATTTTGCCAACTACCCATCAGAAATGTTGCTATATTACAAGTAAGTTGTATTTGGCAATAAGCATAATGAAGTGAAAATGTCCCAAAAGACTACAAAGACAACATGATGTATTTGTTTTTCTCTACAGCTATGCCAACATACAACAAGCCAACTGCAGTACATACTTCACTGAAGCCGGAAGAGCAGACTTCAATGTCCTGTCCCGCACTCTGGACGGGAAAAAGGTGTCACTATTGAACAATGCCAGAAGCTGCCTGGTAAGTTATGAATTTGAAAATGAAAAGCTATTTGATACTGTCATCCTTAAAATGTCCCCAAAAATTAATTCATACGAACATATAAAATGTATTGTAGGGCATCACTGATACTCAGATAAGTCGAAAGAATGTGGAGGTGCTGGGCAACATGTGCTGTACGCTGGATCCGAACTACATTCAGAACTCAGATTCATCTATCCTGGAGAAACTGAAGAACTGCAATGATTTCTCAGATCAACAGATTTTAGCAATGGAGAATGTTCTCATCAATGGCAACACCAAGTATGGGTAGGTACAGTTTTTAGGAGAGGGCTGTGTGTAATTGTGTTCATATGCATTTATTTCTTTGGCATAATTATCTGATTGCTTATGTTACATTTTGTCTCAATCTTTCTTCATTGTTTTCTTTTCAGTCCTCCCTCCAAGTGGAAAGTCAACACTCTTCTGGGTCTTGATATTCTTCCATTGTACTTAAGAGAGAACTTCTGGCAGCGATTCAGCATGGTATAGACTGATCACTGTGTTTGCTCTGTTGACAGCATTCCAGATGTATCTTGATATTGGATGTATTACACTCCAACTTTCCTGGTGTGCCTTTAAAAATGTTTCTCTTTATTTTGTCTCTTTTGATTCAAACAGCGGAATAAACGCAGGTTCCTAAAGAAGTTCATGCGAAGACTGCGAAAAAACAAAACTCCGAAAAATAAACTTAAGAAGTTGTTCAAGGCAGTATCCAAGCCTTTGAGATCTAAACGAGCAGCAGGTAGGTTTAAATAATTTCAGGTGGATAACCTGATGCTGTGCTGTGGTGGCTGTCCTTCTAGAAATCATTACAGTAGACATACAGTAGCTTACAAAATTCCTTTTCACTGCATGTCTTTTCAGTAAATGGGTGCCCAGACACACTTGGTAACATCACTCAAGTGACTATAGGCGATGATGCTTTCCCCTTTGGGTATGAAGCCACCACGTTTAACCAATGTCTGAGCGCTCAAGTAGTAAAGGACAACCTGGCCAGCCTGACTGAGAAGGTTGATGATGATGATTTCCAACTTGTCATTTTGGAGAAGTTACACCAGGTACTATCAAAACATACGTAATACTGGAATTATACTGATAGATACATATACTGTATATATTATATACATATATAAGTAGTAGTCATTGAGTAATTCCCCTCTTTGTGTGATCTTGTCTTTCAGGCATGCCCTGCAGGTCTGTCAAATGAGCAAGTGCAGGTGCTTAGATCTGTCTCTCGCATGGCCTGTCTGGAAAAAATTAACAAATGGAACATCACTAGAGTGGACACTCTAGCAGCACTGATGGACTCCTCTGATGGAGAATGGGACTCAGCTAAAGTAGGGATATTAGATATTTATTAATGTATTTAAATGGTGTGATAAATAAGATATGTACATCACAGTTTGCCTAGTAGTGCCTACATACAGTATATCTAGTAGGGTACATGATAAACCCCTTTCACACATACGAGCCTTCCCAGTAGATTCCATGGAATTTACCTGGTACGGTCTATGTGTGAACACGACGGAAATTCAATCAGGCATTTTCCCTGGTCAGGACCTTGTATAAATCCATGGAATTTACAGGGAAGGCTTAGGTGTGAACAGAAGCCTGAACATTCCCTGGTCTGGCACGCAAAGGGTTACATATTGTTGCGTTAGAATTATAACATAAGGTTCTATATTTTTGTCAAAAAGTGAGTTTCTCACTTTGTACTTTTGGTTTGGTCCGCTGATGAGAGTTGGCTAGTTAACCCACGTCATATCCGCCAAAGTAGTGATAAATATAATTCCACAACTGGATGCTCTACTTTGTTAGCTAGATTACTTACTTATCAAATGTACATTTTGTGATATAGGCGCATTACAGAGCAGCATTACACACAATCTCCTCCCACAGCTGTCCTGCATCATGCAGTCAGCAGGGAGAGAGCCCAGAGCGCATAAGAACTGCCCCAGACCCCAAATATCGCTACTACTAAATATAATTCCACAACTGCTTACTACTTCATTTCCAATCATAGTTAGCTAGCTTACTTTACATTTTTAGATTACTTATTAAATGCACATTTGTGATATGTTTACGCAGTGCGCACCAGTGGCACTTCCATTCACTCCCTCGCTTACTCAAGCCGACAATACAGTGTGTGCTTGACACAGCCGTTCCGTCTGTTTATTGTAGCAATATGTCTAATTGAGTTAACTCGTATTATGCTTACCATCACCAAGTTCTCACATACTGTGCTTTTGGACTAGTATAGTATGTTTATATCAACGGTAATCAAGTGCTTTAGTTGGCGAGCGAACTTGGTGATGGTAAGCATAATACGAGTTGACTCGCTGTTAAATTCATATGAAAAATATGATGATAAATACATATAAAACGGAGGTATGATATATGGCATATATATATATATATATATATATATATATATATATATATATATATATGGTATATGGCAGACTCACGTGCCTGTCTCGTTCGAATTCACATCTAGGCCTACTACGTTCCAGTTCTGCATCCAGTTGAATGCGTGATTCAAGTAGCTTGTACAAACCCGGGACATGTGTGTAAAGGCGCAACCCGGCAATCTTCCGGCATTTAGCTCATGTGTGAACGGCGAAAATCACTGGCGGACCCGGGTTGGGATTCCATGTCATTTGCAGGGAACTATGTGTGAAAGGGGCTATAGATTTCAGGGTGCTGGAGCATGGAGATTAGAGGTGCTTTTAGATTTACGTTATTTTTATTTACCTTTTAGAGCAGCGTTATTCTCAGCAAGTTCTTGACTGAACCTGGGAATACCCTTGGAGCCTCAGAGCTGAATTCAGTAGGAGGACCTAACCTGTGTTCACTGGAGGCCAATGTGTTGAAAAGCATCAACGATGACAGTCTCAGGTAACAATCACCCCTCTTGTATGTGAAACAAATTGTAATGGAAAGCTTTTAATGATGATAAAGTATCTATATTCAATATGCTTGTATCTATGCTCAAAGTCATTGTTTGTGTGTGTCTGTGTGTGTCTGTGTGTGTCTGTATGTGTGTCTTCACACAACAGAGATGCAGAGCCTTTGGATGTCACCAACTGTTCCTCTGAGCAAAAGAAGGCACTCTTTGGTGTGGCCAATCGTGCCTTCCCGATTTCCTTTAGAAATGAAGGGGTATTGAGATCCTACCAGCTCATTGAACCGTACCTGGGTAAGCCCCCCCCCCCCCCCCCCATTCTATGTAGACCAAACATATCAAGCTATCAATCCTAGGTTCCAAAACGTTTTCACAGGTCACTGTTGTGACATGGGGGCTGGTACCATCTAAGTCGCCATTCTCACCACGCTCTTTACTCCTCTTTAGGAGGTGCTGGAATACATTTTGTAAGAGGCCTGTCTTCATCCAATGTTAGCATGAATATTGCCACTTTCATTGGTTTGGCTGAAAGTGTTGTCCTGGTAAGTGCTCATAACTGCTATCGTTTAATCAGTGACATGAGAATGCAGTGACTTGAACTAATTTCCTATCTTTATTTGCCTCTTAATAGAATCTTACAGTGAATGAGGTTCAAGGACTCCTTGGCATAAACTTACCTGATCTGAAAACCTTTGAGAACAACACTGTTGTGCAGAATTGGGCCTCAAAGCAGTTACAGTCTGATCTTAACACTCTGGGTATCAATCTGAGTGGAGGAAAGGTACAAGCTACAGTGAATCCAAACACGGGCAGCAATTCTACCAGCAGCACCAATTCTACTGCTGCAGCTCCACCTATCACAGCAGCTTCTGGTAAGGTGTCAAACTAGAAGGCATATAATTTTTACATTTGACTTTAAATGAATACTTCAGAAAATACAGTAGAGTAACACAATTAATGGCTTTCTAACCTTGTCTTTCTTGTCATCTCTCCTTACCCTAGGCCAGGGCAGAGGCACATATCCAGCACCTTTCCTTTCCCTGTTATTTGTTGTGATCATTGTTGCAATGCAAATGTAGACATTCTAACATTGCAATACAAAATTACAATTTAGATAACCTGAGCTATGCAACATACAAGGATTTTTTCATAAAATATGATGTAAGCTTAAATTGTTCTTTCTGTTAGTTAATCATAGTTATTACCATAGGACATTTATCAACTATTTCATCTTGTGATTTTATGAGGACGTTATGTCAGCATTGTATCAGCCACATGAGCTATCTAATCATGCAATGATTTTTTTTGTCATAAAAGATTTAATCATCTCCAATTGTTGGTTCTTAATGTACTGTTGTGACCACAGTTAAGTATTGTAACGAACCTGTATGTAGCCCGTTAGCAGTTCCCCCAAGGGAATTAACTCTCTTGGGGTTGTGGTTAGCGCAGCCGGTTGGTATGCGGGAGATCAAGGTTCGACTCCCGCATGGGGCGAGTTACTCTCCCAGTCCTGTTCGCTACATTGGTGTCAGCAGTTGGATGGTACAAGGCCATCGGAGAGCCATGTCCACGTGAGGGACTTGGTATAGTGAAGCATGAGGGCACTGTAATGGATTTTTAACATTTAACATGGTCTATCTGTTTTCACGCAGAGTGTAACAGCTCTCCCAAACGGTGGGGATAGTGTAACAAACCTGTATGAGGCCCGTTAGCAACTCGGCGAAGAAAGTTAATTCTTTTGGGGTTGTGGTTAGTGCGCCCGGTTGATATGTGGGAGATTGGGGTTGGAGACCTGCATGGGGCGACTTACCCAATACCATTCGCTACAGTATCAACTACTTATTTTCAAAATTGAGGTTTTGTTTTATTTAATTGTGTACCTAGATGGAAAATAGATCAAATGAATATAAGGGTTACCAAAACGTTAAACAAAGTGGTGTCAAGGTACAATCTATTCTCTCCCAGGCAGACTAATGCATGCATTTGTCACTAGCAGACTAGATTACTGCAATGCTCTCCTGACAGGTCTACCAAAAATAGTGATTAGTCGACTGCAAATGTTTCAGAATGCTGCTGTGCTGCTGCACGTGTCCTTACACACCAGTCCTGAAATCACTGCACTGGCTCCCTGTCAGTTATAGAATAGACTTCAAGATTATTTTACTAGTCTATAAATCACTCCACTGCCATGCACCCAAATACATCATGGACATGCTTGTAAGATACACACCAGGTAGACCCCTGAGGTCCACTGGCACTGAACTCCTGACGGTCCCAGAGGCCAGGACCAGGAGATATGGAGAGACAGCTTTCAGTATATATGCTCCCAGACTATGGAACACCCTACCCGAGAGCCTGAGATTAAACTCTGGAAACATTTAAGCGAGCCCTCAAAATCGACTTATTCAATCTCACCTTTTAAATGTCCATCTTAGTTGTTGCATTATCTTCTTTGCTTTTTGTGAAGCGCATTGTGTCACATTTTGTGAGAAATGCGCTATACAAATAAAATGTTATTTGATTTGATTTATTTCATACAGTGATTGTGGCCAATGGTATGGCCGTAGTAAAAGGTGATCAAATAGTGGAATTCACTGCCAGTTTACTTTTTAATATTGCCTTTAAATGACTAACCAATTAAATTATGATTATATGATGATTGGAGCACTTTGAGCTGCAACGTTTGCAGGAAAAGTGCTATACAAATAAAAAGTAATTATTATTATTATTATCATCAAAAGTTTCAGTTATGTAGTGGCCCATGATATGACAGCATATTGATTCTACAGACTCATCTGAGTATTTGCTATAATACATTTACATTGGCGCATATGAATAATGTTCAGACAGTTATTTTTCATGAATCACGAATAAATACAGATTTTAACATATAGTTTTTAACCTCAGTACTTTTTCCCGTGACCCGGAAGTACTTCGTCAATGTTGCTGGAAATAATGGATGATTTTTTTCATCGTGCTGTCGTCCAGCGCGGGCGACGAATAGGTGGAAAGAATGGATACATCTGGAAGAAATGCTGTGGACATAAAACGAAGTCCCCCGATCAAAGTTCTTTCCAGCCAACTCAGAGAGGGAAAAGATCGTCATGGATTGCATGGCAAGATCGAATATAACATACAAAGACTGGGACGAGTAAAACAAATTGCACTTGTAGTCTCTGTGGTATGGATGCAAGGAACAATACTACAAGTTCGGTCGGATCGCAATACGGTGCTTCTTATGGACGAGACAGGGACATTTGTTGTCAATGGTGTTAACAATATTCCCAAAGGCAAGCCATGCCTATTTCAGGGTAAGGTTCACTTTAATGTACCTCTTATTGTAGCAAATAACACGAATGCCATTTTACACATCTTCCGCGTTATCACAATAGATTTATGACCCCCATATTTCACAGGCAAGTATGTTATGGTGATGGGGGTCATCCAAGCGCTCTCTCCGGACCCCGTACTCCGTGCGGTGAAGATGGCAGACCTCTCGGAACATGCTGTGATTCACAGGAGAATGTGGAAGTTCGAGGTGGAAGACCTTCAGCAAATCCTGATATGATGATGGCATTATAATGTATATTTATTTATGTCCTTATTTGTGCTAATTAAAAATGTTTTCGGTTGATAAGTAACTTCCTGGTCTGCAAACCACTTTGATGAATGCAAGGTCATCAGTAAGAAATAATGAGAGCCATGCCAGCTTAGAGTAGATGGCAGCCAATAATCAGGACAGATTTTTTTGTTTTTAAAAAAAGTGTTCATTTATTTGTGCTTTATAATCCAAATGTATGTACATAATTGTAATTAAAATTCAATAAAAAAATATACACTTTAATAGTTATATCTAGCTATTAGTGAAGACAATATAAATGTAGGACTTTGTCAACATAACTGACGTCTTAACCTCCTGTAAAGAGACAACAGCTTCCACAACTTCATCATAACTTGCAACTATTTTTTATATTTGTATCCTATGGAAATGCAAATCTGTGGACGGTGGACCTACTGAGGGCAGTATCAGTGGTGCAGATCAGTGGTTTGTACACTCAAAAAGGCACCTTTTCTAGGTAGACATACAGTTTTGCAAAGAGATATGTAAGAGATAATATACTGTAGACTAGGTAAAATGTATAATCACATACCACTTATCACTACCAGTATCACCTCCCCACAAACAATTGTCATTTGTAATTAAAGTGCATTAAACAGTATTGACAAAAAACAATCTTAAGCACAATATGGTACTGTATATGATGAACAATAAAAATGTGCATCTTTTAGATTATTCTAAATGTTATTTTAAAATAATGATTCAAGATGAGCGAAGTTCTGAGCTGTGATAAATTGAGCGCTCAAAAAACAAAATCAGTTTACAATCACCGTTTACAATCAAAGCCTTTTGTAGACCCCAAGGACGTTTCTGCAGGTGGGGCACCGATGTGTCACATCCTTCAAACCATCCACACAGAAAGGAATCAGGCAACAACCATAGACACAACTGCAAAAACAGAAGGTTAGATTATGTATTGTGCAGACCATTTGACAGTGAATATTGTAGGACTGCAAAAACATAACACTACTTTTCAGGCAAGCACACTAGATGTACTGCAGCTGGGGCTCTTGATATGGGGAGATGGTCCTACCCGAAAATGAACAAGCCAGCACAAGAGAGCCAGGTGATTGTTCCAGAGGTGTGCTCCAGGCAAGTGATCACCATTTGGGCACATGCAGGGCAATGTGTCTGCACTGGAATATCCCCATAGACCAACCCGTGCTGCACATAAACGGTCTGAACTGACACTGAGGAATAAAGAGTGTTAGACACCAGCCGCCTGCAAATTCATATCTTTACAACCAGTGTGTAGGACTCCCTGGCACTTGACATTGCTATTATATGTGAAAAGATTCCAGGACCAAAAGAGATTTTGTGGAGATGGTACTATATCATTTCAACAAAATAATGGAACATGTTTGAGTAAAAAGGATGAGGGCAATAGAATCACATTGTTGTCTAACAGTTTCAAGCTTACAACTTCAAACGGATAGATCTCAGATGAGATTACTGAAAGATTAAGACTGGTTGAGCATGAAAATGTCAAGTAATGTGATGATATTTTTTTACCTATTGGTCTGGTAACCGCATTGTGAACTGGTGGTGGGGGGTACATTGGACTATGTGTTTCTGTCGTTGGGTATGGAAGCTGTGCAGCCTTGGCATAGGCAGGAGGGAGCACAGGGCCCTGGGGATACTGGGGAGACGGAGCGCCCATTGCCTCTTCATATGACGGTGGCAGCAGAAGGTGCCCCTGAAGGCCAGCTGACTCCAGCGGGGGCGCACTTGCCATGTCTAACAATCAGTCAGCTAAACAAAACAAAACAAAACAAAAAAAGGACATCGAGACAATCAATAATAATTGCAATAATGTCACCTTGCACCAACGACTGACAGTGTAAATTAGCTAGCCGCAGCCATACTTTTCTTTACTTTGACTTGATATAAACATACCTGTAACTTAAGGTACAACACGTAGGCTACTAGCTCGCTAACGTCACACCCTGTAGCCAGGCACACCGTCACTGAGCGAACATGGTAGCAGCTTAGCGACTTGGCTTGGCTGAATAGCCCGAATAAGCTTAGCTACCCACATGAGCTAGTTATATAAAGAAAATACTGGCAACAACTACAGACTCTGGTCAGTTGAATGGTTAGTTAGCTAGTTGGTTGGTTAGTAGCTGCATCGATTATAAACCATTACTTGCCTCTATCACTCCAAGCAGAACTAAAGATTATAGCTGCCGTTCCTCCCGATGACAGGAGTTTTTTTTTTAGTCCAGCCCTCAGAGAAGGAAGTAACTGTCACATGATGCTTTAGTTCCTTGCGTCTGTTTGCTTCATGCGAACTAAACTCCGAGAGTTTGAGACATTAAACTGAGATATGAATACAAAAACATGTATTCTAATAGATGGCATTGACACAGACTACAGAATTACTGAAATGTTACAGCAGTAATCATATATGAATTAGAGTTCTAAATCTGACTGATTTGGCAAAACCAGACAGGCAAATGGTTTCCATAACTGCTGTTTATCTGGATTCCAAGAGCAAGCGATCTGGGATGGGAGGATATAGTTTCAAAATTGCAGGACCAATTCTATTGTAAATATATATTTGATTGGATGTTGTGAATCAGCTGATCTCATTTCCTGCACTGTGATGGGCCCTGATTGAAGTTATCATCTCTGTGGTTTTATTTGGATATACATTTGTGTTCTATTCGGGTGAACAATGCATTTGCAGGTAGAGTGAATGAGTCATACATTACTGCATAGCGAATTCATGAAGATTCTGTAAAGGTAAGAATATTGTTCTCGATTTGCCCGATGCGATGCTACATGAAACAGATGGCCATCAGATGAAATGTGGAGTGGTTCTAGACATAAGTGTACGTACGCGTAGCCCACATCCATACACGATACTACCATTATCATTTAGCTCTGCACCATATGTTCAGGCGTAAAGTAGGACGGTATAATAATGCAGCTTTTTGCAGCCGTTGCTAAAACGTTAAGCCAATAGTGTGTTAATTTAAAGTAAATAATGTTGTTTAACCTGGACCATGTGGTTTCTTTTGTTAATGAATAATGTTTTAGGCCTGGCCTCCAGGTTTGGAGTTTGGGGGATTCTGGAGACAGGTGTCTGCCAAACAGGACTGGTAGCTTATACGGTCAACTTCCTGGGACAGATAAACAGCAATATGATTTAGACTTCAGGCAGAAACTGGATTTATTATTGTTCAGTTGATAATTGATATCACTCACATGATGACAATAATTAGTTGTTTTTGCGTTTTTGTCTTCCAGGTGTCCCTAGCAGAACAGTAGGCATCAGGTTCAGCAAGTGATTCCACACAGTGCTTATTTTGGCTGCCCTGTTCAGCGACAACACTCTGAATTACCCAATATGTCCATCATGGACCACAGCCCTACCACTGGGGTAGTGACAATCATTGTGATCCTTATTGCTGTTGCTGCTCTTGGTGCTCTTATCTGTGGGTGCTGGTGCTACCTACGTCTGCAGCGTATTGGCCAATCTGAGGATGAAGAGAGCATTGTGGGTGAGGGTGAGACCAAAGAGCCCTTTCTAATGGTGCAGTACTCCACCAGGGGTCCTCGTGTCGAGCACAAGACCAAGCTCACCCCCAATAGCACCGAAAATCATGGTTAACTCAAAAAACACAGTGTGGCAAACACTTGTCCTCTCATTTGGTCATCGGTGATGACCAGCACTCAACATTCTTCACTTGATTGATGATAAACATGCTTTGGAAGCTCCTGACACAAACTATGAAACAACATCATGCGTTTTACGAGCCATTATTAAATCATTAATATCATAGGAAATGTTTTCTTTCTGTTTCTGTGATTGCACTGTAGATCCCATTCATGATGTGAGGCTGTGAACAGATATTGAAATAACACTTGAGTGAATGCTTGAGTTCTTGAGATTTACCTAATGTCCACCCTAATGTACACAAATGTATATTGGGTTATTTTCAGTAGATAGGATACATTTCAGTGTCCAATGAAAAGGAAGAAAAGGTGGGCACAACTGCGTCAATGCCCATTGGCAATGTATAACAATTACACAGACATTACTTATTACTTTTATAAGATGAATGATGTAGGGCCAAATGTCTGTTAAGCATACTTGAAATTGATTTGAATGTTTACCAGTATTCAAATTGAATGAGTTAATTGCCATTTCATGTTTGGCCCAGTAAGCCAAATGTTATGCCAAATGTGATGCTCTTTAAACTGTATTATGTCTGTTGGTGCTATTATAAGTCATAAGATCATTGTTTTCTTTTTGGTCCTGGTATTGCACTGGTCCTATGTTGTGCTATAAAATCTGTTTATTTAATATTACTGAAGCTCACAGCAGTTAGAAGTAGCTGCTACTTCTGCGATAGAGCGATAAAGGAGTTGAATCCTGCCAAGAAGCTACTGTACCAAGGATATAAGGGCCAATGATTGATTTTCCATGTTCTGTAATAAAACTGTTACCTTGGAAGTACCCGATGGCCAGATGTTATGGGTGCTGAGCAGGTTGATATTTGGTAAAACAATAATAATAATAAAAACATTTACATGAAGTGTAAATAATATAACACTTGTTTTCTCCTTAATCCATTTGTATCAAGTATCATTGAATAATTTAGTTATTCGCTGTAAATATCCTGCACACAGATCTTTTTTTTATTATTTCTTTCAGATCAATGATTGAATTGATTACTAAACTGGTGGGCCCATTGCTGATCTTTGTTGTCTCTAAACAGGAGAAAGAATTAATTAAAATGTGTGGAATATATTTATGCTGAGGTAGTAATTAGTGGGCTTGCTTCAGCAAGTCCAAATGTTCTTCCTATTACTTATTATTTGTGGGCTTGCTTCAGCAAGTCAAACTATAGTTCTTCCTCATACTTTTTATTGTTTACTTTCTTCCAACTTTTTCTCACTGCTACTGTCATAACAAATAGTGTCCAGGTGCCAAAATGTGTCCGGGTTATGTAATCAGGTCTTTTGAACACCATGACGCATTTGGTACTATGCCAACGCTATCATTCTGGTCATTCCTGAGTAAACTACCCCTCCTTGTTGCTCCTACAATTCCGGACATTCCTGAGTAAACTACCCCTCCTTGTTTCTCCATTAGCTCACTACCACAGATTAATGCGTGTCTTAAATCGGAAAGACAAATATTATCGCTTCGCACTTGTATAGCATTAAGGTTGATGCAGACTCACCAGTCAGCTATAGCTTTTATGTTGGCATGGGCATTTTATATTAAAACAGCTGCTACCATGCTAATTTCACAAGTAATTTGCTACACTAATATTACAGTTGTAGAGTTGGCTATTTTACACCTGAGCTCCCTAATGGCCGTCTGGAGTTATTTTGTTGTTTTGGCAATTAAAGGGTCAGAAAAGTGTTTTTGCCCCTTTTTTAGGATTACTTAAACTTTAAATATCTGGCAGTTATTGAACATTACTGTATGTTATACGAGTGTAATAACAGTGTAATAACAAGAAAAACACAAAAACAGATTTGTTTTTTGTTTTTTGTAAAGTAGATAGGCCTACAACTGTGATTGCACATAGACAACATATTTAGCATGTTCAATTTGAAAGTATAACTGTAAAACATCTGTCCAAGAAAGTTGGTGAGCCTTGGGCTCTTAGTTTGGAAAAACAGGCCAAAAAAAGAAAACTATGTACAGGCGTTTTTTGAACTCTCTCCTCTCTGGCTGTAGACACAGGCCTATGTCACACTGTTAGGGCTTTCACACCGGCAAAGAACCATGCCGGTTCGTGTTCGGGAACCTCCGAACGTTGGTGCTGCCTGGCAAACGAGCCCGCGTTCATACCGGTGTAACCAGAACCATCCGCGTCATCAACGATGGGTGATGAAGGGGCGGGATAAACAAAAATGTCACAACTAGATGGCAGCTACTTCACTGGAAAAGAGGATAATATCTTCCACTAGAGTATCTGAAATAAACACAATTTTCTATGAAACAAAACAAAAGACACTTTCTACTACTCTTACGTATCAGCTGCTCCATTACTGGAATAGAAATGGCTTACGAAATTCACGTTCGCGCATGTGTGTGTGTTTGCTGAGCATGTGAGGAAGATAGAGAGAATAATGAAACTTTTGATATTGTTTTTGATCACTAATGATTAGATTTAGATTAGATGACATTTTGTCTACTTCCTTCTTGCTGGTCTCTGCAGCCTAGAATGACACACCCACTGACCTCGTGACTGTTCTACGTTTTGGTTCGCGCTTGAGAACCACTATTTTCTGGTTCCCGCTGCGAACCAACTTTTCAGGCTCCGAACCAAGTGAGTTTCGATCTGAACGCGCCGGTCGGTTCCAGACTTGGTTCTTTGCCGGTGTGAACGCCCTATGTTAAGCCCAATTTATACTTCTGCGTAAAATCGACGGCGTAGCTTACGCCGTTGCTTGCGTAGGCCCACAGCCTACGCCGTAGGTTGACGTGCACCTCTCCAAAAATGTAACTACGCAGCAGTGCCTATACGCAACCGCAAGCACTGTGATTGGTCCGCTTGGTAGCACATGATTCCGACTCTCTCGTAGGCCAAAATGCGGAAGCCATGACAGAAATGTAATTTACTTTTTCTGTAATTACTTATTAATAACGTTTTGAAAAATTATGATAACCATCTTATTATCTTAGTTTAATGTCATTTCAATGCATCATAGAACTTTTATTTACAACAAGCATAAAAAAAAAATCGCTATTATGCTGCTTTGAGTAGAGCGCCCTATGGAAGCGTCAGGCACAGCCTTCCTATAAGGAGCGCGATTCACATTTACGAGATGTACAATCCTGTTTATTTAGAAATAAATGATTAGTTACAGGGAGCCCCATGGCTGTTCGTTGGGTTTAAATTATATTTATGATAGACATATTTAATGTTAAGTTATCTATAAGAACTGTGATTGGTCCGCTTGGTAGCGTCACATTCCGACTCTCTCGTAAATGCGGAAGTCATGACAGAAATGTCATTTACTTTTTCTGTAATTACTTATTAATACAGATTTGAAAATGTATGATAACCATCTTATTATCTTAGTTTACTGTTATTTCAATGAATTATAGACATTTTCTTTACAACAAGCATAACAAAAATAAGTTTTTTGATCGCTATTATGCCGCTATGAGTACACCGACCGTCGGCATTGTCAGAATGATAGCGATAGCAGAAGGAGGTAAACATCAGTACCTACCCTAACCGGAAGAGGCACAGCACAGGGGCATAGAAAACACACTGCCACCTAGCGATGTGACGGTGTAATTGCAGAGCGACCTACGCAGAAGTGTAAAGTGCGAGACCCCTTACGTAGGCTACGGCGTAGACGCATGTAAATTCGACGCAGAAGCTTAAATCGGCCGTAAGAGTGTAATAACAGCAGGGACGGCTGGTATCAATGGGCTAGCAGGGCTAAGCCCCCCCCTATCTTTTACAATAAATATGAGAAAGTTATTAAATTGAAGAAATATTAAAATATAATAATTGTTGAATAATATAATTCATATATAATAATTGTTAAACCTTACAACTGATTGATTTTGGTGGAACCTAGAGCAGCAACAGCACTGAATAGTCACAAAAAACTCAGGATATCTAAATGGGCTGATTTTGTACAGCCCAAACTCCTAGCATCATCTTCCAATCATTGTTGTCACATCGTGATTGACAGGTGTGTTGGCGCCGCCTTGATTTCCCGAAAATTTGGCCTAAATTAATTCAGCCCAGGCTGACTTTTGACCAATGACAGGGCGTAGCAGTACAATAACAGTACAGTGAGGGCAGGCAGACTGTAGGGGGGAGAAGAGTAGTGAAGTGAAGCAGCAATTGCGGGTATTAGTATGCACTTTTTTTTTTTATCAGAATAAAAGTCAGAAAGAAACATTTTCTGAATAAGTCCGATTTTTTTTTTTTAGAATAAAAGTCTGGAAAAAAAAGTTTCAGAATAAAAGTCAGAAAAATAAGTTTCTCAATAAAAGTCTGGAAAAAAAGTTTCAGAATAAAAGTTTGAAAAAAAAGTTTCAGAATAAAAGTCTGAAAAATAAGTTTCATAATAAAAGACCGAAAAACACCTCTGCAGGTACTCATCCATGTTAGGAGCTCTGCATGGTGAGTTTTCAAGGCGATTTCAAGACTTCAAAACAGTTGACAAAAAAATTAACATGATTTGTTCTCCCTTAACCTGCAGTGTGGATAATACACCCAGCGACGCTCAGCTCGAACTCATTGACCTGCAGTCTGATACACTACTGGCAGTGCACTTTAAGTCAGTATCACTGCTGGACTTTTCCTCTTCTCTCAAATGAGGAGAACTTTCCACACATGAGGAGGCATGCTCAGAGGATGCTAGTTCTCTTTGGATCTACCTACACATGTGAACAAACATTCTCAGTGATGAAGTTCAACAAATCCAGATACAGATCCTCTCTCACTGATGATCACCTGTCAACTGTCCTTCACATCAGTGCACTTGTTCAAGCCCAAGGCAGACTGGACTTTTCTCACTGAACACAAAAAAGAACTCAAAAATATCAAAAGCACTTGTTGCTTTTTCTACTCAGATGCTTAGCTCTGTGTGTTGTAACTTTATAGTTAGTTAGACAGTTAAAATAGATTGATTAATATGTAGATATGTCCAAAGATATTCAATTGTTAACACTAATTCTGTATGAATAGGGTCATATATTATACAATTCACTACTAAATAGACAGTGGTATAAGCACAGTTGCACCTTATTCCCAATAACAGTGACAACAAGCCTGTGGCAACACTGAACTGTTTACAATCCCGGTTAGTTCTGTAGAGGTTCACTACTCTGAATAAGAGTGTACCGTATGCCATCTGTACAGTCAGGTACATTTTTGATGTTTTATATATTTGGGGAGGTTGTCTAATTTCCTCTCGAGGGAATCCGTTTTAATTGAGTAAAAACATTGAAATTGGAACATTATTTTGGCATTTTGTATAGTGTGTATCACAGTGTTTCTGTTTTAGAGTTTTAGTACAGAACTTTTTAAAGAAAAAGAAAGCTTCCGTTGTTTACATACGAGGGGAAACTTGGAATCAGGTTGTAGTTTTAGCTCTTAACTCAAGAAAATATGGTAAATGTAGTAGGACCTGTTTCCATAGCTCATGCTTTTTGTTGTCATTTTTAGATATCTTGTTTATTTGGAAATAAAGCCAAGGTTAAGGTTACTATTTTGTAAACAACGAATGGTGTTCCCATGTCTCATTCCACGATGTTACCTCTGCATTGTCATTTTTGTGATCTATGCAATTAGTAATACAACCATGTTAAAGTAGTGTTTGTGACGAGACCATTTGCTGTTGACAATATGCTCATCCTGGAAATATATTTGTTGTGAACTGTGTTCATAGCTGGAATATAAAATGTCAGAAATCATTATTTCATATGTATTTCTTTCTGAGGAGATAGTGACATGGATTAGTTGTTTCTTTTGTATATGTGTCTGTATGGGAACTTTGTTTATTTTTCATATTCTTTTTATAGATTAGGTGCTTGCGCTCAACAAATGGGGGAAGTATTTTTGGAAATATTTTATCAATGAAGAGAGGATGTTTTATTAGGAATGAGTGAAAACGAGCTGAAATTATTTGTTAATGAATGTGAAATGAATGATTTTTCTCTTTTTGATGCAAAAAGAATCACATATCACTGGAACAAAAGATGCTAATAAAAATTGTCACATTAATTAGTTTTTCTTGTGTTTTTGTTTTGGGAATGAATACTACGTAGTGGTGAAAAGTGAGAAAGATGAGACAAATTTGACAATGACTATAAATAAGTCAATGCTAAACCATTACAATTTAATGTACTGTTGAAAGCCCAAAATATACATCATACACCAGTAGTTACAACCAACAAGGATATATTTATGACAGACGCATCTTGATGACACCCCATCATTCAGGAACATTACTGTTATGACAAATTGAGGCATACTGAAAACCTTTGGCTAAATGCCCAAAATGTAAATGTAAATGTAGTTCTACCAGCACACCAGTGTCTGTTTTAACTCAGTGTACCAGTGGTAAATGTCTCCACAACCCCCTTCCTCTCATGGTAAATTGCTTCCGTCCACCACAGGCTGTGAGCTCCCTGCTATCCACGCTATCTACTCTGAGAAATACAAGGTCACGTCCACACGGAGACAGAACCAATCTTTTTCTTTTTCATTTTAAAAAAGTTTTCCGTAAACACGAAGTCGTCTCAAGAAATATGTGCATCCAAACGAAACCTCTGAAAATACTGAAACGCTGCCACAAATTACACCAAAAACAGAGAAGAAGAATGGAGCATGCGCAAAACTTGTTCGATGAACAATCACACTAAGATGAACAATGGCGGAAAATACAATAATTATTGAATGTAATTTAATAATATTACTCAAATCAATATGTCAGCCCTTGGCCCTCCAAAGAGAACTCCTCCTCTGGCGTTCGTCACCCATCTCCTGCAGCCTCTCCTCCAGGCCCACCAGCCTCTCCTGCAGCCTCTCCTCCAGGCCCACCAGCCTCTCCTGCAGCCTCTCCTCCATTCTCAGCCGCCTCTCCAGCAGCCTCTCCAGCAGCCTCTCCTCCATGCTCAGCAGCCTCTCCTTCACGCCCACCAGCCTCTCCAGCAGCCTCTCCTCCATGCTCAGCAGCCTCTCCTCCACGCCCACCAGCCTCTCCAGCAGCCTCTCCTCCATGCTCAGCAGCCTCTCCTCCACACCCACCAGCCTCTCCTGCAGCCTCTCCACCATGCTCAGCAGCCTCTCCCCCACGCCCACCAGCCTCTCCAGCAGCCACTCCTCCATGCTCAGCAGCCTCTCCCCCACGTCCACCAGCCTCTCCAGCAGCCACTCCTCCATGCTCAGCAGCCTCTCCCCCACGCCCACCAGCCTCTCCAGCAGCCTCTCCTCCACGCCCACCAGCCTCTCCTGCAGCCTCTCCTCCATGCTCAGCAGCCTCTCCTCCACGCCCACCAGCCTCTCCAGCAGCCTCTCCTCCATGCTCAGCAGCCTCTCCTCCATGCTCAGCCGCCTCTCCTGCAGGCCCTCCAGACTCTCCTGCAGGCCCACCCGCCTCTCCTCCAGGCCCACCTGCCTCTCCTCCAGGCCCACCTGCTGGATATCCACATTCCCGAGCTGGGCCAGGACTGTCTGCCTCAGGGCCAGGAGGGTTCTGCCCTCGCTGGGCTGCTCAGACTGGGTGGTGGCTGTGGTCCGCATGGCATCGTTTCTCTGCAGGGAGAAATACATGATTGATTCACAGTTAAAATAGATTGATTAATGTGTTACATGATTGATTCACAGTTAAAATAGATTGATTAATGTGTTACATGATTGATTGACAGAAGTAAATTTCTGTTGTATTAGCTAAGAAGAAGAAGAACTGCAGGTTCCAGAAAGACCCTAGGCCTAATGGATTTATTAGCCCCCCCACTCAGTATCACCACCAGCCGCCACTGAATAACAGTGTAATAATGTATTGGCAAAAAGTTCAGCTTCTCAGCTTTCAGGAATCGTTGGAATTTTTTCCGATTGCGCAAACTGTTTAGGAATTACAGTAATGACAATGTGACGTGTACAAATGTGTCACCGGCGACACGCTCGGTTTTAAGCAAACAAACCCACATCACATCAGCCGTGTAAGTATTGATATAATTCCATAACTCTAGATCAGGTTATCATTATAAATTGAGCAAATGGAGAGGAACAAAACTTCTCAGGAATGCAACCCTGAGGCCTGGGGAGATTTACAAAAATCTACAAAGTTGAATGGTGGAGAGGAAAAAGCAGTCAGTGGGACAACATAATCTCAGTCACTCTACAAAATTGGTATATAACCAAGTGGCCAAAAATAATCCCTTAATGGAAATAATCTATCTCATATCCATAATTGTGTTTGCAACAATGAATTCAAGTGATACAGCAAAGAAAGTGTCTAGAAATGTGCTTATTTGGTTTTACTACAGAGCATTAAGTTTAGTGAAAATCAAGCACATGCAATGCAGTTTCTGCACCTTCTCTCATGTGAAGAATAGTGGCAGCTGCATCAAGTTATGCGTATTTTTGTCACCGGCAGGGACTGAGGAGTTTGTCAGTATCAAAAGAACATTATAAAAGTTGCTGAGTTGGTGGTAACATCCTAATCTACAGTGTGTAATTGATTCCTATGCAAATCAGAGACCCTATAAAAACAAAGATATTGATTCCAAAATGACATTAACTATTATCCTTGCATTAAGATGAACTCAATTCAACTTATTGAGTGATCTGTTGATGACTTTTAGCTAATTTTAAGAGTTTCATAGCAAAGGGTATGAAGACTTATGCACATGAGGTATTTCTGTGTTTAAATTTTAATACATTTGCAGAAATGTCTAAAAACTTGTTTTCACTTTGTCATTTTTTTGTATTTAGTACATTTTAAATTGAGTCTATAACACAGCAAAATGTGGAAAAGGCGAAGGGGCGTGATGACTTTCTCTAGCCACTGTATATGATGATTACAGATATACTTAAAAATAAAGCAAATCACTGACCACTTCTGACCACTATATGGACTCTTTCTTTGTTACCTGAGCTGGATAATAATGTTGTTTAATTCTGTAAAGGTCGTCCTCGATATTGAATAAAATCATAAAACTGTGGGTTGGGTTGACGTTAAAACGTTGCGTACGTAAGAAAGACAGAACGTTTACGCACAAGAATATTCTGAATTATAACGCAGCTAGTGTACGCAGGTCCCATGCCAGTTTCCCGTTCTAAATTACAATCAACTCTAAATTTTGAGCATGTGAACAAGTGTCTTGTCCCACCCTTTTAAGCCCATAGTTGCCTATAAATGGTCAGTTTAATAATTACAGATAAATATGATTCCCGATTAAACTGTACAACATATTTGAGGGGTTGTTTGGCAAAAAAATAGATCTCCGTTTGTATTTATTATCCTAAATATATATATTTTTTGTGCACTCCAGGTAACTTTTCAGGTAATATTAAAATGTATTTTACACAATGGTATCAATTTCAAGTTTCATCCTTCTGCCATCAGTCAGTTGATAATTTCTCCAGTTTATGTGTGTACGCATCAGAGTGTGCATGGAGGACCACACATTCTCCCGCCAAGTTTGCTTTTTATAAATCCCAGTTTGTGTAAAAGTGGCATGCACATTCTTTTGTGTGTACGCAACATATAAAAAACTAACTTGGAGGGAGAATGTGCGGTCCTCCATGCACACTCTGATCCATGCATTATGTGTGCAAATGTTCTGGCTTTCGTACGTATGCAAACTTCAGTGTTGCGACCACAGAAATAACCAGTACTTTAGGAGCCAGTCCCAACATTTACCTTGTTCCCCTATCTCTATAGATCTCTCACTTCTCTTTCTTCTTAACCCTCGGGTTGTGTTCATGTTTGCCCCCCCATCCTTGGTGTTCCCGGTCTAATTAGACCGGTCTGATTAACTGCTTCATATCTCCAAAACTACATGGTCAAATTTGCTAAATTTGGTACCTGGTGAAAGCTGAGACCTGTGAGATGTTAAAAAATGAACATAGATATGACCAAATTACTGTAATGTGACTAAATACACAGTAGAAATTGAATATTTCATTTCCGTTTTTGAGAATTTCAAATAAGAAGGCCAGTTACACCCTGAAACTCTATATATCTCTGCCAAACAACACATTGGATCAGTTCTTCAACATCTCAACATATACTGTGCAAAATGTGATGAGACATAAACAATGTAGACTATTGGTTAACCTGAATAACTGCAATATAGAAAGAATAGACACTGAAAATGTATTCCAAAATGAACATTTATTGTAAAACAAATTCACAGAACATCAGAATGAATAGTCGTGTGTGTGTGTGTGTGTGTGTGTGTGTGTGTGTGTGTGTGTTTGCTTGCAGAAGCAAGAAAGCCAGGACATATACTATACCATTGCCCAATCATAGCTGTTACTGTAGTGTTGCATGTGCTTATAATTCTATTTTGATGATTGGGTTGAGAGAGGAGGTACACCACAAGAACGGTGGTCAGGGTCAAGGTCTCTCTGCCTGTGTGTGTGTGTTCACCCACAGGAGTGGCATTTTGCAATCAGGTCAGAGTGTGCCTTGCAAACGTAGGCATCACATTTGTAGCATGTAAGGCTTGTTTTATTGTCTCTAGGGGCACAGAGCTTGCATCTTTGCCTTTTCTGCCCCTGTCCTTGCTGGGGGGCAGCGGCTGGGGCAGCGGCTGGGGCTTGCTGACTCCTAACCAGACTGGCAGAGGCTGGTGTGCGGGGAAGGTGCTGGCGCCTTTGAATTAGAGGAGTAGCTAATGCTTTCCCGAGCTCTGCCAGGAAGAGTCTCCTCTTGAAACTCTTCCCCCGATTCCACACTGGGTCGATCGCCATCCATACCACATATGCGTTACACGCAGACACATCCAGGATGTTGTGGAACACTGCCACTGGCCAACGGGCTGTCATTCGCTGGCAGGTGTACGTGCCAGTAAGCTGCGATGAAAGAAAAAATAAATAAGAGGTTGGAAATAATATTGAATCTGTCGTACACAAAAATGCAATGTTTCACATGAATAAAAATAAAATAAAATGCATGATAGATGAAAATATACATTACCTTATCAAGGCAGTCCACACCTCCTTTGTTGCTGTTGTAGTCCAGGATGATCTGGGGCTTCCTGTCCTCTGTGGTGCTGACAGCAGCGTCTTTGTGTACCGTGCTCATCAGGATGACATTTTTCTTCTTCTTGGGAACATAGGACACAAGACAGTGTGTGGCAGTGAAAGCAAATTTTGATGAGAGTATCTCTCTCCCTCTGGTTGACACCAGCGCAGGGGGAAGTTCAGGCTTGTTCTTCCTCACTGTCCCCACCATGGTGAGCTTGCGTTTCAACAGCTCCTGACCAAGCGCATGAGGTGAAAAAGTTATCACATGTGGTATTATGCCCCTCTGAAACGGACCATGCGCTCGTCAACTGTCACCTCAGGGCCTGGATTGTACATCAGTGGTAGGCGCTCCACCCACCTGTCCCAAACGTTTCTGATGGCAGCCAGTTTGTCATTTCGCCAGCGGGCAGGTCTTGTATCTCTGTTATCAAATCGGATAACTCTCGACAGGACATGAAACTGCTGTAATGACATAGTGGACCGGAATATAGGCCTCCCGCACTCCGCATCCCACAGACTCTTTGTAGCCTCATTGTTTGACCGATATACAATCGACAGACCTATGTAGGCTTGAAGGTCTACCTGGTCCAGTGCTCTCCATGTGTCCCCAAACACACGCCTCCCCTCCAGGTTTGTCATGTCCAGTACAATTTCCTCAATGGACTCTGGTAAAAACAGTTGGAAGCTGGACTTGATGTCATCCACACGAGATGTAGCATACCGCGTTGGTCCTGGTGTCATCCTTATGATGTTTTCCACTCTCGCTCTGCTTGCTCTATCCTGGGAGGATGAATACCAGAGCAAGTTGCCACCCTTGGACTGGAATGTCACCTCAGGTGCCTGTTCTTCAGGTGCCTCTTCCTCAGGGGCCTCTTCCTCAGGGGCCTCTTCCTCGCCGTCTGTCTCATAACATTCTGGATCGGTGTTGTCTTCCAATTCTGAGACATCCTCCTCTATCTCTGGTTCAACTTCAATCTCCTCTTCATCTGGTTCAAAAATTCGGTCGAGAGCCTCTCTGACAGATAATCGCTTAGACAGCCGCTTACTCATTGTGTTCACAGATAGGGCTTTCACACCGGCAAAGAACCGTGCCGGTTCGCGTTCGCGTTCGGAAACCTCTGAACCTTGGTGCTGTCTGGCGAACGAGCCCGTGTTCATACCAGTGTAACCTGAACCATCCACGTCATCAACGCTGGGTGATGAAGGGGCGGGATAAACAAAACAATTCACAACTAGATGGCAGCTACTTCACTGGAAAAGAGGATAATATCTTCCACTACTACAGTATCTGAAATAAACACAATTTTCTGTGAAACAAAACAAAAGACACTTTCTATAATCGTTGTTTTACTAATCAGCTGCTCCATTACTGGAATAGAAATGGCTTACGAAATTCGCGTTCGCGCATGTCTGCGCGCGTGTGCGTGTGTGTGTTTGCTGAGCATGTGAGGAAGATAGAGAGAATAATGACACTTTTGATATTGTTTTTGATCACTAATGATTAGATTTAGATTAGATTACATTTTGTCTAATTCCTCCTTGCTGGTCTCTGCAGCCTAGAATATGACACACCCACTGACGACGTGACTGTTCTACGTTTTGGTTCGCGCTTGAGAACCACTATTTTTTGGTGCCCGCTGCGAACCAACTTTTCAGGTTCCGAACCAATTGAGCTTCGGTCTGAACGCGCCGGCCGGTTCCAGGGCACGGTTCTTTGCCGGTGTGAAAGCCCTAAGAGTGAATTCAGAGCAAAGCACAAATAAAGCTTTATATAGGGGGTCTGTGAGAGTTTATTCTGGAAGGTGTGGTTCACGTGGGGGGATGGGCATATAAGCACGGGAAAGAGAAGGGTTCCCATAACAAACACCTGTTTCGTTTGATACATTTCAGTGTTTGTTATGGGAACCCTTCTCTTTCCCGTGCTTATGTGTCCATCAGAACCATACCTTCCAGAGTTATGGGAACCCTTCTCTTTCACCCCAGGTGAACCACACCTTCCAGACTAAACAATGTTTAGTCTGGAAGGTCTGGTTCGGATGGGCAAATAAGCACGGGAAAGAGAAGGGTTCCCATAACAAACACCTACTTGTTTAGTTTGAAATGTGTCAAACTTTATATATGAGGTATTTGAACAGGTCTGATACATCCTGGAATGTTGTAGCTTGTTACAACTTGTGTTATCCATTAATTTCCTATGGCGGTCATTTTTGACCGGGAACACCACCGATGTTACAAAGTTGACTAAAACCTAAAAATTCAATGCCAGTGGTTAGTCAGCAATTTTATATGTTCAAATGCCTAGTGTGGAGGATATCATAAGGCCTTGAGGCAATCAAATGTAAAACACAATATTTATGATTGATGAAAGTTGCTCTCGGTCAGATTTGACCGGGAACACAACCGGAGGAAATCAATACTTGGGCAAAGAAATTAAGCTTTTATTTTGGTTTTGTTGGTCTATATGTCAAAACCAACAGTCATGAGTGCAACATACATGGAATTTCATTTTCATTTTAATTCATTTTAACAGAAACAATTTTAAAAGATGCAGAATTTCATTTCAAACATTCCAACCCTCAATTTTCTGAATTGTACAAAACCAAAAGGTGTGAAGGCCTCATATGAAGCTTTCTTAATATCACAAAAAAACATACCTTTTCTCTTATGTCACCCTGAAACATAAAGTTTGTTGATCGTGTCTACCTCTGTTTTGGCTTCTATGAGCACATTGTCACACCATTTTCTAACAAGCAATCTTTGAGACATCAATGATAGCTTCATAAAAGGCAACAGTGCATCTCTTTCTCTGTTACAAAAGGAACACAGCCATAATTCTCTGGAGCACATGGCTGTCATTGTGTTTTCCATTAAAATCAAGCTGTGACCTGCATCTCTCCCCTCAGTTCTATGGGGCCATTAGGCTCACGTGATTCAACACTGTACTGTCACATAAAACAGCAACAGATATTGCATACAAACAAAATTATGATCACCATCATCATCCAACCATTACTTTATGTCTTTAAGCAGAAAACTATATTTGCCAAAGTCATTGTCATTTGGAGCTACGAGGTGGTCTTTTCTCGCTTTGGCCAATTTCATCAACAGGAATTCCCTACGCTCTGTCCATTCCTTCAGTTCATCACTTCCATGCGCCAGCCTGCACATCTCCTCCTCTGTGCAAGTGCCTTTGAGATATCTGTAGAAAAAATGCAGTATCAAAAATGTTAGTCGTCAATAGCTTCATCTCAAGGGATTAAATTAGGCACCAATGACATAACTGATTTGCATAGACATGGAGACATGAATTTGCATAGAGTTACCTCTCACAAACTCTGAAAGTGCCAGTGGGGAAACGATACTGCCAGCAGTTCTGATCGTCCTCGGAGTTGAACACTTTGTCTTTGTGTTTCTCTGAGGTGATGTGCTGCTGCCACTGCTTATCACTGTTGCAGTTTTTACCACACAGCCAACAGTGGTTACCAGCCTTTCATAACAGAAACAGACAAATCATAAAATATGTTATCGGCATCAGTGGCGGCTGGTGATAACATTTTTGGGTGGGGCACAGGTTATGGGGGCATGCTCCACGGGGAAGAATATCAACTTTAAAATCTGGATTTACAGTCGATTTTAGCATGAGAATATATATATAACTTAATTATTTTTATATATAACTTATTAAAGGGCAAACTGCAAACACAACAAAAATATAATGCACAACAACTGACAAATCAACTGGAATAGTCTTTGTTAGCAGAGTAGACCTAATGTTAACAGAATGGACTTATACCCTTTATCTATCTGTGCAGCGGTAAGGTGAATAATTCTAGCAGTACTGTCCAGACAGTTGTCTTGTTTAGCCATTCAACTAGGCATTATTTATTCAATGGAGAAAGACATGGAACACAATGCAATTGTGATAATAAATGTGTTCTTTGTTACTTCTTTAATTCAATTAAAGTGTACCTTTCTATTATCATACAATATTTCCTTGAACATGTAAACTCTATAATCATACAGTTGTCTTTCTATTAGTTGTCTCTGTCATACTGAACTGTTTGTTATCATCCTGAACTATCTCTGTTGCTCACCTCACCTCAGTTCTGTCTCTATTGCTCTCCTCTCCTGTTGTCTGTCTCTCTGTTGCTCTCCTCTCCTGTTGTCTGTCTCTCTGTTGCTGTCCTGTTGTCTGTCTCTCTGTTGCTCTCCTCTCCTGTTGTCTGTCTCTCTGTTGCTGTCCTGTTGTCTGTCTCTCTGTTGCTGTCCTGTTGTCTGTCTCTCTGTTGCTGTCCTGTTGTCTGTCTCTCTGTTGCTCTCCTCTCCTGTTGTCTGTCTCTCTGTTGCTGTCCTGTTGTCTGTCTCTCTGTTGCTCTCCTCTCCTGTTGTCTGTCTCTCTGTTGCTCTCCTCTCCTGTTGTCTGTCCGAATATCGGTTGTTAAGTCGCGACGTGTTTCCGGGTCCAAAGTTGGCTGAGGCGCTGTCTTCGAAATGCCGCAATAATAATAATAATTCATTATATTTGTATAGCGCTTTTCCGAGGCTCAAATACCCTGACAATATGGGGAAAACGGGAAAGTGCTGTGTCCCTTGTTGTATGAATAGATCCGAGTCTAAAAAACGATTAAACTGTCATTCTACCGCTGTAGTACACTGGTATCCTGGTGCGGAGAATTTCTGGTTTGAACCCGGAAATTGCAAAACGTCACGTTTGACGTCAGACTTAACCGGATATTCAGGGCTCTCAAGTCTCACACATTATTTTATTTTTTACTACCCCTAGTGGCAGTGGCCCTAGGCTGCAGCCTAGGTAAGCCTATAATCTGCGCATGCTTGGGGCGCATTTTTCACGTGTAAGCCAAAAGTATTTGGACTGCCATAGACTGCCATTCGGCCGGCGCCCCGACTCCTCCCCTATGTATTTTCACAGTGAATTTTACACACACACAGATAAAATGTTTATTGTATTGGAGGATTTTTAATGAATGCTGATAGGCGCCGACAGAATATCAGCCGCATTTTATGAATAAACAATGTTTATTTAAAAAAAAAATCTTTTACAAGTAGCAACTAGGAAGTGGGGCTGCGTTGGAAGGTGGGAGCGGCGCCCTAGCGCCCTCTATTGGCCAGCCGCCACTGATCGGCATGTTGAAGGACATTGTCGCAGTCACCATAAACACGAGCAACAACCTTTCATTGACTGACCCATAAAACGTTAATGAATCATTTATATATCATGTGAAACTTGGTAAACACTTCCAGACAGTGATTGCTTACCACTTCCTCAGCATAGTCTGTGGGCATGTGAATCTGTTTCCCGTTCTCCTTGATGGCACTGCTGGAGGTCTCCTCGCTCCAGCCAGGCTTCTGAGACTGCAGCCAGTACTCATACAGCTGCTCCATGTCTACAACTACAAAAGGATGATTTTGTTATTATATACTGTACATTACACAGTCATGAAATGCTACAAATGCCAATCTTCCTTCCAACTCACTGTTGTTGTCCTTCATGTATGTCCAAAGGTCTCTTTCTTCTGTACTGTGTGCAAATGTGCAGTTCCCGATGTAGGTGCACTTTTTGCCAGCAGACACATGCATGCAAATCTGAAAGTGACATTTTCCATATGAGTCAGCAATATAAGATTGTGGTTTAACAGGTTGCCAAGTTAATGTAGGAAAATGTGCAGCAGATCTACCTCAAACTGAGATGGGATGGGCTTCTTTGTTGGCAGCATGCGAATTGTGGTCCACTTCTTGCGTTCAATAGAACTCGCCAGCACCACACGCCTGTCTTTTGACCACCTGCAACATAGGTCAAATGCAAATATTATTCAGACAAAGCGCATAACTCAAATTTCTCCTCGTATGGTATCAAGAAAGAACAAACTACTCACTGATGCCTGGCCTTGGCAGTGCAATACTTCTTGTTCTTGTCAGCCTCACAGAGTTGGCCATTTCTCCAACACTGCCCACAAACAAACAGCATCTTCAGATTTGTGGGTCCAAACCTCTTCGGTGCAGTTGGGAATTGCTGAAACGACACAGGAGACATGAATGTTATAATATTTGGACCGTTTGTATGTTATAACCTAGAAAAGTAATTTTGTAATATCAATGACAGAATATACTACTGTAACTACCTGGACCCCTTGGCGGCTGCTCTCCATGTTCCAAAATGTTGTTCCCTCCTGGACAATATTTTCATGTGTGATGCCTATATGAATCAACAAATTGAAATGAGTTCAATGCACTCTTTAAATATATATATTTACAGATTTAATTAAAACTCTACCAGTGAATATTCAAATTCAAAGCCAATAAGCTCTCAGAGAGATACAATTTCGCTCTTTTGGTCAGTCTTTGTTAAGCATACCTAGCTCATTCTGCATCATCCAGACCTTCAGTTCGACCAGGCTGTGAGCATAGAAGCAGTCATCCTCACGCACACAGCCATAGCGCACCTCGTGTCGACAAATGTCCATCTGGCACTGAGGACTGTAAGGTCGGATTTTGGTGTATCGCATGTTTTCTGTCGCGTTCTCCCTCAAAATGTGGACCAGGCACCTGAAAGTACAGCAAAAGTATGAGAGTCACAACCTCCTGGAGTGTTTGTTAGTCTACTAGAATTAGAGCTACTTTTATTCACACCACCAACAAAGTTGTTTAGTACATGCATACTTGCACACCCTTACAGTGAAAGAAGAGTTTGACTTGTCCTGATCAACTACACTGAACAAAAATAGAAACACAACACTTTTTGCTAGTGCTATCAATCGATTACAATTTGTAATCAAGTTAATCCCAATAATATTCTGAAATTAATCAGATAATTCATGATTAAATCACAAGTTTAAAATACTAGTATTTACTTGTATTTTGGGAAGGAGATAAAAAAAACAAAATGTGTGGCGTTGGAATAAAGAAATGCATGACAAACTGGTTAGAGTTTTTTTTTTTTACTCCTACTACTATTATAATATGTCTTAGTATTGATGGTTTCTGAATAAGATTAGAATTTCTTAATTTGTTAACGTAAAAAAGTCTACTGATAATACTAATAATAATACTATAATGTATTATATCTTCAACCACTGGTTGGTTTTGTGGCACTGTTCCGACTTTGGAGTCATCTCCAAGCACTCCAGTCTGACAAAATGTGCTTTTTATTTATTTTTTCTTCAAACCGAACACTGTTGTTTTCATTCTCAAATTGCTAATCACAGGTACATGTCTTTCCTTTGTTAACCGAACATTTTCAAAGTGCTGATTGTTACTTGTTACTTTCAATAAACATTATTGTACACAGACAGTAGCAGGTTGAATTGCTTGTTTAAGTATTATTATTATTTAATTTATTTATTTTTTAAGTATTTATTTATTTTAGTAGTTTATTGTTATACTCGCTATTACAACTGGTTTGTAACACCGGACCTTGTCGCCGGCAGATCTGTTCTGGATCTAACCACCGATTATATCGAAAATGTGCAGTTTTATCACACAGCACAATGCCACAGATGTCGCAAGTTTTGAGGGAGCGTGCAATTGAAATGCTGACTCCAGGAATGTCCACCAGAGCCTGTGAATTGAAAGTTAATTTCTCTAACATAAGCCGTCTCCAAAGTCGTTTCCAATTCCATTTCTCGGAAACGTCTTTGGAGACAGCTTATGGTAGAGAAATGAATATTCAATTCATGGACAACATCTCTGGTGGATATTCCTGCCAATTGCACGCTCCCTCAAAACGTGTGACATCTATGGCATTGTGCTGTGATAAAACTGCACGCTTTAGAGTGGCTTTTTATTGTGACCAGCCTAAGGCACATCTATGCAATAATCATGCTGTCTAATCGGCATCTGGATATGCCACACCTGTCAGGTGGGTGGATTATCTCGGCAAAGGAGAAGTGCTCACTAATACAGATTTAAACATATTTGTAAACATGAGAAATAGGTCTTTTGTGTACATAGAAAACGTCTTAGGTGTTTGATTTCAACTCGTGAAAAATTGGAGCAAAATATATTTCGTTTATATTTCTGTCCAGTGTAGTTGCTGGGTTTGATTGAGACAGACCAGAAACTATTAGTTTGTTCAGCCTTTAACCGTCAGTTAGGCTTTGGGCAGAAGTGATGTTTAATGAACAACCCCCTCTCCTTTTTCTTGACTCTTGAAAAGAGCAAATTAGTCAGCGTTAGCCTCGAAGCAAGAACAGTTACTGCTTTATAAATGAGGCCCCTGGTCTCGTCAAGGTCAAGAAGAGAGCTGCAAGTAAAAGCTGGCAATATCTCACTCTCAGTTTTCTCCTGTTCTGTGGGGAGAACAGTAGACATGGTACAGAATTGTTTAATCTTTGCTAAAAATCTGTTGTCTCTCTTACACTGCTGTAGCATTTTTGCTTAGTCAAAGAATAATAGAGCAGCATCCTAGCACTGTTTCATAAGCATAAAATCTATTGATTTCAGTTATTGAAAATGTCTTTTGACAACGTAACGCTGATGAAGGCGTTTCGCAAAACCATTTAGTTGTCTTGATAATAATTTACTGTGCTGTAACGTAATTACATTGGCTTCTTATGTTTTTAAGGCTCAGTATCTCTCAGCTTGTTTAAGCAAGTGAAATGGCTTACTTCTCTTCTTCAAAGGCATGCTTTGTCACAGGGTGAGAGCAAAGAGAGGGGTTGTCCTTATTGGTTTTGCTGATTATTCTGGGTTTGTGATCAAAGCACACCTGGAGATCAGACCATACACACAATATTAGGAGGGATGTTCAACTACAACAGAATTGTGTACAGAGGACAGAAAGATATAAATTACGAAACATCACATTTTGTGAAGAAATGCAGATAATCTACGAGTCAACATTAGTTTGTATGGCAATAGTGAAATGACAGGATGTGGTTAATGTCCAGCAATCAACTTCAGGTTAGAACTCCATGTCATGTTATTACAACACAGGGGTGCAACACGTCTTACTGGTTTTTATTTCTCCCCAACACACAAGTGATGCTATGGGATCTTCGCGACTATGTCTGGTCTCGAAATGGAGCTATAGCCTAGTAGTACATGTATAATATATATCATATTGATCACTCATTACCTGATATGGTCACAAAATCATCAGCTGTAATGCATTACTTTCCCTAAAGCAATGTCCTGGTTGAGGACTTTCTCTCAGGAATAAGCCACAGAAAAAAAACATTTGAAACTCAGTAATCTAAAAAATAAAATAAAACATTGCTTCCTTACCCCTTTCACAATTGCAGCGAAAATAAATAGCATATAATGGCTAGTATTTTGATCTATTAATTAGTAGTTTCAATATTCAACATGCCCTTGAGCGCACATTTTAGAACAAGTGGCTGAAATTATACCTTACCCTGTTGAATCACTTTAATTAATCAATAAATAGTATCGATAAGTTCAATACTAGTAATAATACAATAAATAGTATTGATGAGCTCACAAACTTAGTCTCTCAGGTGTTAAAGACAAAGCTAAAACCAGCATGCATCAAACTCCTCAAGGACCACTGTTGTGCACCCCTTCAGATGGGCCTTTCTATCGCAACTTGTTCACAACAGAAAATTGCTTTCGGGAAAATGTATACATTACAGCAGACCATTTCCCGGCCATATCGGGTAAATGAGTGATTGATATTGTTTGTTATATGTACCATTTCAAGCCCACAATGGGAGGTTTAATAAAAGACCAAGGTAAGAGCATGGTCCTCGAACATCCCGTAGCATCTGTTTAAACTGCAGATGCAAAACGCACATTATCAATGTTTCGTAGTTTGAAGGACAACTTACACCACAGAGGAACATGAATATCCCATGGTGTTCCTGTAAGATCTTTGGGACCGTCAAATTGATCTTACTGTTGGCCCCTAATGGATCAAAAAGCAGATCTCTGCAGATGAAACCTTTGCGCTCCAGGGTCCAAACATCAATCTCTTCTTGACAGTATGCAAATGTGCAGTGACCAGGGTACCTACACTCATCTCCAATGGAAACATCTACAAGGTAAAGTCATAACACCTTATTATCTCCATCTTATTATTATTATTATTATTATTATTGTTATTATCTCCACATCAATCTCAACACAAACAAAGATAGACAAGAAAAAAGCCTGCAGTGAGATCTGAAACAAGTTACCCTTGCAAACGTAATAGGGCCCGACGTATTCGGATTTGATCGGTCTTGGTCGTATCAGCTTCCATGTTTGGTCCGGTAAATTCTTGATTCTGCCAAGTAACACATCCTTTTTGCATGTGTGCTCTTCAGTACAGAGTGAGAAATCCAAAACTCCAGGCCCTGTGGATATCAAAGGGAGCTTTTACATAATATCAACATTAACTGGAGAAATCATGTCCCATACAAATCTATTAGCCCAGTCTCAGGCACTGAACAAAAGCAGAAGCATCTTTCAACAAACTCTGGGGGGTATTCCACGTACGTTGATTAGTATATTCGCGATTAAAAGGAAAGCCTCGTTCAGGCAACTTTCGATTGGGATTCAATCCTCAAGTGATTCCTCGAATGAGAATCAGCCTTGTGTCATCAATGTTCACGCAAGTCCGGATTGGAAAGTCTTGTTTTGGGCACGCGTCCGTTTTTACACACTTCTTACTTAAACAAGACCGTAAACCTGGTCGCTACCAGTTTTGTTCTGAAGGATTGGTTGTATAGCATCCAAACAGCTAATTATTTGAGCCACATTCATGGAACGGAACTCAAGCTGAAATTATCGCGAATTATCGAAACAAGTCTGAATTAGCTCTAATCGCACTTCGTGGAACAGCCTCCTGGGGTAGCAATTTAAGATATGGCACATTCTTACCTGTTTTGACAAAGCAAAATGAACATGCTTGTTTGAATTCATGGGTTTCAGCTAGGGGATTTTTGGTCAGATCCACAACAGGAAGTGTTACATCAGGCATTCCCACAGCCATTCCCATGGGCTTGTCATTGTTGCTAAACTGAAAGAAAGTGTATTGATTGTAGCATAAAAACATTGATTATTCAAAGTAACTAAAATGCCTAGGTACTCTACACTGGATGTTATTGGAACATTTGAGAAAATAGCTCAGGGAAATTAAGATGTATTAGACATACCTGCTGCATGAATGGATGCTGACCATAACCTGAAAGTCAGAAGAAAATTACATCCATTGAGACAACACAGTTCTGCAGGCAAAGTTGAATGGCTCAACATCCAAAAAGTTCAGGATAAGACTAGTTCTGAGTTGTTGTGAAAGTCAAAATTCTAATAAAATGTGTGTCATTGAGATGAGAATACCCAACATTAAAAGGGTATTAAGGAGAAACTTACTGTGATACTGTGCACCTCCATGCATACCTGTCTGAGGTTCTGATATGGAGAGACTGTCCAGTGAATCCAATGGTGAAGCAAAAGAGTCCAAACCCAAAGAGTACCCGCTTGACCCAGGCTTGTGGTAGGGAGGAGGAAGATTCACTGTGCACTGGGGTGCCACATGCATAAACGGGTGGTTGATATGCGATGGCATGAGGAAAGGATTGGGCATGGGAATGCCAGAGGCAACACTGGTTGGTAAAGGGATAGGCCCCTTCATGGTGGGTATGACCTAAAAGATAAAGTAATAAAGACAGCATTGTACATCATCATAACATGACAGTAAAAGAAACAAATACAAAAACGCTCATGCAAAGACCTTGAATGTAAAAAAAACAGGTCACAGAACTGACCATAGGAGATTCTGTGGGACCTGCTTGATCCAACAGATCATCCAGGTCATCCCCAATGATTTCTGCATCAAAGTCCAAGCGGGGCTCTGGCACTGGGTAGGACTCACTGGCTCTGAAACCATTGACCGATGTGGGCGTGGGCATGGGCATAGGCACAGGCACAGGCACGGGCACAGGCACAGGCATGGGCACAGCAACAGGCTCAGGGTTGTGTGCCTCAATGGGTGAGATTGAAGGGATGATGTTGACAGGGGCAGATTCAGTCTCTAGTTTCCCATTCAGAGTTGGCTGTGCCTTCATGGCTGCAACTGGGACTGGAATGCCCATTTCCTGAGTGAGCTGACACACTTCATGTGGGAAGGGAATGTGGAAAGTACAATGTTTTTGTTTTTGAGATGTTAACTGAAAATGTCAATAATGGAAACTAAATCATTGAGTATCTTACCCATTTCTATTTCTTCCACTGATGTCAAACCACTAGAATACTGAAACAGAAAATCACAGAGAAGCTCTAAAAATCATGCACAGTACTACAATACTTGTATTTGAAACCAGTCATTATGTGTAGACCAAAAGAGAGAAGCAATTTACCTTGTCATTGGATGCACCTGAATAACTTGATTCAGATGAAACATTTAAGGCAGGCTATTGAAAGAAATAAGATGAGGTTAGATATCAGTGTAAAACTGAAGGATGTGCCACTACATTTATGGAGCCTAACTGTTGTTTCAGGTAATACAAATGATTAAAAGGTGGTCAGCAAATGGCAGAAGATCATTTCATAGATAGACTCTATATGATCAGAAAAACACTGATTTAGTCAAATGAGGATTTCATCTGTGATTGTGTGAAAGGATCCTTTAGAGTAAACACATAGGGCTTTCACACCGGCAAAGAACCGTGCCGGTTCGCGTTCGTGTTTGGGAACCTCCGAACGTTGGCGCTGTCTGGCGTGAATGCGGGCTCGTTCGCCAGACAGCGCCAACCTTCTGAGGTTTCCGAACGCGAAGGCGAACCGGCACGGTTCTTTGCCGGTGTGAAAGCCCTAACAGTATATTCTTACCTTGCTTCTGACATAGGCTTTACGGATTTTCAATCCCAACATTTTGGCAAGGTCCTGAGTCAATTGTATGACACTGGAATCCTGAATAAACAATTCCATATTCACATCATTAGGATGTAGGAACAAGAGACAGTAAAACTAATAACATGACATACAAAGCCTTAAACAAATATGACCGTATGTCAGTACTTTGCTCTCACCTGAGGCACTGCTAGAGAGCACTTAGCAACAGCCTCATAGGCCTCTTGGTGCCTCCCCATCTCTTTCAATGCTCTGGCTTTCCTGTAAAGAGCTCTGTAGTTCCTCTCATTAAGTTGAAGTGCTTTCTCACAGTCTTCTAGTGCTTGGTCATGCAGCCCCTAAAAGTACAATTTAATTATCAAATGCCACTGATTAAACAGAAAGGCTCATAATCTTGAACGCAGAATATAGACATTACTCAAGATGGATTATCCGACTCCACTACTCTTACTTAAGCATAACTTACCGGTACAATGTTTAAGTATGCAGCAGCCCGATTGGAATACAGTTTTTCCAATATTCCTGTAGAAATACTGATGTCTTCTGAGTCTGCATAGTCTGCTATATTCAAGGCCTCAGTGTACATTTCACTAGATCTTGTCCATTCACCTTCATTGAATACATCGTTTCCTTCACCAAACAGATTGCTCACAAGGTCCTGAATGAACACCTAAAATGAAAAAAGCTAACTTCTCAAAACCTAAATATGAAGTCAATTCTGAGTAGATCATTATCATTAATTTAAATTCTGCATTTGGAATAATTGCATAATTACCTCATAGTGTTCCTGAGTTCCAGGATAGGGCAGGGTCGACCTAAATGACAATGACTTTAAACAAAGATCTTTCCACAACATGATCAAATAGAATTAACTGTGTTTTCTGGTAACAGTTTCAAGGTATCATTATACTATTAAATAACATCAAGTCAATAATCAGGAAAAATACAACAACATTTGAAGACATGAGACATGAGGAATCTGAATCACTTCATTTCCATCTGACTATTTATAGTCAGTTGGCCAGCTACCACTATGCAAACAATTAGATGTCTCTTGGGACAATGGGTTGAGTTCTCTCTCAGAAAAATTGCCCTTGGTGGTATCTGCTATGAGATCTGATTTCCCTATGCATTGCACACAATCAATTAGCATTCCCTAGTTACCAATGGTGCGTCCCAATACAATGTCCTCTATTCCTCGCATCCTCCGTCTTAGCTTCCTTCTTAGAATACATTGGAGGAGAATATCAAAGTAAAGGCACCTTGGAGGTCTCCTCCGATGCGTTTTGAGAAGGATGCAAGGACAGCAGATTGGGGAATAAAGGAAAGACTATTGGAATGCAAGGTCATGACTTGTTGTATAATTCTAATGACACTCACTGGATGAACTGAAGGCCATTCTGAATATCCTGCCAGCGGCTGCTTCTGTCATGACAGACAGCAGACATGTTCAAGTAGTGTGGTTTCAGGTCCAGATCTCAGTAAACACCTGTAATGTATAAACACAAGATACATACACACATTTATTCATTCATCCATTGTCAAAGGGAGTCACCGCAATTGAGATAAGGGAATTACAGCACGTAAAGATGAACAAAAAAACGTTCTGGCCGAACTTCACAGTCAGAGCATAATGGCTTTGAGCCTCAATACCCCACGCCGCCGAGCTTCCGTCTTTTACGAAAACGTGATCTATTTCCTTAGCTATAGCAAGCTAACGAAAGTGATATCTAATTGGTTGGTTTTAAGTTGACCATAAGCCTACATTCAACAACAAAGTAGTGAACGAAGATTGTCATTACCATTCAATAATGCACCCATTATCTCTCGCTAACAAAACAGGAAATGTGCACTGCGAAGACGCACGAGACAGTACGCTTTGACGAGTCTCCAAACAAGTCTTACGTTTCCGAATCGTCACCAATCATGCATGTAGTAAGGTAGCTAGCTACCTAGCTAGTCACGATGAGTAGAAATATTACACATTTTAGAGACAATGTATGAGGCAATTGGCATGTTGTTATGGCAGTTAGTTACTAGCTTATGAAGGAGCTTGTAAGAAATGTATGCGACGCTCGTAGTACTACTAGTAGGCTACTTTTGCTGTGCGGTAGACCGTTAGCTGTACAAGCTAGCCAGCAGTTTGCTATCTTACAAACATGATAATGGCATTTAGATGCATACTAGTTTGCTATTCAGACACATTTGACTGTATTAAGTCCACATACGTATAACACATACTTACATACATGAATGCTCCGCCTTAAAGACTTTGTTCATGGGTGAGAACGCACTGTGTTCTGGCCTGTTTGCCGATGTTCATGATTAACCTCAAACCTCATTTCAGAGGAACGATGTCGCCCCCTGTCGGTCGAATATCACCTGTCATCGGCTCAACATTTCATCTGGCCTAATTATTGAATTGAATAAATTGATGACATGTCCAAGAATGTTCTATAGTATAGGATATATCATTTTACTAGCTGATAATATGTTTAATATTGTCATGGTTGTCATGTTTTTTGTGTTCTGTAAATGTATAAATTATTTTTTAATAGTAAATTCAATGGTATGTTAATGTTTCATGGTTGTTTTTTTTCACATAAAAAACGGAATTAAAGTGATTAATAGTCTATGACAAATGCATAATCGCTGTTAGGAATGACATGCATTAGTAGGCCACTTGAACCTATCGGCTTGCATTATTATGTCGAGTAGGTAGGCATTAACTCAACTAAGGTCGTGTCTCTCCTGTCAGAATGTATCTGAGCAAAAGTTATGACCACCGCAAAACACTTTTGGAACTGCGGAATGCCTCTAAAATTGAGAAAGGAAACTCAAACCGAATGTGAACAAGGATTAAGCTGTCGCGTCAGGGAGTGATGCTCAGGAGATTATTCAAGACTGCATCTAAAATAAGCACTCAAACGAATGCCCATGATCACATAAGCGGCATTCGCTGTTACTGCCTGTTGCATACATACCATGCCTGCGCTTTATCGGATACTTCTACTATTGTCTGGTAGGTTTCTTAAGATATAATTTACCATCAATTTTTCTAGCAAAAGTTGTAATCGAGAAGAGTGCTTTATGGGTGTAATATGACATTAATATACGCTGATAAAATTCCACTTCTCGCAGTGAATAGTCAAAGTCGCCTATAGACTTAAGGCATAATGTTCATCCTACAGTACAGGGATGTCAGATAGGAAACAGCATGCAAAGGAACTATGTGCCATACATTTTCTACCATTGAATTCCTCAAACATGAGGAAATGCTTTTAGTCCTGGAGAACCGATTTATGGAGTAGATGTAGAATAGAATAGAACAGTAGTCTGTGCAAAATGTTTGTGCATAATGTTCAACATAATAATAACATGCTATAGGACAACAGTGCAACAGTGCAACAACTTCGTGGCTGAGCTTTAGTTAAATTGTGGATGTCATACCATCAAAGGGGGGAATAGTGATATGGAAATTAGTCAAAATGTGGGACTGTCATGCACAAATCAGCCTTAAAACATGTAACGTTAGATAGCTAACTTTAGACACACAGCCACTAGCTAAACACAGGCATAGTGATTTTCTGTTATGCTTGTTAAACTAAGATAATACAATGGTTATCATCATTTTAAAAGTACAACCATCGTATTTTCTTAGTTTAATGTCATTTTAATGCATTATAATACAATGCAATGTGTTATAATAATACAATACAATTAATAATACAATACAATACAATAATACAATGTATTATAATTAACCCAAACCCTAACCCTGATCTTTTCCTGTTTTAAGGCTGATTTGTGCATGACAGTCCCACATGTGACATTTCCATGTCGCACTGATTCGATTGATTGATAGCGTGAAACTTAAGTTGTGAACGAATTCAATGCTTTTCTATGATACTACTGATGTTGTATCAGGGTCTTGAAGGGTTATCCCATTTCATAAGGGAAGATTTTCAACCACTACCCCTTGTGACTCTCTTCCGAGGGGCAAGCCGAAACACAAGTGGCACTCCGAAATGAGGGGTAGGGATAAAAAAGGGAAATGGGATTGGGCCTTTATAAGACGAGAATAACCTGTGCTTTTGGATGGTGGGAGTTTCTCTCCTGTCTAGACATATTTAAGGTTTGAATTGTAGGCTATGTGTATTTCTTGTAGGTAGGAGAGGATAAAGCAAAACCCAACAACTGACTCCTATTCACTATTGTCTTGAGGTATGCTAGAGCATTGCTGTGTTAGGAGCACATATCTTTTTTGTAGAGAATTCAGACACAGAGACATTGGACACGTGATTCAAATTAAGTTTATGAGAGAGATTGTAAAACAAGCACAGATCACTGTTCATCGAACATCATAACATCCGCTGGATTTATTCATGACTGGAGATAGTACAGTATGTCAAATATCGAGCACACTGATAATCAAGGCTACTCTGTGCATTGACCAAGGCTGGTTTCAAGTGGAGAGCTGAGCTTGTTCTTCTTCCTTTGTTATGGTTGTTTTAGCAGTGAGCATGGCCTCTCTGGCACTGCACTCCCCACGGACTAAGAGAGGCCTACTAGAGCTGGCAGGAGTCATCAAGTGCAGCACGGGGAGATCTGCCTTGGCTTACATGATGTATGGCTGCTACTGTGGGCTAGGTGGACAAGGCTGGCCCAGGGACAAAGCAGACTGGTGAGGCCATGAGAGACAGATGTTCTGGGGACTGGGAGATGAACAAAATTGTTCATTATTGTTTTACTGTGTTGAATATGTATTAATAAGTATAACATTCATGTCATGTTATTTGTTAGTTGCCCAGTTCACTTTATAACCCTGACAATTGCGTCTGTCCCACTTGATCAAACATATCTTGACTGTGATATGTTCAGTCTGCCACAATAACAATCTGAATTATGTGATGCAGTACAGTGTGTTATTTTGTGTGCATTTATGAGGTTTTGCCCTCCCCTCAATTGGATATTTGAAAATAGACACAACCAGTACTCCCACACCCACAACCCTAACCAATGCTTCCTTCCTCCCCTAAACACAGTCATGATGTCCCCCACAAACCATTCAACTACAAAATTATCTTTTGAACCTATCCTCTTTTCCTTTTCTTTTAAATAAAGCCTGTGGTCAGATAATCTGACGTTATTCACCCTGTATAGTTGTGACTATGTATCATTTTAAAATCAGAAAAATGTGACATGTCTGAGTTGCTACTCTGAGAAAGCTTTTTGTGATGTTATTGAGAAAGTGAAGGAGATTCTCTTTTCCTTCATAAAGGTGTTGTCACAAACATGATTGCTGCTATGGAGATGCAGAAATCGTTGGCTGCAAGACCAAGACAAGACAGTATCAATGGACATGTGAGGACAAGACTGCTGAATGTGGTATGTCATCTCCTTAAGATGCATTTGAACAAAGACTAATAAATCACTCAGTCAAAGCAGAAGGAGCCCTTACCCCTCCCTGTCCTAACAGGGATTTGGGTCAGGATTACACAACGAAGCTGTGAATTCGATTTAATTTGTGCTGTTACAAATGAATGGGAAGACATTATTTATTTATTTATTTTAAACCTAACCATAAACACAACATAATCATACAGTAGGTCCCCTGAATGAAATGTGATGGATGATGATTCACAAACACTAGTGAAGTGTACAAAAACAGTGCATGCATTATAGGAGATGGGTGGGTCAGGAGGGAATGGGCACAGATGGAATAGTTTCCAACCCACAGTTAGAAGTATTTTAAGCTCTTACTAACCAAGGTAATTGGTAATTGTAAAAAAAAAACACATGGTAAGCAACACCCTTGAGGATGTTGACAGTGTTTATTTAAATGCCAGGCATAGAACTAACTTTTTAAACCTCAGAAAGTTTCCTTTACTTCTTACACAGACCATTCCTTTCACATCAGTAGTCACTGAAGGAAACTTCTCATTTAACCTTTTTTTTTTCATTCCAGATGATCTGAAGGACACATGTGAGAAAATTCTCTGCAAATGTGACAGGGAGGCAGCCAAATGCTTGAGAAAGGCACCTTTCATCCAGAAATATGCTCTATGGCCAGATTTCCTCTGTGGATGTGACCAGCCAACATGCAATATTTACTGATTTAATAAATCCACTTGTCTGATGTGATGTCACGATTTCTGGATGTAATCCTGTTATCCATGTCTGTTGCTTCTCCTTAACTACAGTATGTGATAGTCACACTTCACTAACAACATAATTCCTCATTTTTTGCTATAGACATGGAAGGGAAAGGGTTTCCACAAATGAAACATCCCAAAATGTAGTAAAATTAGTAGGGATTAAAAGCATAGGAGAACTGAACCAAATTCCATTCTAGTTTAGAAGAATTGAGAGCTTGGGAATGGCTCCAGGAACCTCTATAAACATAATGAAAGCAGGTGGGTTGTTTATCAGCCAAGGAGAGATCAGGTAGCTGCCATTCCTCACAATAGTGTCCTTATCCACTAAGTAGTGCCTTACCTTACACTCCACAGGCTCTGCAGTAGCAATCCATCCTCTCAAATCTATTCAGCACAATGTTTCACATTCCACCAAAAATACTATTACAGCAAAATCTTTCACCAGATTTACAAAGGAATTATGTTCTTTCAAGTGTTTACTTACCAACATATGGCAATGTTGAACATTACTGTTCCCTTGCCTTTTGTCTACAAAACACAGACTCCAATTTCAAGTTGATATTGCTTTTGTAACACTAAACTCAATATAAATGATATGCATAGCATATCAATCATTAACCAATAATAGATAACTTCAAATGCTATCACCTGAAGTGCAGTTTCAAAATCGCAAAACAATTAACACTGAAGATGGCTGCAGTGCAGGCCTGGCAGAGCATAACCAGAGAAGACGCCCAGTATCTGGTGGGGTCAATGGGTCGCAGACTTCAGGCAGTTATCGCATGCAAAGGATTGTTGATCACATACTAAACATGACATTTGGACATTTGATAAATCTTTCCCATTACTTTTGAGTACCCTGAAACGGGGGGAATATGCATAAAAAGTGTTGTAATTTCCAAATGGCAAAACCAATATGTACACAAATACCATCAAATAAAAGCTGAGGGGGGCTGCGAGTGGGTGGGGGGGGGGGGGGGGGGGGGGGGGGCTGTGATTGGGCGGGTGGGTTGGAGGTTTGTGGCGGGAGGGACATGTGTGGGAGGAGGGGGAGGTAGGGGACTGCTGGGGTAAAGGGAGATTGGGAGAGGGGGGGGGGGGGGGGGGAGGTTTCTACTGGATTTTTGTTATTCTATTTCTCTTTTGTTCATTTACATGTTACCACTCCCTTGTACCATTCCCTGAAGAAAAATCAATAAAAAATCAATAAATAAAAAAATAAAAAAAGCTGAGAATCTATACTTCAACCTCATAGTAGTTGTTTGATTTCAAATCCAAGGTTTTGTAGAGTGTAGAGCAAAAAGAAGAAAACATGCTTCACTGTCCCATTACTTACGCAGGGCACTCTCTAGCATGTTCAGTATAGACATCGATTGCAGTCTATTGAATGTTTGTACTTATAAATCAGCAATGTTTTAATAATTTCCTATTTTGTATACAGTGTAGGCCTATGCATTCATTTGTGATATTTGATCAGCATGGACTGTTAATCAAACTCAATGCTCGGAATGTTGAGCATGTTCAGTTGGCAGTAGTGCAGATACTGCACTACAGATGTTCATGGAAGGAGTTTAGCTCCCCCTTTGGGCACAGAAAACAGTCTGCATGAAACAGGCCCTCCTTCAGCTAAGCCTGACGCTTCTACCCACGTCACTCCTCATAGCATGGCCCAGCAGTGACATCATCATCACAGTCAAATAGAGATGGGCTCAATCACCAAACCTGCAACAGGAGACATTCAAAAAGGAAACACATTGTCTGTGTGTGGTTTGATTGCTGGGGCTGTTTCTTTACCTTGGCTTCTTTTATTTTCACTGTAGAGAGGTAAATGTAATGTGTGTAATGTCAGATAGTAGTACCAACCAGTAGGTGGTGTCATACACATCATGCTTGACACACACTAGAGACCACAAAATGTGTTCACACATTTTTGGGGGGTTTTAATATTCTGCTTGCACTGTTACCATATTTCGATATACAAACACTGTGCCTAACCCTAACCCTGACTTCTCTAGTTGTACCTCATTAAGAGGTACAGGGCGCCCTACTGAATTATCATAGTTTTGCTTAATCATGAGGGTAGGGACAGAAGGAAATGATTTTGTCTGTCCCTTGTCAACCCCACCCATACTGCACGTACAGTCCTTCCCACACAGTGCCTCGATGATGACCTCTGTGAAAGAATGTTTGGACATGTTGATACTGCTGACTCATGGTATCCAGGAGCATGCAAGTCTTCAGTGTACATACTGTATGTAGAATGGTATCGCTGTTATGCTAATTTTCCTGAGTTGTCCCATCAAACAATACTTGAGTGACTATCTCACCAAGGTGAGAACTGTGGCATCCACTGTCAAAGAGCCCAGTAAGATATGTAGTTCAGTGGGGCCTCGTGTCCCAATTCTCTAGCTCACACGGGACCCTCATGTGAAGCTCCTCGCAGGCTGCCAGTGGTGAGTTGGCCTGAAATGGGAGAGGAGGATGCTACTGCGCAGTGGCCAGAGCCCAGAACTGGGAAACAAGTATCTAGGGCATGGCCCACAAACACTTGCTCAATTGTGTCCGGCCTCCACTTGGTAATGAGGGATGAAGTTATGGAAGTCATATGCTGTAGCAGTCACATGGCAGGAGGAGAGAGGGCGCTTTTAATTCCTCATTCTCATGTTGACTGTTTACTTCCTTTAAAAGGCTCTCAAATCTTAATGTCACTAAAACAAAACAATGGCGTGTCTCATTTCACAGAGTCTAACACTCCTCATGTAAAATGTGTGGACTAATGCAATGCACCTTTTTAGCAGTTTTTTTTATCTTGTTGTTGTGTATGTTACGGGTGTGCTGGTGTGTTGGATGTATGCTGCCACTTTTAAGGCCTAGTAACAATAGCCCCCCACAATAGATAATGTATTTTGAATTTAATTGAATAACAAAACAAAATGTTTTTTGGGGTCAAGTGTCTATAAGACTCCATAAGACAAGGGGCATTGGTTCATGTATTTCTTTAGTTTTAAATTATTGATAGCCATTGATTCTTGAAGAATGTTACTTATGTTATAAATGCCTCATGAGCTTGGTTCAACTGTCTTACTCCATCAGAACCCAAAATACAGCTTGTTTTAAACAAACACTGTATAACTTCAAAACATGTTTAAAACTAAATCCTTTTGATCTCATGGATGGTCAGTCCTTGCACCCATAGCTCCATCTATGTATTTGAGAGTGGTTACATTTCTAGTTACATTTCTCCAGCCTCATCCCTCATCCCTCAGCTACCAAATAAAGTGGTATGGAGAATGCTTTGTTATTGTTTGAATCTCAGATTGCCCCTTTAACCAAATATGAATATGATTGAGGGGACTCGGTTGGACTTTTTCCAATGTGTAATTTTGAGCTGTTGTGTAAACCCTCACATTTACTGCAGAGAGCTGCATAATGATAGGATATAATTATTTTAGTTGTTGAACATACCATATTTTGAGAATGGATACAAATGTTGTAGTTCATTTAAAGGAGTTATCAGGTTTGTTCAGGGCTGGACTGGGACAAAAATTAGGCCCTGCCATGTGGCTCAGACCGGCCCAACACAATCGGTCCGACACCGCCGATCAACATGCTGGCAGTCTGTTGAATATACCCCTATAGAGCGGAGTAAGTGACATGGACAGCAAGTATACCAATGCAAGTGTGAACCAGTGTACTCACTCACTGTTGACGTACTCCACGGTGATGAGACATGGCTGCTGTGCTGAGCAAACAATACCCATACTCAATACTGTTAAGTAGTTGTGTAACAAAAAGCTCGGCAGTCATAGGAATAATTACAATTATTTATTAACATTCTAATACTGTTAAGTAGTACAATTATTTATTAACATTTTAAATACAAACAATATCAAATATCACTCAATATAACACCACTGTAAAAAAATTGCAGACAATGCAATAGGGAAGAGAGAGAAAGACACACACACACACACAAGAGAAATGTGAGACATGGTACAGCAACACATGTAAAAGATGGCTATAGCTGAAAAGATTGGATACTCACCCAGTTCCGAAAGGCTCAGCCCTTTCAATCTCCACCTGGACAATTAATGGCCATATCCGAAAAGATAGTGAGAGGAACAGAGTAGAGGGAGGGGCAGAGCTAAAGAGACAAGGAGTGAGAAGACATGATAAGTGATTACATAACTGATTCAGATCAGAATCTTCTGGGAATCAAAAAACAGATTTGCAGCATGTCTATATAGTGTATACTCACCAAGTCAAAACGCTGCCTGTGAACTCCAGATCAACCAACACAAACGGGAAAAAGTGAGGGACCCTCTACCTTTTGTTCCACTGGATGCATGCAATTCTTTGCTCTTTTTAATGCACTCCTCAAGATGCTCTTTGAGGCTAACATTGCACTTTCCTATTATACGGATGAGCTCCAAAAAGTTGCCATGATCCAGGGTACTGTCGTCCCACTTGTATGCTGCCTCGTTCTCCACATGCCTGTAGCTCAAGCCCCTCTTGCCTATCACCTTCATCACATCCACAACACACTCCAAAACCTGGCGTTTCTTTCTTACTTGCTGCCTATGAGCAGACATCTGACTGCCAGCAAACTTGCTCTGGATATCTCCTTTTCTACTTCTTAGAAAATAGGCTTCAGCACACTTTCGGTGTGTAGCACTCTTTTCATGCTCCTCCACATTCTGTTGCGCACGTCTCCATCCTGTCATTCCAGTAATACATTTTCTGGGGTCAGTGCTATTGCCAAATGCCATACAGACAAAACAAAACAATGTATGCTGTTCTTCGCAATATGTGAGCCACTTCCTACTGGTGCCATCTGCACATGTGAAATACTTTTGTGCCGCTGTATTTTTGGTTCTCTGCTGAGGGTGGTAATCTAAAAAGTGATCTAGCATGGAAGGCTCAGGACAGGCAAAGTAATTGAAGTCCTGAACGTGGCACTCTGTTTCCTCTGTTTCATCTTTTTCTCTCTCCTTTTCCTCTCTTTCCCTGACACTCTGCTTTTCTGGGGAGGGCAGCAGCAGCTCAACCTGGTTCAACAAGACATGGACAGAGAAGTAAACTAACTGGTTGTCAAAATCAGCAAAGTTCTCATTTACATGTACACACAGGCTGCATGATTGCATTATGTTACACCAGAAGCCCAGTCATTTCAAATGGAAGGTTGCAAGACAACATTATTGGGTTGCAGACTGCATGAGTTTTATTTCTCCATGCAATAAAAAGCATTCATTAGTTCTGAACTAGGCTAGTGTAGATTTTTTTAAAAACATATTTTTATTTTCAAATAAAAAGTATTATTAACACCCATTGTTGGTATTGCATTTATGTCAGTGACAGTGATACCTCAACTTGCTAGCTAGCAACAAAATAGAAAGTCACAAAATGCAGAACACCCCCATCTAACGTTAGCTATAGAGTCCACAGCCAAGCAGCACTAACGTTACACCACGAGAGAGATCACTGTGTGTGCATGAATTCCAGCCAAGTCCTGGTGAAGCGCAATGCAATCATGCTGCCTGTACGGGTTAGCATAAGTCATAAGACATTCTCTGCTGCTGCTCCCTTAATCTGGCCAATGCAAACGACTAACATAACTTTGCTTTTGTAAAACCAAGTAACAACATTGCTTGATTCAGCGCTAGTTGATGCCGCGCTATTTTGGGCCGCGCTAGTTTTTTTTTTGTTTTTTTTTGGGGGGGGGGGGGTTAGGCGGCCCGACCGGCCCAAAACTAGCGCGGCCCATCTGCCAGCGGGCAGAAAGATTGTATGGCCAGTCCAGCGGTGGGTTTGTTCCATGTGAAGAATAAAGACAGACAGAAACCCTTGATGAGCTATGCAATGGGAAGAATTCTCAGTGTGCTTCTTGCACAGATAAACAGGGTTGCTATGACATGGTGAAAAGCAGAGCTGTTCTAACTAGGCCTTATCTTCCCATTTCTGAGGAACCATGAGAGATATTTGGAGAGGGGGCTGCTGGCACATAGGCCTCGGTTCTACCATCTCCCACCTCACAGCTTGTTCCAGGAAAAGAACCTCTCACTGCCAAGGAGTTCATTTCTCAACAGTTCTTTGAGGAATAAGATGATGTGGTGTTGCATCACCACACCTTTTGTCACGTAACCAGAGATGAACTGTACTGGAACAACAACCTGCTCCAAAGTGCTCCAATGCTTTCAATATTAGTACTGTTATTGCCAGTGTTTTATTTGTATAGTATAGTATAGTGGATAGTGTACATAGCCTTTATTTTATGTAAACCAGCTCTTTTCCCTTCTTCGTTTTTTTTTCCTAGCACCAGGGGAGCCCCCCCTCCCAAATTTCGTTGTATGGTACCTGTACTATATCAATGACAATAAAAGACCATTCATTCATTCATTCATTCATTCATTCATTACTACTATTATTACTACATGATGCAGTTTCTCTTAGAAACACAACATTGTTTGACCATCTTATAAAGTTCATCTAATCATTTAATTTAATTTAATCTCAATATCAATGAAACTATGTAAATACTGACTGTTCAGGATGTCGTTATATGCTATATTGCTCCCATCATCCACACCCATACACAAAAAAATTAATCACCAGGATATGGCAGCCACAGGAGCAGGTGTGATCACCATAGCCAACATCACCCTTACGTCCACTGATCCTGCCACCGTGTTGATTCAGATTTGACACTTTAAAAGTGTGCTATCATCCACTGATTTAAGAGTAATTTGATAATGATCTTGAATTGATCTATTTCTCCTCGAATATGCCATGAGAGTGAATGTTCTGTCAATGTTTAGATACAGTATACAACAATGAGCTCATTAACTCTGCAATTGTATATCTGATTCATAGCGGGTCAAACCGGATTAAGGATATGAAATGCTTTGATGAGAAAAGTGAAAAGGGAATGTGAGATAGTGTTCTGACTTGCAGGAGAATTTGAACATGTTTTGGAGCAACTGAGGGTTTTGCTATGTATAAAGACACATGTCTTGTCCTGTCTTGTGGCATCTTGTGCTGAGAAAGGGGAAAGAAAGTTAATTTGATTAATTGAGGATGGTTTAAAAGAAGAACTCAATGTAAATTTCATCCCCAAAATACATATGGAGCCTCTGCACTGTTTTTCCCCAATTAAAATTCTGGTGTTCTCCTATCTGGTCTTAGTGGGACCACATTACACAGAATGTTGTCACCATCAATGGTTCCAGCTCCCCCCGGGTCCCAGTCATCCATGGTGTTTCTCAGGGCTCTGTGCTCGGTCCACTCCTCTTCACTATCTATATGCTCCCACTCGGTCAGATCATCCGCCGCCATGGACTCAACTTTGATGATACTCAGCTGTATCTCAGCACCTCACCATCCACACTGCTCCCCCCACAGTCACTCATCAACTGCCTTAAAGAAATAAAAAACTGGATGACTACTAACCTACTCAAACTCAACAATAAGAAAACAGAGCTCATGGTTGTGGCACCCCCGGCACTGCTCGAGAAGGTTGGAGATATCGTCCTTCAGGTGGATGGCTACTCCATCTCCCCATCCTCTGAAGTCCGCAACCTGGGTGTCATTCTGGATTCCACTCTCTCTTTCCAGTCACATATCAAATCCATCACTAAATACGCCTTCTTCCACCTCAAGAACATCTCCAGACTCCGGCCATCTCTGTCAGACTCCGTCACAGAGACCCTCATCCATGCCTCCATCTCCTCCCGCCTGGACTATTGTAATGGAGTCCTGTCCGGGTTACCAGACACTGCCCTGGACAGGCTCCAGTACGTGCAGAACTCCGCTGCCAGGGTTCTCACCTGCACCAAGCCCTGACAGCACATCACCCCCATCCTCGCCCGTCTGCACTGGCTCCCGGTCAAACACCGCATCACATTCAAACTCCTCCTGCTCATCTTCAAATCCCTCCACAGCCTCGCCCCCCAGTACCTCTCCAATCTTTGTGAAAGGCGCTATATACATTTAAGTTATTATTATTATTACTATTATTATTATTATTATTATTATTATTGTTGTTATTATTATTGTTATTATTATTATTATTAATAATAATAATAATAATAATTTAACACATTATATTTATGTGATATTTTGGTTATTCTCTTATTGATTTATTGCCATTTCTCTTACAGATATGACGGTCAATATATTACATTGTTGCATTTATATGGATTTTTGCCCTAAGGATTAGCTCTTAAAACAGAATTGGTAGTCAGGAAGTGAAACATCAGAGATACCTACCAGGGGACCAAAAAACCCATAAAGTTTGAGGACCCCTATTTGTTCATCATAAGAATGTCTTTTGGACTATATGTTATCGTATTTCTAGGCATGAGATAGAGACACAATACTAGAAGAATGCAGTTTCTGTCCAATAGGACAGTATGCAACAATGCTTATGTTTACCCAAATCACTCTCCATATTGTTTTGTACCAGATCTCTATTCATGGACATTCATTCATTTGGTTTGGCTGCAAGAGGCCTGCATGTGCTGCTGGTTAGGCGCTGTACTGCAATGATCAGTAGTGGAGGAGGGTGTTTCGGCTCTGCCCTTTCATTTGTCTCCCCCCTCCCTCTTCCTTGACCCTGTGACTCATGGGACTGAGGAGGAGTGTGGTTCTGCGTGGACTTCTCCCACTCAAGCATAAAGCACAGAAAGAAGACTACAGGTTGGTATAATAATTGAATGAGCCAAGAAAAAACATGGATCATAAAATGTGGTTCTGCCAGTGGACTCAGGGTGCAGTGCTGTGCACATGCTTTTATTTGTGTTAATGTTAATGTTAATGTTAATTTTATTTATAATGCGCCCCCCATCCAACTTTTACATCGGCCCGGGGCGCAGCCCGGGTAAAGGAACAGATAAAGACAAAGACAAGGAACACAGAAAGCAATCAGACACAGACGACTTAAACGTAAATCTCAGGCATACAATTCACAACAAATAGGGAGTAGACTTAGGGAATATCATTTAGGAAGAGGTGGGTTTTTAACTTGGCTCTAAAGGAGTCCAGAGTGGGGGCAAACTTGATGGCAGAAGGGAGCGCGTTCCACAGGGTCGGTGCTATCACCGCAAAGGCACGGTCACCCATCCTCTTGAGGTTGGTACGTGGGACCCTCAGGCTGAGTTGGGCGTCGGATCTGAGCCTGGGTCTGGGCCTTGAGGAGGTAGACTGGTCCAGGAGGTCCTTGATGTAGGGTGGGGCGAGACTGTTGAGAGCTTTAAAAACAAAGGTGCAGATTTTGAACTTCACTCTCTTCTTCACTGGGAGCCAGTGAAGGGAGATGAGGACAGGGGAGATGTGGTCCCTCATTTTGGTGCCTGACACCAGCCTGGCAGCGGCATTTTGGACTAGCTGCAGGCGGTAGATGGTCTTATCAGGAAGTCCAGCATAGAGTGAGTTGCAGTAGTCAAGCCTAGATGAGATTAGCATGAGGACGACCCTCCTCAGGTCGCTGGGGGTGAGGAAGGACTTGATCTTGGCTATGATGCGTAGTTGGTAGAAACATGCCTTCACGACGGAGCTCACTTGTCGGTCAAGGTTAAGCTCCGAGTCAAAGATGACACCGAGGTTCTTGACATGTGGTCTGACAAGGGTGGACAGGCTTCCCATGTTGGTGCTGAGCTGAGTGATGGCGGTGGTGTTGCCGATGAGGAGGATTTCCCCCTGGCTCTCATTCAGCTGAAGGAAGCTCTGGGCCATCCACTCCTTCACATCGCGGAGGCAGTCCATCAGGCGCTTCAGATCGGCGGTTGTGACTTCTGATGTTAATACCTAACAATATTAATACCATAACAAACATAACTAACTTCTATGTAGCCTATATAGAAAACTACAACTGCAATGGAAAGAGACATGACCTTTTGTTTTAACTTTTTCTCATTTTCATGAGATACAGTAAATTGCAAACAGGCAACATTGGCATTAGGGTTAGCTGACAAGGCAGCAACTCTGGCAAACTGTGGCTACAGTACATGTACTCTAAGCTCTTGCCATCCTCAAGCCTTGAATAACTTTGTTGCATTGGGAGTTAAACTGTAAGGAGGGCAATAGTACTTTCATACAGTTTTTGTGGTGTTAATAAACAACAATCCCCTGTCAAATTTGCCTTGATTTGACTATCTGATACAGACCTATATCAAGAGATCCTACAACTCCATACAGTAGGTTTGTAGCTTTAAATAGTGCTAAATGGCCATGATAAATCAGTATAGCCATTAAAGAATGAGATCAAAAGATGAAGAACGTTCATTGAATAGTTCTATATTAGTCCAAATAAAGTGTTTTCTAAAATCTGGTGTCGGGTAGAACATTTCACATTTTCTTTTTTTGTGTGGCCACCAAAACTACATACTGGACCTTTAAAGGTGCTGTGTTTAAAAGTCAATTGGAAATCTGCCACCTCTGGCCACTGAGGCGAAATTCAGTTCCAAACAACACCATCCTCCCTAACTCTTTAATTTAGAACCATTATAAAAACGTTTTGAAATGCTTGAATGTTGCATCCTGCACCTTTAACCAGAGTCTTATTCTGGATGTAAATGCTAGTGAGGACCGGGCCTGAGTTCAGACAGGGCCTGTCTCTCCAATGCCTGGCAGTTATATGAGGGAGCCATTGCACTGAGCTGGCCTGGCGTGTCAAGGATTCTGGATTTAACAAGTGAAGAATCTGAGATTTAGTTACTGGAAATACATTTGTACCTCATACTGCTTGTTTGCTCTGTGAGGAAAATGTGTAATGCTATGCTGTGCTGTGGAACTAAATTGTTGAGTATTGTGTGCTGTACATGCTCTACTACAGTATGGTTATAAACTATAGCATGATCTATGTACAGTATATGCCTCCTATGGATACTTGTGGTTATTAGATATAATTGTATGCTCTCTACAGTGAATGCTTTTCAAAGTATATTACAGCCAAATTATAATTTTTCCATTTATTATAATGGGGCCTCTGCATGGCAGCAACAGGCACATGACAGCAACTGGCAAGAGGTTAATGAAGTTATAAAGATGGTATTTCTAGCAGTGGAGCACAGTCACCTTATGTACAGTATATAGTGAAATAATATAGCAATAAAGACATGACGAAGCCTTCATAACTATAAGGCCTACACAGATGCTTCACAAATCATGTATTAGCTCATTCATTTAATACAATTGTATAATATGTTCAAAGTGGGACTGATAATTGCAGTGTTACTTTACACAGAGTAGGAGGTAGGAAGTACAGTGTGTTTTGTAAGTGAATATAGGCTTAAATAGTCATCCCACATCCCTCTTATTGACCTTCAAATGCATTATGAAGTCCTCTCTTCACGGGTTGTGTAGAAGCTCTAAATATAACTGCAGAGGCAGAGAGGGTAAATGTATCCCCCTCATGCTGTCTAAGGGTGGCTTGTCATGTGAGATTTTTCAATATACTTTACCCTGCAGAGTCCCCCCTCTGTGTGGCTCTCTGTGAGGCTCCTCTCTCCTCTAAGTATGTGTTGAGAAATGTGACTTCAACATTGAGTAGCCCACAGCTCAGAGTAACTGCAACAGTAAAACTTCCAAACAATTAACATTCAGACAGTTCTTTAGATGTTTGAAAAAACTCTGCTAGATTAGATGTTGTGTTACTGTCTGAGGCAGTTTGGTAATGTTTCTCTAATTAATAGGATAATGTCAGAGCCATCCACATGCTTATTCCCAAATGAGAGGATGTGCACAAGATTCCACTGCAAACCAATTACTATATTATCTGGTATGTTTTTGCCAGTAGTCCTCTGCATTGGAGCAATAGTTCAACAAAAATTCAGCATTGCTGAAAAGTAGTTTTAAATTGTTCTATGCCTCCTACTGCAGACTGTTCTATAGTAGGGCTCCATAAGTAATAATGAGTGTGTGTGTGTGTGTGTGTGTGTGTGTGTGTGTGTGTGTGTGTGTGTGTGTGTGTGAGAGAGAGAGAGAGAGAGAGAGAGAGAGAGAGAGAGAGACAGACAGACAGACAGAGAGAGAGAGAGAGAGAGAGAGAGAGAGAGAGAGAGAGAGAGAGAGAGAGAGAGAGAGAGAGAGAGAGAGAGCTCCTTGCCTGCTAACTCTCATACCCTCAGATTGTTGTAACTGGTGGCCTGTCAGCATGGAGACCTGCCATCTGAGATGATTAAACAGTAAACTGGGGCTGCTCTTCTTTGCCTCCTTTAACAGCCACTGAATAGTGGTGTGAACTTGTGTGTCAGTGCAGTGAGAGATACATGCTATAATTTACTTTTAGACAGTTATCGATAGATCATCTGACATAATAGCCTATACTATATGCTGTAAATACCTGGTAATCACATAGAAATTACAAGGTAGGATAATTCCATAAAGGTTGATAAATAGGAAACACAACAGTGGATTGTTAGGATTGTCAAGGCCCAGTGTATATTGATCAAACCATTTTGTACGGCATTGTTAATGTACTTTGCTAATTCAGCAACAATGTTATCATGCTCATTCCTTTCCTTTGAAGTCAGTTGTGTTCTGATTAGGGTCTGTATGGTTATACACGTAGCCAGGCCATCCACCTCAAGAAAAGATAGGGTACTACTATTCCAAATCAATAATCACCCACAGATCTTGGATATCTGTTGTTTTCTAACATTTTCACTCAATGCTGTTTAACATCTGTTCTTATACAAGAGGATGGATCTCACTCACTTATTTAAGGCCTTTCACTTGACTGTGATATACTGTATTAAACTAATTTTGTCACAACATGTGACCCAAGATGCCTTTCAGGTCTCAACCCTCAATACATTCAAAAACACGTGTTGTTTATTTAAATGTTTGTGTCTTGAAAGCAGTTGGAGCATAATTGTACATTTTTTTTTAAGAAGAATTCTATTCTGATGGTTTATGTTATAGTTATAATTTTTTTTTTTTACAAATTGATATCCCCAGTTTTGGTAATGCTCTATGGGTTTTTTCCCAAACCCAGATTAAGCCTATAGTCCTGGACTAACGTTGCAGAATCTCCATCTAAAGGGCCTTTAGTTCAGGAGTAGGCTACAGTATTGTTTTACTATGACAGTAAAAGAGTTTAACATAACATCACAACATTACGGCTAAAACGTAATAATGTGATAATTGTAAGGCATTTCCTTTTGAGACTCACAGAGCTATTTGGAATGGATATAGTAACAAGTTAGCTTTAAATGATAAACATTCATATCTCCTGTGACTGCATCAGTTATTCAGTGAGCCCTGTGTCATCTGGACTTTAACAGTGTGATACACAGAGTCTGTGAGCAGACCTCAGTGCAAAACAACTTAATTGGGCACTCAAGGCAATCTGTGATGAGCTCAAATTGCAGGCATGACATGTATGAACCCTCTACCATAGGACTTGTTTGGGAAGTTAAGCTGGCAATGCCAATGATTGTGGAG